>NW_004444003.1:77631-119286 GCF_000243295.1 Trichechus manatus latirostris
ACAGAAAATAATGCTACGGGAGCTTGCCGTTGGAGTGGAGAGATGAGAGACTATGAAATGGAGAAAAACAGAAAGGGGAAGAGGAATAAAAGAAAAGAATGAATAAATAAAAATCAGAAAGGTTAAAGAACCGCAGGGATCCCACCGGTGCAGCTATGACGTCTGGGGAAGTCACTCTCAGGTGTTGCAGTACAACCTGGCTAGAAGGCATAGAGGTATACAGCGCCAGGTATTCAGGGAACAGAAAGAGAAGGAAGATATAGAGAGATGAGAAACTGAGCAATGTAGAAAGACAAAAAGGGAAAAAGAGGGAAAGGAAACAAAACAATTAAAAAAAAAAAGAAAGGCCCCCCAAAAAACAGGAAAAAAAAAACCAACATAAAAAGAAATGCCCTCAGGGATCCCTCTGCATGTCTGTGGAAGCCAAGGGAGGCGTCTCCTTGCCACGCAGCTCTGCCTGGCCAGAAAGGGCTCACAACTCAAGAAAAGGAAAAGAAAACAAACAATTCAAAGCAAACAAACGAACAAAAGCCCCGGGATCCCACCAGTGCGGCAGCCCAGACTGGGAAGCAGCTCCACACTCGAATGGAGCTCCGCAGCCCCTCAGGAAGAAGCAAAGATGGCGCACAGAGCCAGGTACTCGAGGGAAAGGAGGGGGAGGTGGCGAGAGGCAAGTAAGAAATCAAAAGAAGCAGAAAAAAAAAAGCAACACCAGCAGCCAACAAATGGCACTCAGAGAGCCAGCTAGTGCAGGCTGGTATTTCTGGACAAGAGACTGTGTCTGTGGGAAGCAGATGGGGCCGAGTGTGCGTGAAGAAGTGTAGAAAGTGGGAAAGCATATGTCACAAATTACTGGAGCTCTGCAGCCCCTCAGGAAGAAGCAAAGATGGCGCTCGGAGCGAGGTACTCGAGTGAAAGGAGGGGGAGGTGGCAAGAGGCAAGGAAGAAATCAAAAGAAGCGGAAAAAAGCAACACCAGCAGCCAACAAATGGCACTCAGAGAGCCACCCATTCGGGTGTGTGGAATCCAAGCAGCCAGTGTTTCCCGGTCAAGAGATTGTGGCAATGGGAAGCAGAGGAGGCCGAGTCGGGGTGAAGATGGTTGGGGGGTGGGAAAGTGTATATTGCAAATTCCCAGTTGTTTTCTCTCCCGCTGGATTCTCTGTGAGTCTGCTTACTCGTACCCCCTGTTTGCTGGTCTCCAATAGGAGTCGAAGATGCTGGATCCGCACTGCGTTAGCTGGTAGGGGACCTCTGCATGAATCTCTCCTCGTTCTCCGTTCTCTGTCATTTTTTTCACTCCATTTGGTGCTTGGCTGAGTTCTTTATCTCTTCATTTGATGTCTTAGGGTTTCAGGATTGTTGTATTCTCTGTTCGGCTTAGTTTTTTGGATCTTTGCTGTGGAGGGACGGCATGGTGCTTCTGCCTAGAGCGCCATTTTGCTGGAACTCCCTTTTTACTTTCTTGATGGTGTCCTCTGAAGCACGAAAGTTTTTAATTTTGATGATGTCCAATTTATTGATTTTTTTCTTCTTTTTATTGCTTGTGCTTTTAGTGTCACATCTAGAAACCATCCCTAATCCAGGGTCATGGAGATTTAATCTAGTGTTTTCTTCTAAGAGGTTTTCTAGTTTTAGATCTTACATTTAGATCTTCAATCTATTTTGAGTTATTTTTCATATACCATATGTGGTAGGGGACTTCATCATTCTTGAAACCTTTCTTATCTTGACTTCCATGAAACCACATTCTCCTCATTCCCTTCTCACTCTCAACGTGATCCCTCTCAGTGTTTATTTTTTTCAGATAATTCTCCTATATCTTTAAATGTTGGATTTTCTCAAAGTTATAACCTAATTTAATTTTCTCATCTCCTTAAGTACTTGCTTCTGGAGAATCTCAACAAGAACAGTGCTTTAATAACATCTATATACTGATGATGCCCAAATTTATATCTCCATCCCAGACTTCTCTGAACTCTGGATCCTTTATCCAACTTCTTACTTGATATCTCTTCTTAACTCTCTCAAAAACACAAAAATTAAGAATCTTCAAACTACAAAGATACTACATTACCATTTCCCCAGCCTGGCACCACTGTTTAATTGTAAAAGTCCGAGATTTAAGTGCCATCCTTGAGACTTCTTTGTGTCTTACTTCCAAATCCAATCCATTTCTAATTCTCTCAGTGTTTTACCTCCTAAATGTTTCTTAAAGTGGTTCATTTCTCTTAATCTCCTCAACTACAACCATCCTTATTATGTTACTTCCCTCACTCTCTTAGATTCGTAATAGATTTCTACAGATCCCTCCTCACCTACTCTTAAGTCACTTTGACTTTTTCCCCACACTGCAATCAGTGTTTTCAAAACACAAACCTGATCCTAAAAATAAAAAAATAAAAAACTGTCACCACCAATTAAAAAAAAAATCCCCAAACCCCCATTCCAAACAACTAAAGAAAATTCTCTCCAAGTACCCCTGTGGATTGACCCATCTGACTTGATCACCTTCCTCGCTGGATCCAGCTACACTGGCTTTTTTTATTATCCATAACACTGTCGACATAGATGTCTGGACCTCTCTCCCTAATTCTATCCAATTTAACTCTTTCCCCTTCTTCAGAGTTCAGGTCGGGTATTACTCTTCTGTTGATTTTTTCTGATTCTCACCTGCTCCCATTTTAGGTCTCACCCTTTGTTCCATTCTCTCATAGAGCTCTGTCTCCTGCCTTCTCTCAGTTTGTAGTTTCACTTTCAAATTCGTGTTTACATTATTTTGCCACATGGGAACGGAGAGGCTGAATGGTTTTGATTATCACCATATAACCAGACTCTAGCACTGTCTTCAAATACAAAATGTATTAACAAATCCTTTTTATTACTCATATACTAAAAGTTTAGCTCTTTTACTTCATCATTTCTTCCTTTCATTTTAGCTAATCTATGTTCAAGAGCAACTTTCAGAGTCTCTTCTGAAATCCATTTTGTTCTTTTGTTCTTTTCTTGTCTTTTTAACAACCTCTTGTTTTCTTCTTGTATGATGTCCTTCCACAACTCGTCTGGTCTTCAGTCATCAGTGTTCAATGCATCAAATCTATTCTTGAAATGGTCTCTAAATTCAGGTCGTACAGGTCGCTATGAGTCGGAACCGACTCGACTGCACATAACAACAACGACAACATACTCAAGGTCATACTTTGGCTCTCGTGGACTTTTTCTAATTTTCTTCAAATTCGGCTTGAACTTACATATGAGCAATTGAGGTCTGTTCCACAGTTGGCCCCTGGGCTTGTTATTACAGATGATATTGAGCTTTTCCATTGTCTCTTTCCACAGATGTAGTCGATTTGATTCCTATGTAGTTCACTTGGCAAGGTCCACATGTATAGTCACGATTTATGTTGTCTAAAAATGGTATTTGCAATAAAGAAGTCGTAGGTCTTGCAAGATTCTACTATGCAATCTTCAGTGTCTTTTCTATTACCAAGACCATATTTTCCAACTACCAATCCTTTGTTTCCAACTTTCCCATTCCAATCGCCAGTAATTATCAATGCATCTTGACTGCATGTTTGATCAAATTCAGACTGCAGAAGTTGCTAAAAATTTTCAGTATCTTCATCTTTGGCCTTACTGGCTGGTGCATAAATTTGAATAATAGCCATATTAATTGGTCCTAAATTATTAAGTAAAAGAGTTGAACAGAAGATTTCAAAGGGTGGTTCGGGAAGACAAAGTAAAATATTGTAATGAAATGTGTGAAGACCTGGAGTTAGAAAGCCGAAAGGGAAGAACACGTTCAGCATTTCTCAAGCTGAAAGAACTGAAGAAAAAATTCAAGCTTTGAGTTGCAATATTGAAAGATTCTACGGGGAAAATAGTAAATGACGCAGGAAGCATCAAAAGAATATGGAAGGAATACACAGATTAACTACCAAAAAGAACTGGTCGACATTCAACCAGTTCAGGAGATAGCATATGATCAAGAACCAATGGTACTAAAGGAAGAGGGCCAAGCTGAACTGAAGGCATTGGTGAAAAACAAGGCTCCAGGATTTGACAGAATACCAACTGAGATGTTTCAACAAATGGAAGAAGTGCTCACTTGTCTATGCCAAGAAATTTGAGAGACAGTTACCTGGCCAACTAACTGGAAGAGATCCATATTTGTGCCCATTCCCAAGAAAGGTTATCTAACAGAATGCAGAAGTTATCGAACAATATCATTAATATCACACAAAAGTAAAATTTTACTGAAGATCATTCCAAAGCTGTTGCAGAAGTACATCAACAGGGGGTGGCCAGAAATTTAAGCTGGATTCAGAAGAGGACGTGGAATGAGGGATATCATTGCTGATGTCAGCTGGATCTTGGCTGAAAGCAGAGAATATCAGAAAGATGTTTACCTGTGTTTTACTGACTATGCAAAGGCATTCAACTGTGTGGATCATAACAAATTATGGATAACATTGTGAAGAACGGGAATTCCAGAACACTTAATTGTGCTCATGAGGCATCTATACTTAGACCAAGAGACAGTTGTTTGAACAGAGCAAGGGGATACTGCGTGGTTTAAAGTCAGGAAAGGTGTGCATCAGGGTTGCATCCTTTTGCCATACTTATTCAATCTGTGTGCTAAGAAAATAATCGGAGAAACTGGACTATATGAAGAAGAACATGGCATCAGGATTGGCGGAAGACTCATTAACAACCTACGTTATGCAGATGACACAATCTTGCTTGCTGAAAGTGAAGAGGACTTGAAGCACTTACCGATGAAGATCAAAGACCACAGCCTTCAGTATGGATTATGCCCCAACATAAAGAAAACAAAAATCCTCCCAACTGGACCAATAAGCAACATCATGATAAATGGAGAAAATATTGAATTTGTAAAGGATTTCATTTTATTTGGATCCACAATCAATGCCAATGGAAGCAGCAGTCACGAAATCAAAAGATACATTGCATTGGGCAAATCTGCTGCAAAAGACCTCTTTAGAGTGTTAAAAAGCAAAGATGTCATTTTAAGGACTAAGCTGCGCCTGATCCAAGTCATGGTGTTTTCAATCACCTCATATGCATGTGAAAGCTGGACAATGAATAAGGAAGACAGAAGAAGAATTGATGCCTTTGAATTATGGTGTTGGTAAGAGTATTGAATATACCATGGACTTCCAGAAGAACAAACAAATCTGTCTTGGAAGAAGTACAGCTGGAATGCTCATTAGAGGCAAGGATGGAGGGACTCCGTCTCACATATTTTGGGCATGTTATCAGGAGGGACCCAGTCCCTGGAAAAGGACATTATGTTTGGTAAAGTAGAGGGTCAGTGAAAAAAGCAGAAGACCCTCACTCAACGCGATGGATTGATACAGTAGCTGCAACAATGGGGTCAAGCATAACAAGGATTGTTAGGATGGCGTAGGACCAGGCAGCATTTCATTCTGTCGTACATAAGATCACTATGATTCAGAGCCAACTGGATGGCACCTAACAATAACGACAATACTAAAGGTGCTGACAAATGTTTTTCATATTAAATGGATACAAAGAATGAATGCAAGTAAATTTATTAAGAACAAAGTGATAGGACTTGCATAGAGGTTGGAAATAGCTGAGTAGACTGTAAACGCTTTATAGCAAAGGAATCCCCTAAACAAAAGTTATTAAGTAACTTATTAACTACACAGAACAGGGATCCTCGCTGAGTATTTGGAGATGAGGTTGAAAAAGCAAGAAAAAAGAAGACACCCATGTAGCATAACATTGGGCTCATGAGATAGTTGTAAGTCTGATTTAAACATTATGCCTATAATTCCCCTGCTGAAGTTACAGTATCTGCTTTTCTGAAATAAGGGGATGCATTTAAAATGCTGAATCAGCTGCTTTTCAATGAATGACTCTGAAAATCAGTCCAAGATTTCATTTTGGAGTTACATTTTCCCATTTTAGTTTCCTGACAATGAAGGAGAAAAGAAAACTGCAGAAAGAAAATTTGATGAAATCTTCCCCACCTGCTATCTTTCAGTTGCAGGAAAAGAATGCGAGCATAGCAAGGGGTGACAAGGAGGCCCAGGGAGCCAAAAAGAGACAGTCCTAAGAGAAAATAAGCTTCGAATGGTGGAAGCAGGGAGGCATCTGGAAAGAAAAAGCACAAATATGAAGAGCCAGGAGAGTATGTGTAAACGCAAAGAGGATCTCATTGAAAGAGGAAGAGCTTAATAGAGTTCTCTTCTAGGAAATAATGGATTTCTTATTTTATGCCAGTCTCTAAGAATCTTTTCAACGAACATCCTGCAAGAATAATTTTCAAAAAATGGCATTTGTGAAAAGCATTCTGAGGTTTTTTTTGAAGCATGTTGCCAGATAAATCCAAGGGGCTATTGGAGATTGTACTGACACAGTTTACAAAATAGAGCAAATACCATGGATACAGCCACATGCACAAAACCAGCTTACTTGTAACCTAAGGATAACCGCAAAATTCTGCTGCATTAACAAACTGTCACAGCCCGATTCACAAAGGTGGTTACAAATCACTTTGCAGGTAGAAATTGTAGCTTAAATGTTAGATTAGCAGGATCATTCTGTCACAGAGTACATACAATAAGTCTGTGAAAACGTTCCCTTCCCTTGCTCTTTTGTTTTATAGACTTTCAGTTACTACTATTATTATTTTATTTTTACATAAGGGAAGTCTGTATTTCTCTTTGCAGATATCTATAGCTTCAGGTTAAGCAGCAACTATCAGAGCAGCAGTGTGTGTGAAACCTCTAAACTTTTTGTGTAAAAATTAAATAATGGGAACAAATGCTCTGGTTATGTCTCTGATGAAGTGGCATGAAAGGCCCCAGAGAGGCACTGACTTCTGGCTGGGGAGGAGGCAGGAATATAGCATGGCCTTAAGGCCCTGGGGCAGGGCCCAAGGTGACAGGAACTCTTGACTGGAGACCTGCTGGATGGTCCAGGACTACAGAAACATTCTGCTGAGTAGCCAAGGGCTCAGGGTTCAAGGATATTCTGGCTGCTGACAGACACTAAGGTTTCCACACCTCCGCCTCCCGTGAGCTCTTTACAGTCCTCCTAAACTCCCAGCTGTTGCTGTCCCAACTCAGCCCAGAACCATCCCCACTGTCTCACTGCCAACCCCCAACAGCACACCCTCTGTACACTACACTTTTGCCAGCCTGCAGTGACCCTCTTCCCCATCTCTCACTTTAGTTCAGCTCAGGAATTGACTCTGCCAATGTTGTCTTCTTCTCAGCCTTAAAATGGAGTCTTTGGACCAGGAGGCCACAGCCTCCATCTACAGGAGGTAGAAGGAGGCCAGCATGTTGATTACCAGGAGCTCCAGCCTGCTCTGATGTTTAGACCTCTTAGTTTGCAGCCACTGTTTTAGAGAAAAAGGCACCTTACCAGTATTATGGAAGCCCAGTTTCTCCTCTAAGTTGTCTACTACCAAGTTCAGAAAAGCCACTAAGTGTATCTCCTATCCCTTTCGACTAAAACAGTCTCCATTTCCCAATCTTTCCTCAGGCCCAGATTCTCACTCTTCCACACTCCCAGCATTCTCTAGTTCCTCAGGTGGAAATGGCATCAAATGCGAACTTGCCTTTGTGCAAACTAATCTACTAGGGTTGATTCATCTGCTTGTTTTTCACTGGGTGAACTTGTTTTTCTTTCTATTCACTATTCCCCAGGCCCTTCAGTCAGTCACTTCAGTAATACTTTTTGAGTACCAACTATGTGCTAGACCTAATTTCTGGATATAAATTAATAAACAAAATAGTTGCATTTTCTGTCCTTACAGAGCTTGCAGTCCAGTGAGATTGACAGAAACAATAAATAAGAAAAAGTACAAAAAATTAAAAGACATAAAGTGCTGTGAATGAAATCAGTGGCATGCCGTGACAAAGAGCACATTAGATCTCTCCTTATTCCCATATCTTTCTCTGAAGATTGAGTTGCAGATCTTGCAGCTAACGTAAACTGGTCTTGTGTTTGAGACACATGGTAATGCTAGCACCCTTGGACTGCAGTCTACCATTATGCGCTCTGACCTTTGAGAGATTATTCAAGAGCAGAAGATTATGAAGACTGTGCAGGACTGTGGACTTCTCTAAGGTTTGATGAATGTTCAAAATATGTTATGTGTAAGTTATTGTTTGGAAACAGATACAGTACTATAATTCTGTATTTGTGTGTGTATGTTTGTATATATAATTCAAAATGCATTCATAAATACTATATCTCATTTATTTTGTCTTCTTGATGCATGCATTCAAGGTTGTGGAAGTTTTGAAAAATAATACCTTGGCAAGTTATGAGGCCCTAATTAATTCCCAGTTAAGAAGAAGAAAGGAAAAAATTGAGAGAATAGTATGAAAACTGCTAGAACAAGGTGATGAGATCCAAACAACACCAAGGCCAGTTTGGGTTTCTGGGCTATTTGACTAGCTGTTTCTTACAGCGATTTTAAGTTATTCTCTGATGTTAGTAAAGTCTTGGTGAAAGCCAGAGCTTGGTCTCGGTTCTGCTGTGGGAACCTAGGGACTGGAGTCGTCCATTAAGAGCAGCATTGCAATGTGGGGGCAGTGGGTTAAGGAGTCTGAGAGGTTCCTGGGCACACAAGAGGAGGGAAGATCCCTGGAAAATGCTCAAAAGAGCAGAATAGGGGGCTGTTTGAGGTAGGCAAATTTCTGGAAATTAGGAATCATACCCTTAGTTTGTTGTCACAGACTGTTGAGGATGAAAATCTTTCATATAGATATTGTTTCATTCTTCTTCCCTAAGTCCCTCTACAGTATGTATGGGCTAGGCATCATTATCAACTCCTCCTCACATGTCACTGAATAGGGTTTAATAATTTCCCCAAGGACACAACAAAGATGTGGAATGCAAGCCTTCTTGCTTGAGGTGCCATGTGCCTCATCATCACTCCTGTAACTTCAGTAAGTCCTTCCTAATAATTAAAAGAAGGTAGACAGTTCCCACGAAATTACAGATAACAATATGCTTTTCCAAAATTCCCCCACTGTGCTCTGCAATCAAATCAAGCTGCCGTTCATTTTGGGACTGAGGATGTAATGTTCTGGGATGCAATGTTCTCAGTCCTGTTCCCGGTGGATGAGTCGCCACAGATCACAAATAGCACAGCTGATGCTAACAGTTGCTTATCACCCTGCAGCTTCTCAAATAGCCTGCAAAGTTGGCAGCAGAGCTCTTGGGCATAGAAACATAGGTTCTCCGTTAGATTATATTAAGGCTCCAAGAGAGTATACTGTGGTTGTTTCAGATTGTTTGGATGCTTGAACTCCTGAGAGTTAATGGGTGTGGGACCTTATGAAACATTGACATGCACAGTTCTGCAAGTGGACTGGGAGCAAAAGTAGAACAATGTAACATGTCTGCAATATAAAATCAGAGCCCAAGTGCCCATGGAAATAAGCAAGCTGGGCCAGGTCAGTTTCCAGGTTTTTCATTAACTTTCAGTCACTACTTACTTATTGATTTAATTTGGTTACACTTGTTATCAGACTAATTGTAACAGGCACCAAACACTGAAAAAAACTTATGGGGGGAAAAAAAAACTTACCTGAGAGAATTCTATATACAAATTTCTTACTTTTTTTTCTTTTGGTGAATTGGGAGAAGGAAACCATTACCTGATTTTTCTGGTAGAAGATCACAATCTAGCTCTCAGAAGATATATTTTGAGCACCACTGCTGTTGGATTTTGATTCAAATTGACCTCAGGATTTTTTAATAATGTAGAAAAGGGTCAATTTAAATTTTTCCTTATTTCTCCTAGCATCCAAATTGTTTTGTAAGGATCTAAATGGTTTGTTAATTGTGTTAATAACAAGATTGAAAGAAAAATTCTTAACTTGCTTTAGATTCTTAATTTTTCAAGCACTTTAGATCCAGTTACGTATGTCATTTGCAGGCTTTTTACCTAATGTCTTATTTGTTGATTATCTATCTTTGAAAAAACATTGATCTTTGAAAGGACCTATGAACCTTCTCTTCTTAGCCTCTTTCTCCTGTCTCCCCTTAGAAAAATCACCACTCAAATTCCAGGGTTTCTCAGAGGACAATTTAAAAACCGTTTAGTATTTTTCAATTTTCGTAGCACATGGTTCGGTTCATATTCATGTTGTAACCTACCAATTTGTTAACTGAAAAACATCAAACCAGTTGTTAGACTGTAACCTATGTGAGGGGAGAAATTATGGTAATTTTGCTCCCCATCATATCACCTGTGCCTGGCACATATGAGTAGTAGTGTCATTATATTAACATTATTAGTAATAATCATGATAATAACAGCTAAGACTTACATAGTAGGTACTCCATCCTAGGCACTCTCTTAAGTACTTGACATGCAGTAACACTGAATGTTCACAATAACCAGTGAACTCAGTATAGGTTATTATCTCTATTTTCAAATGAGTAAATCCAGGCACAGTGAGGTTGAGTGACTTGCTGAAGGTCAGTAAGGGGAAGGTCAGGACTTGAGACCAGACAGCCTGACTTCAGGGCCTGTGCCCTTAACTGTCACAAAATACTCCTCTCAGTGTACTGAAATACCATCAAAATGACATACCTTATGAGAACTTTGTATTTGATCTCCACTCTTCCCTACCCTGCTCACCTATTTGCACAATATTTTTATACCTTCCCTAGAGCTTCTGCATATTTTACCTTATAATTAAGTTTTTAAATGACCAAGCTCTAGATCACTACAAACTTTTCCATTTCTCCAAGAGCCATGTTTTGCATTACCCATAAGTCAGACACAGTTTTACTTACCTGATTTGGATGAGGTTGATGTTATTAGCTGACAGGCGAAAGGCTTTATTTCCCAGACTTTTCGTACTGCAGACACCATTGTTTGTAGATGTTCAGCTGGATTATTCTCTACTCTCCAAAGTTTTGCTGGAATAAAGAGGTGATCAGCTTTAATGAGCAATTCATACAACTACCCATAGCCCTTTTTATTTATTTTTATAACTTTGAACTTTAAAGCTATTATGGCTGACATTTTATCAGAAAATAATATAATACTAGAGTTTGAAATCCTAAAAAAGCAAAACTCAAGATTGCTCCTCTGTGGCTGTGGGGACTTTTCTAACTGCTTTCTCCCTGAGTAATAATAAAAGTGTTTGAAGAAATCAAAAATATGTAGTGGGGTCACAAATTGGCTCACACTGTAATCTGGATACACAAAGAAAATGTAGCTTTTATATTTCTCTATACCTGATCTGATCTTTCTCATCAGCGTCTACCTGTTGGGTAGAAGTGAAAAAATAAAATTTAGCCTAATTTGGTATAAAATAAAGCGGGACAAAATAATTCTTTCATTAGGCTTATCTTTATTATTTGGACAACTATTCAGTATTCCAGATTCCATTTATGTTCTCCTTGCTCTTTTCCAAGTTGTCAGCTAGGGTAAGGGGGAGGCTACAAGACTGTGGAATTAGGAGGTGTGTGTGTGGGACTGATGTGAACTGACATCCACTAAGGTTTGGCTCAGCCAGTTCTCCTGGGTAATCTAGTGACATCTGCTATTGATATCTGTGACTGCTAAACTCATAGTATATACTTTTTCAGGGTCTCGGGACTTAGAACACCCTCCTTGATGACTTATCTTCTCCTTGGCCATCACATGTTGGCAGACTCCTCTGAGTCACTGTCAAACCTATCATCTGGCCCCTGGCTCATGCTGACTACCCCAAAAGCCTCCTCTATGGAGTTACCTTGCCCTGACCTTGGTGGGCTCCATAGCAGGCTCTCTGGCTTTCACCTTAGTGCCCATACCACATAGGAAGCAAAGAACAATTAGAGGGCAAACTTGATCTTCGGTTTTTCTGACCATGTCCACTTATGTATGTTGAGCCATTCCAAACTAGCTCAGGGCCTTCTGTATGGAGGTTCTCCTCAAACAGAGAACTGGGAAAGGCCCCTCTCCATTCCACCTCCCTCCTAAACCAGTCTACTGACCTTTTCCTCTTGCCTGGACTTCAAAGCCTTGCACTGCGGATATCCACCAGTGTATCTGAGTGGCTCTCACTCTTAATTATGTTGTTCTTCAAACAACTAAGGGGAAATGGGCAGGTATTTTTACCTTCTTCTTTGGGTCTGAGTGGGACAGCCCCTAAGTCTTATGCTCCCATTTCCTAAATTGCATCTACCCTCCTCCCTCACTGAAACTAACATGATAGATTCCGTTGCAGGAGAGAAAAACCAGCTAACTGATAAGGGAACATAAAGGGGAAATCGTTAAAAATATTGCTCCAGTTACAAATTTATTTTAGTTAATCGAGTTTTTAAAACTCATTATTTTTCATGAGCTGTTGTTGTGGTTTCTACTGTCGAGTCAGCCTTTAACTCATGGTGAGCCCATGCACAACAGATAAAACACTGCCTAGTCCTGCGTCATCCCCATGATCAGTTGTGGATTAGACCATCATAACACACAGCTTTCATCGGCTGATTTTTGAAAGTAGAATAATTGTAATCAAAATTACATTTGTTCTGAAAATATCATATTTTATACAAATAATGCGTGTCCTCTATGTTTGTTTGCCGACCACCCCTCCCTTCATGAGGTATTTTCATAAGTGTCACTCTGCCAGTTTTTTTACTTGTTACTGTAAAAAAAAATTAGCATAAGGCATTTACAAAAATACGATGCAGGGGGAGGGCACATTAGGCAAACAAACGTAGAAGGTGCACGTTATTTGCATAAAAATACAGTACATGGCAACTGGTGAAAAGGGCCAGCATTCAAAAACTATTAGGCAACAACATGGCTGTGTGATTTTAATTAAAATATGATGGAGTTGGCATGATTTATCCTCAGTACCCGCAAATCATAGAATGTTAGAGCTATAATAGGAAACAAGTACCATATTTTATGCAAATAATGCACACCTTCTATGTTTGTTTTCCAACTGGCCCTTCCCCTCATGAGGTATTTTCACAAGTGCAGCTATGCCCTTTTTTTTTACATTTTGCTGTAAAAAATTAGCATAGAGTGCTGATGAAAATACCTCACAGGGGAGGGAGCAGCTGGCAAACAAACATAAAAGGAGCACGTTGCCTGCATAAAGGTATGGTAACATTTATTGAACACATAGTCTATGTTGGGCACTTTCAGAATTATCTCATAATTATTCTCATAATTATTCTCATAACCTTACAATCAAACTTTTCAAACACAGTTATTTGTTAACATGTGTAAAAATCTTAAATCATTCCTTATGAGGCAACCAGCAAGAAGACAAAACCGCAGGCTCAAGGAACATTTGAGAAAAAGGGATTTGTAAAGACAGAACAGAAATATACAATCGCTAAGTTAGATACAGGATTGATCAACTTTTGACAGGGCAATACAACCATAACACCTTATTAATTTCAGAAGGTTAACTTTTAATCCACTGGGTTGGAATCTTTTTTTTTTTTTTATTATTTTTAAGTGAAGAAGTTATTTTTAAAATATTTTATTGTGTTTTAGGTGAACCTTTACAGAGCAAATTAGTTTCTCATTCAAAAACTTATACACAGATTGTTTTGTGACATTGGTTGCGATCCCTGCAATGTGAGCACTCTCCTCTTTCCCTTTACACCCTGGGTCCCCATGTCCATTCATCAAGGTTTCTTGACCCTTCCTGCCTTCTTGTCTTTGCTTTGGGGCAGGTGTTGCCCATGTGGACTTTTATACATGATTGAACTAAGAAGCACGTTCCTCACGTGTGTTATTGTTTGTTTTATAGGCCTGTCTAATCTTTGGCTGAAAGATGAATATTAGCAGTGGCTTCTGTTCTGAGTTAGCAGAGTGTCCGGTGGCCACAGTCTCGGGGGTTCCTCCAGTCTCCGTCAGACCAGTAAGTCTGGTCTTTTTTTGTGAATTTGAATTTTGTTCTATGTTTCTCTCTCACTCTGTCTGGGGCCTATTTTTTTTTTTATTAGTGGTAGATTATTAGTGCAATATATATGGCAGTAACAAAATTACATTTTCAGCAAGGTTAACAGAAAATACTCCAACATAATATAAAAAGCGAAATACTCATGATTTTGGTTCTTTGTGAGTTTGGGGTAATATTTTATCTCGGACTACTCTAGAAGTTGGTTAACAATATCTCCATTTGATTGATGAGGAAACAAGCTTAATGAAGACAGATAACCTGACCAAGGACACCTGGCCAGGTACTGTTGAGAGGCAACTCCGTGGGTCTCCAGTGTTTCTGTATGTCTTGTGAGCAGAGTCTTTTGTTCTAGACTATCTTTTGAAGGACGACTTTATAGTGAGCAGCCTTGGAATACAGAATGATAATGTCTCCCTCTGGAGCAAAGGTTGGGCAATTTGCTTGTAACCCATTATAAAAGATTGGGGTTTTCAAAGCTTAGAGTTCCTCTCCAGCAACACAACTCACTTCATGTGCAAGCAATTCCTGGTCCTGGTCGTGTTTCCCTATGGGGATTTGGTGTCAAGGAACTAGAGCAAGACAACGATGATACTCTGACTACCGCTACTGCTGTGAGTAATAAACTGTCCTTCGATGGACCCCTGTATCTTGTGTCTTCTGTAAGCATCCTTGAAACTGTGGCAGGTTAACTTGTTAGCTTGCAAGTAGGGTACGATTTCAGACCCTTCATATTTCCTAACAGCCACTGGCAACCAGAATTCGTATTTCCCAACTCCCATGCTTATATCCTTTACACTCTACCATGCACAGCCTCAACTTTCTGCCCTTCTGCTTTTTGTTCCCTTTCTCAGTCTAGTACCTCCAGAAATTCTGGGCCATCCTGTTGTCCCCTGATTACGTAAGACTGATGATCATTCAGTTAGGCTGAGCTACTCTCCAGCAAACCTCTGAAAACTCTCCCTCCCACCTGCCTCACTGATTTGTTTTACTCTAGGAGAAAAAAAAAATTAAAACTAATATACAAAAATATTGAAGACTGATAACTTATATTGTCCTATTATAGTTGTTCTAGTTATTTCTAATGAGAATGCATAAAGCATGATTTCATCTCAATTGAAATATACAGAAGAGTATTTAAAAAAAAAGTGAGAGAAAGGGGAAAGGCATTACTTTGGCAAAACTTCTCTAGATTTCCTTAAATCTTGTAAATCATATTGCATTGGTGTCATAATAAAAACAAGATATTATGGGTATCTAGTCCTTACTCCAGTCCCAATGATCTTACTAATACATCAATCTGAACACTTCATCTCCATGCTTAATAACTTTTGGTGGCTCACCACCAACTCAGGAGAAAGCCTAAGCTTATTTGCAAGGCCTTCACAATCTGCTTTCTTCTTCCCCCAACTTCGCTTGTTTCCCCTGATTCACATCCGGGCTCCCACAGAATCACTATCTGTTCCCTAAACCCACTATGTGCCTTTGTGTGGACACTTCCTCTTCTTCTTCCACCTGCTTATTTCCTACTTGTCCTTCAGATGAACTCCTCTTGGAAGGCTTCCCTGATATAGGTCCTTCCTCTGACCCGGTGGAGCTCAGTACTTACTTCTACTGTATCTCTTCTTTTGCTAGAATGTTGCTCAATTGCAATTATTTCCCAACTTGTGTTTTCTAAAAGTACTGCAGGTGATTACTGTTAAAGATAAAATGGTGTCTATTAAGCAATAAAATAATTATGTGAACTATCAAGCAGTATAGTAATTATCTAAATATTTCTTCCCTTTAAAATAGACTCATTTGAGAGGGTCCAAACATGTATTGATAAACCTATCGGGCAGTTATTGAAGATCAGTTAACTGTGATCCAGAGACAGTAACTCAGATGCTTTACTATTATTCACCTAAACCCTGCTAACCACCTCACGGTGGTGACTGTTAATACAGGTCTAAAGTGTTTTTAATATTATTATTATTGGCCATATATAATTTAAATCTATAATACCAAACCAAAACCAAAACCCATTGCCATCAGGTCAATTCTGACTCTTAGCGACCCTAGAGGACAGAGTAAAACTTCTCCGTGGGGTTTCCAAGGCTGTAATCTTTACAAAAGCAGACTGCACATCTTTCTCCTGAGGAGCAGCTAGTGGGTTCAAACCAGCAAACTTTTGATTAGCAGCCAAACACTTAACCACTGCGCCACCAGGGCGCCTTTAAAACATAATAGACTTGATAAATCATATGAAATAAAAGAAAAATTGATGTTGACATACAATAAATTAATAAGGAGATACAAATAATGTTAAGTCTACAAATTCACCTCAACATAAGCTTCATAACAGCCATTGATCACACTTATGTGATCGAATACCTTATGTTGAACTTCAACACTCAATACTTCAAAACCCAATGTTAAAAAGGAGAAATCATACTGACAACTATTTCCCATCTGATTTTTTACTTATTGGGTAGTAAGAATATCCCCACTCACAATGTTATTTACAAAAATGTACGTGCAAATAGGAGTTTGAAACTTGCTGATTTTTTTTTAAAGCACAAAACACAAAAATACCAAATATCAGATGCTGACAACAGTTTTTTCCTGTTTAAAGTGTTTAACGTGAAGTTAAATTTTAATTTACATTTTAATATATACTTAATCCTCAAGCCAAACATGTCGTAATCAAATGTATATGTTGACAGATAATGCTCTTTCTTATGTAATTTAAAATAAAATGAAGCATTTGTGACACGTTAAATGGAAAAAAAATCAAAATTAATCTGTATGTAGTTTGAATATTATTAATGCTGCTTTCCCAGATATCTACATGACTCAGGCAGTCATTTCAGATCTTTACTCAAAAAGTCACGTTTTCAGTGAGGCCTTCCTTGGTCACTGAATTCTAAACTGCAGAAACACACTACCTCCACACAAATACACACATTGTCTGTCTTCCTTCTGTGGTTTATTTTTCTCCTTAGCATTTTGCACTCTCTTACATACTGTATATTTTACTTAAAAAAATTGTGTTTATTATCTATATCTCTCATTAGAAAGTAAGATCCATGAGAGCAGGGATCTTGTCTGTCATATGCACTGTTGTATCCTCAGTGCGTAGAACAGTGCCTGGCACATAGTAGGTGCTCAATGAATATTTCTGATGAATGAATGATCATCAAACCTTATAATAAATTATTGTTAAACATACTAATCTGAGAGAAAACATTTTCTACTCAAACTTATTTATAAGTTCTATGCCATTTTAAATAATATTTTAACATATCTTAAGGAGAGTTGCAAGTTTTAATACTTTGCAAGTATCAAATGGGAAAAAAAAGTTAGGAAAAGTGCTGTTATATTGTTTGATTCTTGCTAGCTAGACTGAGTTTTTGTGGTCAAGGACTTTGACCCATTTATCGTTGCTTTCCTTGTGCTTAGCCTAAAACCTAGCTCATAGTTGGCACTCAAAAATATTTACTGATTGCATAAAAATAAATTTTCAGAAGAGACCAACACAGGTTGGTGTTAGAATGAATTCCCAGGGTACACAGACTATAATACATTTATTGTCAACTTAATGTCCTGTGAAGTACTGGGTGGTGCAAACAGTTAATGCACTTGCTGCTAAACGAAAGGTTGGTGGTCTCAGTCCACCCAGAGGCACCTTGGAAGAAAGTCCTGGTGATCTACTTCTGAAAAATCAATCACTGAAAACCCTATGAAGCACAGTTCTACTCTAACACATGTGGAGTCACAGGAGGTGGAATTGACTTGATGGTAACTTTTTTTTTTTTAATGTCCTGTACATACCTGTCACCACAACTTAAGACTGTTCATTAGTCAGTTTCTTGGTCCCCTGGTTTCCTCTTTCCTAGTCACTTCAATTCTACAGACCCCATGTCAGTTAGAGAGATGTTCATGGACAGGTTTGCCCACTGCTGAAAGTAGAAGTTACTGGGCTGATGGAGGGCAGGGGGCTAGGAGGCTGTCTCTAAAAAGAATATATAGAGACAACCAGGGTAGAAGTGAATAGAAATGATGTGGGAAATGAACAGAGATGAAATGCAAAGTGAACAGAAATGGAACGATTCTGTTTTGCTGAGGGAAAGTATATAACTTGTGCTGATCTCAGAGTGAAGGGAGAAAAATTATTATTATACTTGTCTTGAGTCATAGACGTCACATGGATGAGGGCTGGGTGATGAGTCACTGTATCTTGCCCGTCTGTTTTTAGCTGCTGAGACACAACTCTTATTGTTCTTGTGAACAATAAGAAGGAAGGAAGGAAGAAAAAGGCTTTAGCACTCTCATCTCTGTCTGAGAATATTTAGATTCTCAGGTTAAGAATACGCTACACCATGGGTCACTGTTCTAGGCTTGAATGAAGAAAGGGTAAGTGTTGGGGGGTAATGACTGTTTCACCACTAACCATGGGGTAAATCAAGCCCCTGTGTCTTCGAGCTGTTTATATATCCTCAACCTCTTCCTACACTCCCACTCCGGTACTGTAGTGTAGGTTACATTTGAATTTGAAGATTGCAAATTTGAGATTTTGGCATATAAATGATGGACTACAGATAATAATCATGTTATTTATTTTTTTTAGCAAATCTGTATTTCACAAGATTTTTTTTTCTCCAACTTTTATCATGCCACTTTTTCTGCTCCCAACTAGACACACTGAAATTACAAGGGCATTCTCCCTGATTTTTAAGAACTCCTCAGCCCTGGCTACCTTCTTTGTATAACTAACTTGCATGCACAGTGCTTTTCCTCCATATTCTCAAGGAGCATTGTGAAGGAGTAATTAAAGCAGTCTGTTTCTCCAGCACGTTCTGTCTGTTTTTTCTTTTCATTATTAGATGTGATGACACGTTTGCCTGTGTGGCTTCCCACAGATGGCACAGAAATTTTGTGATCAAATGGTAAGAGTAAACCAACTGTCGTTTCAGATCACAGCTTTCCGTGTTGCTCCCCCTGTGTAGGAATCTCACTTTAATAAAAATGCTTGCTTCTTTTAAAGTGATATTACCTGGTCTGAGAAAGATTTGAGAATAAAGTGGAAAACTTTGAAAATGCAAGTGAAAAGGGAAATCAGTGGCTAGTTGTAGGCACTGTGTCATGACTCAGACACAAGAAAAGAATTAAAATAATCACTGCCCAGGAAAGTTATTGATCAAAAAATTAATGATTAATCCTATTTTGTTTACAAAAGAGGAAGAATTAAGACAATGAGTTTGGATTTTCCTTGAATCTTTGTGAATTGTTAAGGAAATACTGTGAGCTATCTTGTAAAATCTTTATGTTTGTTTTAAATTATTTAAATTACTCATAAGACCAAATACCTTTAAAGAAGAATTTTTTTTTTTCCACAAAAAAATTAAGTAGAAAAAATCAAAACCAAACCGAACCCGTTGTTGTTGAGTCAATTCTGACTCATCGCAACCCTATAGGACAGAGTAGAGCTGCTCCATAGGGTTTCCAAGGCTGTAAATCTTTATGGAAGCAGACTGCCGCATCTTTCTCCCACAGAGTGGCTGGTGGGTTCAAATCACTGACTTTTCGGTTAGCAGTCAAGCATTTAACCACTGCACCACCAGGGCTCCTTAAATAGAAAAAGAGACCCCCCCAAAATGAAGAACTTTGCTAAAGTGGCAATTTTAGCATTCACTAAATAAAGCTGAAATATTAGCTCTGAGCTTCAGAGCTAAAGGCAGGGCAGGAGCACATGCATGTCATCTGGAATGTAAGAAGTATGATGGAAACTTAATGTGCCACCTTTAATGTTTTTCTTTTGACTGTTGGCCAGAGGGTTAAGAAAATGAAACAGAAGAGGCCAAAGATCTGATTTAGCTTGCAAGCCACAGGAAATAGGTTGGGTTACACTGATAATTTGGAAAAAGAGTGGAAGACAAAAGCTGCCTATCTGAGTGGTGAAGAGAACCACTTTGAATGTGGGTCTTTGAACTACATGTTTGGAGAGTTCATCCAAAATAGGTCAGTAAGTGTTCGCATCAATATCTGTAGTAGCTGCTCTGAAGTAGGAAAAGTTCAAGGGCAAGCACAGCCTGAAAGGTATTTGTCCCTAAAGCATGTGACTCAGATATATATCAGAGTCATTGAGAACAACTGATGTTTAATAAAGTGGAATCAGTACTTGAATCAAAGTATGCTATTTGAAATCTATGCTGGGACTCACCACCAAGGAGCATGCTGTGCTCTAGAACAAGTCATTTAACCTCTATGAGTCTCAGTTACTGCATATGTAAAATCGAGGGCTGGATTAGATGAGCTATCAGATAGCTGTTAATCCAGAAGGTCTATAAGTCATTATTGAACTTAGATTTTTACTTTTTTTCATTTTTCTACCTAGTTTGCTATAAGCAGTAATTAAAATTAACTAAGAAAAATTTAATACTGGATTAAAATAACAATAAGAATCGATTTTTAAGGTAATGGGAATTTCAAATGTAATGTAACTTTTTTAAGGTAATGTGAGGTGTCAATCCTTAGACTGAACCATGTTGGAAACTTTGCACAAAGAATCTGAATAGACATGACCAATAAACACATGAAAAGATGCCCAACTTCATTAGTCATTAGGGAAATGTAAATCAAAACTACAATAAGATACATTTTACCTTCACTAGGATGGCTATCATAACAACAACAACAAAAAGACAGATAATAACAAGTGTTGGTGAGAAATTGGAATCCTCATACAATGTTGGTGAAGCCATTTTGGAAAACAGACAAACCGTTCCCCCAAAAGGTTAAACATAGAGTTACCATATAACACAGAAATTCTACTCCTAGGTATATATCCAATAAAAATAAAAGCACATGTTTACACAAAAACTTGTACATGGATAGTCATAGCAGCATTAGTAACAGCCAAAAAGTGGAAAAAATCCAAATGTCTATCAACTGATAAATGGGTAAACAAAACGCAGTATATCCATAAAACAGAATATTATTCATCAATAAAAAGGAAGGGAGTACTTACATGTGCTACAACATGGGTAAATCTTGAAAACATTATGCTAAGTAAAAGAAACTAGTCACCAAAGATGACACATTCACATATTGTAGGATTCTGTTTATATGAAATGTCTATAACAGGCAGAGCCCTGGTGGCGAAGTGGGCAAATCTATAGAGCTTAGGGCTGGGGAGGAGGGGTTAGAGGGAAATGGAGAATGACTGCCAATAAGTATGAGGTTTCTTTGTTGAGTGATAAAATTGTTTTGAAATTAATTGTGGTGATGGTTGCATATAATACAATACACAGAAATAATTGAAGTGTACTCTTTAAATGGGTGAATTGTATGGTATGTGAATTATGTCTCAATAGAGCTGTTATAAACCACCCCCACACACAAACTGTGAGAAACATATGAGACATTATATCTGAAATATTTTAATTCAAATTCAAAGTGTTATTATTTTAATAAAACAATGCAAGTGATACAATTTTCTAACCAAACATATATAATGAAATTAGGAATGTAGGAAATTATAAAGTTAATTTAACCAGATCAAAGATAAGACTCCCAGCACATTTTCCCCCAGAAAGATGCCAATTCAATTACTTCAACATAATTTCATATCTTGGTATCATAAAATAACAGCGGTATTGAGAATTCAAGTTTTACCTAGATAAATTTTTATTTGGAGGTTAGGAAAAAATCTCATTAAAAAAAAAATTAAACCTCTTTGTCAGGATGTGATTTAGTTCTTATATTTAGGTTGTCCCTATGGGTTACCAAGGAGCCCTAGTGGTGCAGTGGTTAAAATGCTCGGCTGCTAACTGAAAGGTCGGTGGTTCAAACCCATCAGCCGCTCCATGGAAGAAAGATGTGGCAGTCTGCTTCCGTTAAGATTTACAGCCTTGGAAACCCTCCTCTGTTCTCTGTAATAAAGGTGGGTTGCTAGGAGTTAGGTCACCATAGACTCAGAATAAAAGGACACAATTGAATGAAACAGTTTCCAAATGAACAGTTGGCTTAAAACGTTTTATCTTTCACTTTTGGTGTGCCTTATAATGGTGTCCACCATGAACACAAATATATTGTAAAAAAAAAAATCCCCTGTGGATTAGCAGGTTTTTTTTTTTTTAATTATTTAATTCAAAGATTCTAAGAGATGGGAGAGGGGAGATATTGTTTTATCAATACCCCTAATTTACAGGGAGTGAGGTTCTTAAGGTAATCTCCTGTGAATGCAGTGCTTCTTAGAGACATCCACTTGGCCTCACCATTTTCTCCTTATCTCCCTTTTTACCACTCCTCTTTATCTTCTTGCTCTGGACTGAAGATGGTGGAGGATTTTCCTCAATAGAACCTCTCACAGCAGTATGAAACACATTTTTAATAAAATGCCTTTTCAATAAGATTGGACTTTATCATTAAGGTTATTTCCCATTTTTTCAGAAAGAACACTGATCTGAACGATAATGCTAACAACAGTGTAACATTGATCATAATTTCCACTTATTGAATGTTTACTAGGCACTAGGTATTCTGCAGTGTTCTTTATCCGTTATCTTACCTTATCTTCTCAACTAGCTTATGATGTAGGTACTATTAGTATCTCGATTTTACAAGTTGGGAAACTGAGGATCAGAGAGATTAAGTGCTTTGTTCAAGGTTTTGTAGCTACTTTGGGTCATAATTGGGATTTGAACCTAGTCACTCAAAGTGGGTGATTTTAGCTACCTGGTGACAGGGGTTCTAGTTTGTGGTTTTCCCAGTATGGTATAATGGTTACTTGAGTCATTTTGGGCTTTATTGTCATCAATTGTAAAATTCTGGGACTAGATGGCTCAATTAGTTTGTCACAATCCATAGACTGGGCATGTGTTTAGGTTACAAATATTTCTTGTTGTTAACATGCAAAATATTTTTAAAAAATTGTAGTTTTATACATTTTTTTCTCAATCAAGAGAATTTTAGCAAAAATCTGGATTCCTGGCTTTTCTTAAAAAATCAGTATTGGTGATCCCTGACCTGCATTCCAACTTGGCAATGATTGGCTAGAGCTGAGTGGGGCTGTCCCTCTAGAGGAAGCAGGCACTCTCCAATTCACCATTGTCCTTGCCTGGGAGTGTCACTCATTTAGGTTATTTCCCTGATTCCTGCAGACATTTGAGTTTTGGCTCCAGGATTAGAAGATTCTTAATATCTATTTGGTTTTCCATTCAATGATTCTATATCCATGTGGTTGTTAGTTATTTTTAGGTGCCATTGAGTCGGTTCTGACTCAGAGCAACCCTATGTACAACAGAATGAAACACTGCCTGGTCCTGCGTCATCCTCACAATCGTTGTTATGCTTGAGCCCACTGTTGCAGCCACTGTGTCAATCCATCTTATTGGGGAGGTCTTCCTCTTTTTCACTGACCCTCTACTTTACCAAGCTTGAATGATATCCTTCTCCAGGGACTGGACCCTCTGATAACATGTCCAACGTAGGTGAGACCAAGTTGTGCAATCCTGGCTTCTAAGGAGCATTCTGGTTGCACTTCTTCCAAGACAAATTTGTTCGTTCTTTTGGCAGTCCATGGTATATTCAATATTCTTCGCCAACAGCATAATTCAAAGGCATCGATTCCTCTTCGGTTTTCATTGACCAGCTTTCGCACGCATATGAGGCGACTGAAAACACCATGGCTTGGGTCAGGCGTACCTTAGTCTTCAAGGTGACATCTGTGCTTTTCAACACTTTAAAGAGGTCTTTTGCAGCAGATTTGCCTAATGCAATGTGTCTTTCGATTTCTTGACTGCTGCTTCCATGGGTGTTGATTGTGGATCCAAGTAAAATGAAATCCTTGACAACTTCAGTCTTTTCTCCATTTATCATGATGTTGCTTATTGGTCCAGTTGTGAGGATTTTTGTTTTCTTTATGTTGAGGTGTAATCCATACTGAAGACTGTAGTCCTTGATCTTCATCAGTAAATGCTTCAAGTCCTCTTCACTTTCAGTGAGCAAGATTGTGTCATCTGCATAAGGTAGGTTGTTAATGAGTCTTCCACCAATCCTGATGCCCCATTCTTCTTCATATAGTCCAGCTATATATATATATATATCCATACTATAAGTTTATTCTTTCAGGAAAGTAACTTTTCTATTATCTAAAGATGGCCTCAGTGTATAATAACTGAGAATCTCTTTGGAAGTTCACAATATAAACTTCTAGAACTAGAATAAAATCTATCCTAAATTCCTTTTTGAGGAAATATGAGAGCAGCAATGTGCTAGTTTCTGCCAAGCGTTTTTAACAACAGATCACACAAAAGAGAGTTATGCAGTATCTTAATAGCCACATGAAATTAAAGTGAGAAGACTGTAGAATACAGCTCAATGCCATGCATTTCTTGTAAGTATATGTTTATTTTCTCATGAGCAGTGGATGAACAATATGCTGAATCTGAATGATGGAATTGGTTGTTTTCTAATTGGTGCTTTAATTAAGACAAGTTTTTCCCATTGGCTATAAAGTACGCTGTTAATGAAGTTACTTGTGGATTATGTGGTAGGATTTGTTTCTTTATAAAATATTTCATAATATTGTAAAATTTTCCTTTCCAGCATCAATTTGAATGTGATGTCCATTTTCTTTTTGTTTATTTAAGTTGGAAAATTGACTTCTGTAGCCATGCATTCATTTTATATGTATTTTTCCCTAACAGGAGATAAACAAAATTAAATTTTAAAAAATTACACTGGGCCAAAGCACATGACACAGTGGTCTTGTTTCCATCACGCACAGAAGCAAACAGCTTGTTTTAATAATCAAATACATTTCCTAAGGGTCTTGTTAAATTGCTAAATGTAAATTGCAATTGGAATTGACTATTAAAGGTCTTGGTAGAGTACGTTAAACATCTGTTCAATTTATTACAATTTTATTTGTACTTTAGCTATAACTAGGGCAATTAAGCCAATCAGAGCAGGCAAATCAAATCTAAATTACACTCTAATGGACTGAAAATGAATGAATAAACACTGCACTACTAGATCCAAATGATAAAACATGTCTCTAAGGATTTGTTTTTTCTATTTAGTGTACAAAAAGCGTGATGTTTATACTATAATTAACCACTTGAAAATGATGTAAACAAATTTGAGCATCTTTATTTTTTTATGTTTGTATAAAATAGCTAAATAAAATTCTAAAATGTGATGAATTAGAATCTTTTTTAACTTAGACAAGCTTACTTATAAAATCATTCTTTTCTTTAAATCCAGGTGCATGGTTCATCTGAATGCTGGAATTTAAATGGAACATAGAGATGGTTATTTTTTTGAATAAAGTTTTCTATATTTATTTTTTACCTTCCTCATGGACTGCAATAAGGAAGATTAATCTTGGATTTAGTTTTGTGAGTTAAGACTTTATTGATCTTTGTAGTACCCATGCAATTTAGAAATGACAACTTGACAATGAAGAAATGTAACATTTAGTACAGTATCTAGGTTGAACAAGCTAACATCCATCTTATCAGGGGCCCAGGGTCACTAACAATGCCACAGAACTATACACAAGAGCATGCATCCCAAAATACAGGTCGAGTGCTGCAAAGTGGATACTATGTTTGGATGGAGATCCAGGCTGACCCCACATCAAATGTCCTGGGAACTTCTATCATTTCAGTTCAGCATATACCAAACAAAATACCTTCATATGATGTCCAGTAGAGTAGACACTGATTGGATAATTACCATGCGATAATATGCCAGGCAAAGTGGTAGGCTCTTTTACTTATTTGGTGAGGTACGATTTCTTCTATTTAGGGTAATAACAATAGAGCCAATATCATATTTTGTCTAATTTGTAGAAAGTATACATCTCAACCCTCTCCAAGTGGCCCTTCAGTAAGTACACTGGTGGCATTTGCATAATTTAATTGGGGATCAGAGGGCTTGGCAGAGGCCATGTAGTTCATCCTTCTGCTTCCAATGTCTCATGAAAGCAAACTGGGAAAGGTCTATTTCCTCAAAGGAAAGATCTAACAATTGCCTTTGGCCACGTGTCTTAGAACACACTGAGTCTGACTCACCTCAACTAAAATTAACCAAACTAAAAGCCACAGCCATCGCAGGTCTCCACCACTGCAGTTTGAACACACGTCTCTCCTCCTAGATGTGCCCTTTGCTTTACTCAGGAAACCTTTGCACACCATACTCATCACTTTTCTCTTCCACTTAATCTTTGCTTCCTGATTTCCATATCTGTAAATGAGAAGCTGTTGCAAGCAGAGTAGTGTTCTGGGTCCTGTGGCCTCAGGGAATACATTTTTATTAGATCTGGATAAATTCCTCCACCTCTGCTACCTCCTTTCTATCTCTCCTTCTTCCTTCCTCCCTCCCTCTCCCCCTTTCTTTTTCCTTCTTACTTCCACAAGCGTTTTTTGAGGGCCAAGTATTAGTTAGGTCCTAGGAACATGATGATAAGCAAGAAAGACATGTTATCTGACCTTATGAAGCTAGTAGGGGAAAAAGCATTCATCAAATATTAATACAATAAGTGTAAAAATAAAACCTCGACAACATTACACAGGTGAAGTCAAGACACAAAGAAAATATATAACACAGGCTTTCTGCCTAGTTAGGTTAGGGAAGTCTCTCTGATGAGGTACCTATTGGGCTGAGATAAAGAATGAATTGGAATTAGGACAGTAAGAGGATTACAGGCAGAGGAGACAGGCATGTGCAAATATCCTAAAGCTGGATGGAGTATAGTGCTTAAGAGAGACTGAAAGAAAACCAGAACGAGGAAGCCAGCGGGAGAGTGGTGTGAGCTGAAGCCTCTCAGAGAGGTAAGGAGGGGCCTGAGTGTGGTCTTGTAAATCATATTAAAGAAGGTTGGTGTTTATCTTTAAAGAACTACAAGACCACTGAAGAGGTTTTAGCAGGGGTTAAAATATCACTGCAGGAAAGAGAGTGAACTGAAGATGACCAAGACAGGCTGTTGGTTGACCAGTTGGGAGAAGACTGTAGACTTCAGTTGAGAGATGATGCTAGCTTAGATTAGGATGGTGGTAGTAATTAATAGAAGTGGACAGATTTGAAAGGCACAAATGGATGTGTCGGCTTTGAGTTTTCTTCATTTTGGGCACTTTATGTTAACCATTTATTTTTAAATTATCCTCAGCAAATAATAAACTTCCCAAATGCAAGACTCCTTTCTCTTCCTCTTCCACTTTCTCCAGCTATATCTTCTTTTGCCGTCATATTCTCTGTACATTGGAACTCAATTAATTTAACTTAGAGATTAAAAAAAAAAAAAAGCCTAAAGCAAACCTTTCTACTCTGATGCTTTTCAGCATCAATTCTAGCTGAAAGTTGGAATTTCAGTTAAATAGTCCTTTCTTTTGTTTTCTGGTGGAAGTGGAGCAGTGAGGGAGCCTTGAGAGACAGAGATGTGACAACCTGAAGCCCTTTTGAAATATGGCCAAGACATCTTTACCTTTATAAAGCCCTGCTGAAATCTGGCTATTATAAATTCTGATGGAGTCCCATGATATTTTCCAAGCAAATGAGACCACTTTGTAAAAAGCGAAAGCATCATCTCACCAGGAAGGGGGCCATGTGCAAGAGGAGGAGGTGTAAATGGAGAGGAGCCACTAGCCCTTTCAGAAGCTACATGATGTAACTAACCAGCCCCACTACACTGCCTCATTTGTGCTGGAAATTTTTAAATAGAGAAATGTAATCCTATCCCACTAGCATAGCAACAAGTATGTTCTCTGCATAATAAACTTGGTTCCAGAGTGGCATTCAGCTCCATTTTGCATGCCCTTCTGTCTCACCTTTCATTGCCTTTCCATTGAAATCCTAATGGAAAGTCAGCCTTTTAAAGAACCCTGCTGACTTTTTGGCTGTTGGTTGGCAACAGAGGAGAATAAGAGGACGGCAATATACATTTGTAAAGTTCCATTTGCTTACCTTACTTAGGGACAGCATTTTATCCTTTCAAGCTCATCTCCCAGCCACTGTAATTAGGCCATTCTGGAAACAGTCTTGCTGCTGTCTTGACATCACAATAGCATTTTGATAAGCCTGGACAGTTACCAATTCATCTGTCTGGCAAGACATTGCAGCCTATCCAAAGAGTTCACTGTAGCTTGCTGGATGCCATTAGTTTCCAGAAAAGAAATAGTAATATTTTTACAAATATATGCAAAGAAGTCATTCAGGAGCAGGTGCATGGTGTCAAAACTTTTGTCTTCAAACCTAGCAACAAGCCTTCTCATATTGAATCATGCATAAACGGGCATGGAGTTCTTTCCTTGATGAGCAGACAAAGGAAAAGACAATCAGAAAAAGGAAAGGTGATAAAGAGAGGTACATGGACAGAGGGAGGGGATAAGAAAAGCAAAAGAGAGAGAAACACCTTGAGTTGTAAGCTTCCTGGGGTTACGATTATCTTTTCAGCATACTTCTTGTCTTAAAAATGATGGTGCATATGGTCATGTTGATGATACTGTGACAAGGAGGAACTCACCCCAGTTGAGCATCAGTGATTTGTCAGTCAGAGCAAAACCTTCTATCAGGTAGGAGAACCAAGGCGAATCAGTTTCTCTATACACGGAAGAATCTTGAATGCAAAAAAGCCAGAATTATCTGCCACTATGCCACTTTCAGGACCCTGACAGTGCAGTGGTTATGAGCTCAGCTGCTAACCAAAAGGTCAACAGTTTGATTCCACCAGCTGCTCCTTGGAAACCCTATGGGGCAGTTCTACTCTGTCCTATAGGGTCTCTGTGAGTCAGAATCAACTCAATGGCAACAGGTTTGGTTTTTTGGTATGCCACTTCCAGGGCCTTTTCACTTAGTTGGAGCAGGATTTTCCAATAGGACTTCCTGTGATGATGGAAATGTTCTATTCTCTGCTATCTGCATACAATTTTAATTTAAATAGCTACATGTGGCTAGTGACTACCATACTGGGCAGTGCGGTGAATGGCTGACATTGCCTACTGTAGGTTTTCTTGTACTGACACATCCTAAGAGAGGAAAGTACAACCACCCCCCCAAACCCCAAGATTAGAGAATTATTTTGTAATTATTCACCCAGTGCTCTGAAATGAACCTCAAATCCTCAGCTGGGAGAGAAATGAATCTGAGGGACAGAAGGAACTCAAGCCTTTGGGCTAACGCCATGTCTCTTACTCTTTAGGGCTTCACTTAAGACTTTGTATTTATTATTCTAAATCCAGTCATTGCAGATATTTCTAGCATTTCTGTGGAAGGAGCAAGAACATCTTTACTTTTGTTTAGCACCTACAGGACTAGTACAGTGCCAAGCCATTAGTTAAAAATGCTTAATAAATAGATTCCATGTATGTCCTAAAAGGGAGTCTTCAAAATTTCTTGTAACTTAATGACTATTTTTATTACGACCCATGATTTCCTGATGTGGGGAGTTGAGAAACAGTATTTTCCCCTCTGGTTGCAATTGTCTGATTGCTTTTGGCAACCCTTTTCCTTATACCTAAGACCGTTCACTTCAGCCATAAACAGGGCTATCTACGCTCTTCAGAAAACTTTTCACTGACTTCTATTGCCATCTTTGCCTCATTGAGGCATTGCTGAATAGGATATTAGAAATTCTGGAGCAGATTTGCCTCCTAGTCCTTGTGCTGCTCCTGTGTACATCAGTAGAATTGGCATGTAGGCAAAGGGAGGAGGCCCAGAGATTGCACTGCAGCTGCTAAAACAGAAATGCCAACACAAAGCTCAGCCACTAATTGGAAATGGAATAAACTAAAGAAATCTTGGTTCAAATGGCAGCTATATTTTTCAAAGAGAAGATTTCAGTTGAAATGCCAAAGGAGACAGTTAGCCAAAACATTTGTCTATGGAAATTTCTCTTCTCAATTTTATTCAGAATTACAGCTGGGTGCTAAGTGAAGCATTTCTTGAGAACACATGTCACGGGATAAACCAAGATGTTTATTTTCCTAAGTAGCAGATCATACTGAACTCACAACAAATAGTTCAATTAGCATGATTACTAATAGGCTGACTAATTCAGCCTACAATAAATGAAACAAGATATTTAGAACTGCGCTGCTAGGAAGGCCCTATCAACAGTATTAGGTTGTTTAGCTGGGCAAGGCAGCTGAAGCAGGTGTCCAGCATTTATGGAACATCAGGGTGAGAAAGGGTCAAATCAAGAACGTGTCTGCATGCTCTGTAAAACTGCTACTTCCTTAATATATTGTGCATGATATGGTTCCATGACTCTCACACAAGGGCTAAGTTCTACATCCTCTTTGAATTTAGTGTCAGAAAAATTCACGCCTCTCCTAGTGTGCTGATACGCTTCCTTACATTAGAAAATAAAAGCTATACATCTGATCTTAGTGTCTCTTTCGCCTTGGATTCCTGGAAACTCACAGCTGAGTTCGTTGCTCAGTTGCATTGTCCTCGGCTTCTATTTCTCCCCACACCCACCTAGTTAAGAACTGGTTCCAAGGATACTGGCAGCCAGTGGGATTTTTAACTCTCTCTTTTCTAGCTAACTGATCTTGAACAAGTCACTTCTTTCTGAGTTCTAATTTACTCATCTGTAAATTGGGGTAATGATTCTTATTTCATAAGCATTTTGCCATAGTTCTGACTCATAGTAAACATTCAGAATGGTAGTTATTGAATTTTAAATTAGGATTTAAACAAATTATTGCATTTTAGGTGAAAGTTTACAGAGCAAATTAGTTTCCCATTTGATAGTTTGTACAAAGTGTTCCACGACATTGGTTGCATTCCCCACAGTGTGTTAGCACTCTCCCCTTTTCCTCCCTGGGTTCCCTGTTTCCTTTTGTCTGGATTTTCTACCCCTTCCTGCCTTCTCATCTTTGCTTTTGGGCAAATGTTGTCCTTCTGATCTGGTATAATTGATTGTTCTAAGGAACATGTTCCTCTCATCCTCTTGGGTGTTATTGTTAATTTTATGGGCCTGCCTATTGTTTGGCTGAAAGGTGGTACCTAGGAATGGCTTCAGCTCCAGGTCAAAAGGGTGTTTTAGGGCCATAGCCTTGGGGATTCCTCTAGTCTTTGTCAGACCAGTAAGTCTGGTCTTTTTTGTGAATTTGATTTTTTGTTCTACATTTTTCTCCTGCACTGTCCAGGATTCTCTGTTGTGATCTCAGTCAGAGTGGTTGGTAGTGGCAGCCGGGCACCATCTAGTTCTTTGGTCTTGGGGTCATGTAGGCTGTGGTTCGCCTGGTCCTTTGAACTAATTCCTTTGAACTAATTGCTCCCTTGAGCCTTTGGTTTGCTTCACTCTCCTTTGCTCAAGATGGGAAGAGACCAATAGTTGTATCTTAGATGGCTGCTCCCGGACACTACTCACCAAAGTAGGATGCAGGACATTATCTTTATGAACTATGTTGTACAAATAGACGTAGATGTCCCCCAAGTCTATGGTCCTTTGCCTACAAACCTAGGAACTTTGTCCTGAGAGGTATTTGGTTATGTCTAAGAAGTTTCCATGACTGTGCCTTTGTGTGCTCTATTGTCTATATTTATATGCATGTAGCACCTACAATTACGTATGTAGAAATATCCACCACCAAACCTATATCTGCAGCTGAGTACGCTCCCTTACACCCTACCATACCTCTTTATCATTCCTATCTACCTACGTATTCACTCATAAATTATTTTTATTCATTCATACTATTGTTGCAGAATTGTCTGTTATCGTAATTACTGTAGTTGCTCTTTATTCTTGCATTCCTCTCAGTGTATTCCTCTGCCTCGGCCATGTTATGCTGACCTCCCCCATATTGTGTCAATATTAACCAATATTAACACATGTCTTCTATCTAGTTAGTGATTTCCCCTCCCTCCCCCTCCCATCCCTATTGTTGTTGTTGTGTGCCATGGAGTCGATTCCAACTCATAGTGACCCTATAGGACAGAATAGAACTGCCCCATAGACTTTCGAGGAGCCACTGGTGGATTCAAACTGCCAACATTTTGGTATGCAGGCCTGAGCTCTTAACCACTTCATCACCAGGGCTCCTCCCATCCCTGGTAACCATCAATTTTTTTTTTTCCTGTGTGTGAACATTTTCTTGTTTTTTTATAATAGTGGTTTCATACAGTATTTGTCCTTTTATGATTGACTTATTTCACTCAGCATAATGTCCTTCAAATTCAACCATGTTGTGAGATGTTTCTCAAAATTCATTGTTATTCTTTACTGTTGCATAGTATTCCATTATGTGTCTGTACCACAGTTTGTTTATCCATTCATCCACTGATGGGCACTTAGGTTGTTTCCATCTTCTTGCTATTGTGAATAATGCTGCAATGAACATGGGTGTGCATATGTCTATTTGTGTCACAACTCTTATTTCTTTAGGGTATATACCTAGGAGTGGGATTGCTAGACCATATGGTATTTCTATTTCTAGCATTTTGAGGAAGTGCCATACATTTTTCCATAGTGGTTGTACCACTTTACATTTCCATTCACAGAGTATGAAAGTTCCAGTCTCCCCACAAACTTGCCAACATTTGTTATTTTCTGGTTTTTTGATTAGTGCCACTATTGTTGGGGTGAGATGGTATCTCATTGTAGCTTTTATTTGCATTTCTCTAATGGCAAATGATCGCGAGCATTTCTTCATGTGTTTGTTAGCAACTTGAATATCCTCTTTGGTGAAGTGTCTGTTCATATTCTTTGTCCATTTTTTAATTGAATTATTTGTCTTTTTGTTGTTGAGGTATTGAAATTTTAGAGATTAGACCCTTATTTGATATGTCATAGGCAAAATTTCTTTCCCAGTCTGTAGGTTCTCTTTTTATACTTTTGGTGAAGTCTTTTGATGATCATAAGTGTTTAATTTTTAGGAGGTCTCATTTATCTAGTTCATCTTCTGCTGTATGTTCATTTTTATTTGTGTTTGGTATTCTATTTATGCCATATATTAGGGCCCCTAGCATTGTCCCGGTTTTTTCTTCCATGATCTTTATAATCTTAGGTTTTATATTTAGGTCTTCGATTAATTTTGAGTTAGTTTTTGTGTATGGTGTGAGGTATGGGTCCTCTTTCATCTTTCTATAGATAGACATCCAGTTTTGCCAGCGTTATTTGTTAACAAGACTGTCTCTTCCCCATTTAATGGACTTTGGCCCTTTGTTGAAGATCAGCTGTCCATAGGTGGGTGGATTTAAGTCTAAATTCTCAATTCTGTTCCATTGGTCTATGTGTCTGTCATTGTATCTGTACTAGGCTGTTTTGACTACCATGGCTGTATAGTAGATTCTGAGATCAGGTAGTGTGAGGCCTCCTACTATGTTCTTCTTCTTCAATAATGATTTACTTATCTGGGACCTCTGTCCTTTCCATATAAAGTTGGTGATTAGTTTTTCCATCTCATTAAAGAATACTGTTGAAATTTGGATCAGGATTGCATTACATTTGTAGATTGCTTTGGGTAGTATTGACATTTTCACAATGTTGAGTCTTCCTATCCCTGAGCATGGTATGTTTTTCCATTTATGTGGGTATCTTTTGGTTTCTTGCAGTAGTGTTTTGTAGTTTTCTTTGCAAATATCTTTTTATATTCCTGGTTAAGTTTATTCCTATTTTATCTTTTGGAGGGCTATTGTAAATGATACTGTTTTCCTGGTTTCCTTTTCAAAGTTCTCTTTGTTGGTGTAGAGGAATCCAACTGATTTTTGTATCCTGCTACTTTGCTGAATCCTTCTATTAGTTCCAGTAGCTTTCTTGCGGAAGCTTCAGGGTTTTCTATGTATAGGATCATATCATTTGCAAATAACGGTAGTTTTACTTACCCATTTTGATGCCCTTTATTTCTTTTTCTTGTCTTATTGCTGTAGCTAGGGCTTGCAACACAATGTTGAATAAGAGTGGTGATAAAGGGCATCCTTGTCTGGTTCCCATTCTCAAGGAGAATGCTTTCAGTCTCTCTCCATTGAGAATAATGTTGGCTGTTGGTTTTGTATAAATGGCCTTTATTGTGTTGAGGAATTTTCCTTCTATTCCTATTTTGCTGAGAGTTTTTATCAGCAGTTGGTTTTGGACATTATCAAATGCCTTTTCAGTGTCAATTGATATGATCATGAGATTATTTCCTTTTGTTTTATTTATGTGGTGGATTATGTTGATTTTCTAATGTTGATCCATCCTTGCACACCTGATACGAATCCCACTTGGTTGTGATGTATTATTTTTTGATATGCTATTGGTTAGAATTTTGTTGAGAATTTTCGCATCTGTTTCATGAGGGATATTGGTCTGTAATTTTGTTTTTTTTGTGGTTCTTTTGCCTGGCTTTGGTATCAGAGTTATACTGGCTTCATAGAATTAATTGGGGAGTATTCTTTCTTTTTCTATACTCTAAAATAGTTTGAGTAGCATTGGTGTGAGTTTGAGTAGTATTGGTGTGAGCTTTTCTCTGAAAGTTTGGTAAAGTTCTTCAATGAAGCTGTCTGGGCAAGGGCCTATTTTTTGTTGGGAGCTTTTTTATTACCTCTTCAATCTCTTCTTTTGTTATGGGTCTGTTAATTTTTTCTACTTCAGTTAGTGGTTTAGGTAGGTAGTGCATTTCTAGAAATTTATCCATTTCCTCTAGGTTTTCAAATTTGTTGGTGTACAATTTTTCATAGTATTCTGTTATGATTCTTTTTATTTCAGTTGGTTCTGTTGCAATGTCACCCAACTCATTTCTTATTTGGGTTATTTGCTTCGTCTTCTGCTTTTCTTTTTTCAATTTGGCCAATGATTGTCAATTTTAGTCTGCAGCTTTTTCAAACTCACTTCTTTCATTTAGCAATATGCATTGAATATTCATCCATGTCTATTCATGGCTTCATGACTTATTTCTTTTTATCACTGAATAATAACCCATTGTATGGATGTACCACAGTTTGTTTATTCATTCACCTACTGAAGGACATCTTGATTGCTTCCAAGCTTTTAACAGTTATGAATAAATCTGCTATAAACATTCACGTATAGCTTTTTGGGTGCACATAAATTTTCAGTTCGGTTCAGTAAATACCTAGGTGCATGATTGCTGGATCACGTGATAAGACTAGTTAAGCTTTGTAAGAAACTGCCAGATTGTCTTCCAAAGTGTGTATACAATTTTCCCACCAGCAATGAATGAGAATTCATGTTGCATGGCATTTCTATCAGCACTTGGTATAGTCAGATTTTTTATTTTAACTATTTGAATAGGTGTGTGATGGTAGGTCATTGTTATTTTAATTTTCAATTCCCTAGTGACAAATGATATTGTGCATCTTTCCATGTGTCATCTGTATGTCTTTTTTGATGAGGTATCTATTCAAACATTTTGTTCAGTTTTAAATGGTGTTGTTTGTTTTCTTATTGTTGATTTTTAAGAGTTCTTTGTATATTTTGGACGCAAATCCTTTATCAGATGTGTTTTCCAAATATTTTTTCCCAATTTGTGGCTTGTCCTTTCATCCTTTTAACAGTGTCTTTTGCAGGGCAGAAGTTTTTAATTGTAGTAAAGTGAAACTTAATTTTTTCTGTTATGGATCATGCCATTGGTGTTATATTTTAAAACTGTCACCAAACCCAAGGTCATGTAGATATTTTTCTATACTTCCTTCAAGAAGTTTTATAGTTTACATTTGACATTTTAGATCACTCTTCTAATGTATGCATTTAGAGTTATTGGTTTTCCTCTAAGCACTGCTTTCACTGCATCCCACAAATTTGGTAAGTTGTATTTCCATTTCCATTTAGTTCAAAATGTATATATTTTTAAATTTCTCTTGAAACTTTTTCTTTTATTCATGTGCTATTTCGAAGTGTGTTGTTTAATTTCTAAATGTTTGGAGATTTTCAAGCTATCTTTCTGTTATCTTAGTTGAATTCAATTGTAGTCTGAGAACATACTTTGTATAATTTCTATTCTTTTAAATTTATTCAGTTGTGCTTTATACTCAGAATTTGATCTATCTTGGTGAATGTTCCATGCAAGGAGAAGAGTGTGCATTCTGCTGTTGTTGGATGAAGTAGTCTATAAATGTCAGTTCGAGTTGATTGATAGTTCTATTCATGTCAACTATATCCTCACTGATTTTCTGTCTATCTTAACTAACAGTTACTGACAGAGGGATGTTGAAGTCTCCAGCTACAATAGTTGATTTGTCTATTTCTCCTTTCAGCTGTATCAGTTTTTGCCTCATTTATTTTGATGCTGTTGTTAAATGTATATGTGTTTAGGATTGTTAAGTCTTCTTGAAGAAATGGCCTCTTTACCGTTATGTAGTGGTCCTTTTTATCCCTAATAATTTTACTTCTTCTGAAGTCTACTTTGTCTGAAACTAATATAGCTACTCTAGATTTCTTTTGATTAATTTAGTATGGTATACCTTTCTCCAAGTCTTTACTTTTAACCTGAGTCTTGATATTTAAAATGTGTTTCTTATAAACAGCATTTAGGGGGGTCTTGTTTTTATTTTTTTTTTATTGTACCTCAGGTGAAGGCTTACAGAACAAATAGTTTCTCATGAAACAGTAGTACACATATTGTTTTATGACATTGGTTAACAACCACACTACATGTCAACCCTCTAACTTCTCAACCGTTTTTTTTTGGTGAAAATACACATAGCCAAAAATACACCATTTCAAAAATTTCTACATGCACAGTTCAGTGACATTGACTATGCTCTTCCAATTGTGCTGTTTTTCTCACTTAAGATGAAGACTTACAGAACAAAATAGTTTCTCATTTAACAGTTACTACAAATGTTGCCCTATGACAATGGTTAACAATCTCACAACACATCAACAATATCCTTACTCAACCTTGTGTTCCCTATCACCAGCTTCCTTGTCCCCTTCTGCCTTCTGGCCCTTGTCACTGGACTACTGTACCTCATTAGTCTCATTCGATTTTACGGGGCTGTCCACTCCCAGGCTGAACGGTGAACCTCAGAGATAACTTCACCACTGAGCTAAAAGGTTGTCTGGGGGCCATACTCTCGGGGTTTCTCCAGTCTCCTTTAGGCCAGTAAATCTGGTCTTTTTTTTGTGAGTTAGAATTATGCTCTACATCCTTCTCCAGCTCCATCCAGAATCCTCTGTAGTGATCCTGGTCAGAGCAGTCAGTGGTGGTAGCCGGGCACCATCTAGCTGTACTGGACTCAGTCCAGTGGAGGCCTTGGTAGCTGTGGACAATTAGTCCTTTGGACTAATCTTTTCCTTGTATCCTGTTCTCTTCATTCTCCTTTGCTCCCGAACGGATGAGACCAGTGGAGTATCTTAGATGGCTGCTCACAGGCTTTTAAGATGGGTTCTTGTTTTTTTAACCACCTTGACAATCTCTGTCTTTTAACTGGTGTGTTTAGACCATTCATATTTAAATGATTATTTGGATTAGCAGCAACCCTGTTTGTAACTGTTTTGTATTCATTGCCAGAGACTTCTTTTTTCTGACTTATCTATTTTTAAATGAGCATTTTATATGATTTTATTTCATTTCCTCTCTTTGCATGTCTATTTACATTATATATTTTCTTTAAAAACCTTTAAAATGGTATGTACTTTTAACTAATCTAAGTTACGTTCAAATGATACTATTCTGCTTCAAGTATAGTGCAAGTACTTTATGGCAGAGTATTCCTAATTCTTCCCTCCTGCTCTTTGTGACATTGCTGTCATTCATTTCACGTATCCATATGCTGTAATAACCCAGTACATTGTTATTATTATTAAACAGTTATTTTCATATCAATTAAGAATAAGAAAAATAAAATATTTTATTTTACCTTCATTTATTCCTGTTTCAGTTCTGCTCCTTTCTTTATGTAGATACAAATTTTAAATGTATCAGTTTCTTTCTGGTTAAAGAAAAATTTTTAACATTTCTTGCAAAGTAAGCATGATAGTGCTGAATTCCCTCAGTTTTTGTCTGTCTGAAAAAACCTCAATTTCTCCTTCACATTTGAGGGGTGATTTTGCTAGAATTGTTTTTTTTTCTTTGACACAACATTTCCATCCACTTTTTTCTTGTTTGCATGGTTTCTCATAACAAGTCTTCTGTAATTTGTATCCTTGTTCCTCTATAACCCATTGCTGTCTAGTCAATTCTGACTCATAGTGACCCTATAGAAAAGAGTAGAACTGCCCCACAGAGTTTCCAAGGGGCACCTGGTGGATTCAAACTGCCAACCTTTTGGTTAGCAGCCATAGCACTTAACCACTACGCCACCAGGGTTTCCTGTTCCTCTATAGGTAAGGTGTTTTTCCTCTTTGACTTCTCTCAAGATTTCCTTTTTATCTTTGATTTTCTGCAGTTTGAATATATATCTAGGTGTAATTTTTTTTTTTTCATATTTATTCTGCTTGATGTTCTCTGAGCTTCCTAGATCTTTGCTTTGGTGCCCATCATTAGTTTTGGAAAGATCTTAGCCATTATAACTTGAAATATTTCTTCTCCTTTGTTACCTCTTTTTTCTCCTTTTGATATCCCAATTATATGTATATTACATCTTTTGATATTGTCCTACAGTTTCTGGATATTCTGTTCTATTTTGTTTCATTCTTTTTTCCCTTTGAATTTCAGTTTTGGAAGTTTCTATTGACCTATCTTCAAGCTTACTGATTCTTTCCTCATCTATGTTGAGCCTATTGTTGAGCCTATTAAAGGCGTTTTTCATTTCTGTTATAGTATTTTTGATTTCTAAATTTCCTTTTAATTCTATCTTACAATTTCCATCTCTCTGCTTATATTACCAGGAACCCTGGTGGTGCAGTGGTTAAGTGCTCAGCTGCTAAACTAAAGGTTGGCAGTTTGAACCCACTAGCCACTCCACAGGAGAAGGATGTGGCACTCTGCTTCTGTAAAGATTACAGCCTTGGAAACCCTATGGGGCAGTTCTACTCTGTCCTACAGGGTTACTACGAGTCAAAATTGACTCAAAAGTAATGGGTTTTTGGTGCTTATAGTACACATATATTCTTAAGTGTTATCTACTTTTTCTGCTGGATTCATTAACATATTAATTGTCTTAGTTATCTAGTGCTGCTACTACAAAAATACCACACGTGGATGGTTTTAATGAAGAGAATTTTATTTCCTCATAGTCAAACTAGGGTAAAAGTCCAAATTCAGGGCATCAGCTCCAGGGGAAGACTTTTTCTCTCTGTCGGCCTTCTTCTTTTCAGTGTTCCCCCGAACTAGGAGCATCTCTGCACAGGGACCCCGGTCCAAAGTACGCACTCTGCTCCTGGCACTGCCTTCTTGATGGTATAGGTCCCCCTGTCTCACTGCTCACTTCTGTCTTTTATATCTCAAGAGATTGCCTCAGGACACAATCCAGTCTTGTAGATCATGTCCTGCCTTACTAACATAACTGTCACCCATCCTCCCTCATTAACATCATAGAGGCAGGTTTACAACATACAGGAAAATCACACAGTACCAGGAATCATGGCCTAGCCAAATTGATACACACATTTTTTGGGGGACATAATGCAAACCATGACATTAATCAAAGTTATTTTACATTACCTGATAAATCAAGTACCTCTGCCGTATCTAAGTCTAATTTGCTTTGTCTCTCTAGATTGTTTTTTTTTTTTTTTGTCTTTGGCTATGCCCTGTAATTTTTTGTTGAAAATTGGACATGTATTGGGTAATAAGGACTGAAGTAAATAGCTCTCTAGTGAGATATTTGAGTTTATCTGGTTAGGAGTTGGGTTTTAATTAATGTTTGCTATAACTTTATGTGCCAGAAGTTTCAAATACTTCTAGTTTCCTTGTTTTATTTTATTTTTTTCCTATCTTGATCTTGGCCATTCCTAAGTACTCCTCCTCAGAGAGAGTCTACACCTTCCAGCTCTTTCATGTATAAGTTACAATCATTATACTTCAGGCCTATTAGTGTGGTGAAAGATGTGGGGGAGGAGGAGCATTCTGTAATCTTCCAATTAACCAATTAAATCTCGATGTCTTAGTAGGTCAGTGTTTCAGGCCTGTGAGAATACACAAAAGTTTCTTTTTGTATAGCTTATCTCTACCTCCTGTTAGGGTGAGACAGACTTCCTCCAGGGCTTTTGGACAAATCTCTGGTAAATTCTTTCCCCCATGAGTGTAGGCTTTGGTATGGAGCAAGCTCTAGGAGTATTTCACAACGATTTCTTTTCCTTTCCCCCTGCTAGAGCTATGATAGAATTTTGCAAGACCAATGACTTATTCATTACAAATTTCTTTTTCAACAACCTAAGTGGTGATAATACATGTAGACCTTGCTGGAAAGAGTACACAGGAATCAAGTTGACTACATCTGTGGAAAGAGATGATGGAGAAGCTCAATATTATCAGTAAGAACAAGGCCAGAAGCTGAATATGGAATAGATCATCAATTGCTCATATGAAAGTTCAATTGAAGCTGAAGAAAATTAAAACAAGTCCATGAGAGCGAAAATACAACCTTGAGAATATCCCACTTGAATTTAGAGACCATCTCAAGAATAGACTTGACGCATTGAACACTAATGACCAAAGACCAGACGAGTTGTGGAATGACATCAAGGACATCATACATGAAGAAAGCAAAATGTTATTAAAAAGACAGCAAAGAAAGAAAAGACCAAAATGGATGTTAGAAGAGACTCTGAAACTTGCTCTTGAATGAAAAGTAGCTAGAACTAATGGAAGAAATGATGACATAAAAGAGCTGAATAGAAGATTTCAAAGGGCAGCTCAAGAAGACAAAGTAAAGTATTATAATGAAATGTGCGAAGACATGGAGTTAGAAAACCAAAATGGAAGAAGATGCTCAGCATTTCACAAGCTGAAATAAATGAAGAAAAAATTCAAGCAATATTGAAGGATTCTATGGGCAATATATTGAAAGATGCAGGAAGCATCAAGGGAAGTTGGAAGGAATATACAGAGTCGCTGTAATAAAAAGAATTGGTTGATGTTCAACCATTTCAGGAGGTAGCATATGATCAAGAATTGATGGTACTGAAAGAAGAGGTCCAAGCTGCAGTCAATCATTGGCAAAGAGCAAGGCTCCCAGAATTTACGGAATACCAATTGAGATGTTTACACAAATAGATGCATCGCTGGAAGTGCTCACTTTTCTATGCCAAGAAATTTGGAAAATAGCTACCTGGCCAACTGAATGAAAGAGATCCATAATTCTGCCCATTCCAGAGATAGGTGATTCAAAAGAATGCAGAAATTATCAAATAATATCATTAATATCACATGCAAGCAAAATTTGATAAAGGTAATTCAAAAGCAGTTGCAGCAGTACTTCAACAGGGAACTGCCAGAAATTCAAGCCGGATTCAGAAGAGGATGTGGAATGAGAGATATCAATGCTGATGCCAGATGGATCTTGGTTGAAATCAGAGAATACCAGAAAGATGTATATTTGTGTTTTATTGACTATACAAAGGTATTTGTATCATAACAAATTACGTTCTTTTATTCTTTTTTAACAGTCAGTACACATATTGTTTTATGACACTGGTTAACAACCCAATGACTTGTCAACACTCTCCCTTCTCGACCTTGGAGGACTTTTTTTTTTTTTGGTGAAAATATACATAGCCAAAGTTACACCATTTCAAAAATTTCTACATGTACAATTCAGCGAAATCAATTACATTCTTCCAGTTCTGCTGCTATTCTCACTATCCTTTTCCAAATTATTCCATCACCATTATCTTCAACTCA
>NW_004444003.1:119402-120753 GCF_000243295.1 Trichechus manatus latirostris
TTTTTTTTTTTTTTACTTTAGATGAAGGTTTACAGAGCAAATAGTTTCTCATTGAACAATTAGTACACATATTGCCCTATGACAATCGTTAACAACCCCACGACATGTCAACACTGTCCTTTCTCAAACTTGGGTTCCCTATCACCAGCTTTCCTGTCCCCTCCTGTGTACTAGTCCTTGTCCCTGGACTGCTGTGCCTCATTAGTCCCATTTTGTGTTATGGGGCTGTCCAATCCCCGGCTGAATGGTGAACTTCGGGAGTGAATTCACCACTGAACTAAAAGGGTGTCCGGGGGCCATACTCTTGGAGTTTCTCCAGTCTGTCAGGCCAGTCAATCTGGTCTTTTCTTGTGAGTTAGAATTTTCTACTACATTCTTCTCCAGCTCTATCCAGGACCCTCTGTTGTGATCCTGGTCAGAGCAGTCAGTGGTAGTAGCCGGGCACCATCTAGCTGTACTGGACTCAGTCTGGTGGAGGCCATGGTAGCTGTGGACCAAGAGTCCTTTGGGCTAATCTTTTCCTTGTATCCTGTTCTCTTCATTCTCCCTTGCTCCCGAAGGGGTGAGACTGGTGAAGTATCTTAGATGGCTGCTCACAGGCTTTTAAGACCCCAGACACTACTTGCCATGGTAGAATGCAGAACATTGTCTTTATAAATGGTGTTATGCCAGTTGAGCTAGATGTTCCCTGAGACCATGGTCCCCACAACCCTCCACCCAGCCATTCAGTCCCTTAGGGAGTTTGGATGTGTCTATGGAGCTTCCATGACCTTTCCTTGTCCAAGTTGTGCTGGCTTCCCCAGTAACGTGTACTGTCTTACACTTCAGCAAAGTTACCACTTATCTATTTAGCTCCCCCCCCCGCATCCCTCCCATCCCTCGTAACCAACAAAGATTGTGTCTTTTTGTGTGTAAACTTTTACATGAGTTATACAGTAGAGGTCTCATACAATATTTGTCCTTTTGTGATTGACTTATTTCACTCAGGACAATGACCTCCAGTTTGATCCATGTTACAAGATGCCTCACAGATTCGTCATTGTTCTTTATCGTTGCATAATACTCCATTGTGTGTATCTACACATAGTTTGTTTATCCTTTCATCTGTTGATGGGCATCTAGGTTGTTTCCATCTTTTTGTTATTGTGAACAGTGCTGCAGTGAACATGGGTGTGCATATGTCTATTCGTGTGACGGCTCTTATTTTTCTAGGATATATTCCTACGGGTGGGATTGCTGGATCGTATGGTATTTCTATTTCTGGCTGCCTAAGGAAGCACCATATCATTTTCCAAAATGGTTGTATCATTTTGCATTCCCACCATTAGTGCGTAAGCGTTCTGATCTCCCC
>NW_004444003.1:122214-123553 GCF_000243295.1 Trichechus manatus latirostris
GTTTTTATCAGGAATGGGTGTTGAACTTTGTTGAATGCCTTTTCAGTGTCAGATGAAATGATCATGTGATTCTTTTCTTTCCTTTATTTATGTGGTGGATTACGTTGATTCATTTTCTAATGTTGAACCATCCTTGCATACCTGGTATTAATCCTACTTGGTTGTGGTGCATTATCTTTTTGATATGATGCTGAATTCTACTGGCTAGAATTTAGTTGAGAATTTTTGCATCTATATTCATGAGAGATATTGGTCTATAATTTTCCTTTTTGTGGCGTCTTTGCCTGGTTTTGGTATCAGGGGTATGCTGGCTTCATGAAATGAATTTGGAAGTATCCTCTCCTTTTCTATGTTCTGAAATAGTTTGAGTAGTACTGGTATAAGCTCTTCTCTGAACGTTTGTTAAAATTCTCCAGTGAAGCCATCTGGACCAGGGCTTTTTTTTTTTGTTGGGAGTTTTTAAAATTACCTTTTCAATCTCTTCTCTTGTTATGGGTCCGTTCAGATTTTCAACATCACTTTGTGGCAGTTTGAGTAGGCAGTGTTTTTCTAGAAGTTTATCCATTTATTCTAAGTTTCCAAATTTGTTGGAGTATAGTTTTTCATAATACTCTGTTATAATAGTTTTTATTTCAGTTTGGTCTGTTGTAATATTCCCCATTTCATTTCTTATTTGGGTTATTTGCATCCTCTCCTGTTTTTCTTTTGTCTGTCTGGCCAGTGGTTTGTTGATTTTGTTGATTCTTTCAAGGAACCAACTTGTGGTTTTGTTGATTCTTTCCATTGTTTTTCTATTCTCTATTTCATTTATTTCTGCTCTGATCTTTATTATTTGCTTTCTTCTGATGGCTGTGGGCTTTTTTTGCTGTTCTCTTTCTATTTGTTGGAGTGGTGTAGTTAATGTTTTGATTTTGCCCCTTTCTTCTTTTTTGATGTGTGCATCTATTGCTATAAATTGTCCCCTGAGGACTGCCTTTGCTGTGTCCCAAAGGTTTTGGTATGTTGTGTTTTCATTCTCATTTGATTTTAGGAATGTTTAAATTCCATCTCTGATTTCCTCTATAAACCAGTGATGTGTAAGCAGGGTGTTATTCAGTTTCCATGTAACTGATTGTTTTTCCTTGCTCTTCCTGTTGTTAATTTCTACCTTGACAGCAGTGTGGTCAGAGAAGATACTTTGAATTATCTCAATGTTTTGGATCTTGTTGAGGATTGCTCTGTGGCCTAAGATGTGGTTTATTCTGGAGAACATTCCATGTGCATTGGAAAAGAATGTGTACTTTGCAGCTGTTAGGTGTAGTGTTCTATATATGTCTATGAGGTCAAGTTGGCTGATTGT
>NW_004444003.1:124587-134958 GCF_000243295.1 Trichechus manatus latirostris
ATGAGAGTTTTGCAGGATATATTATTCTTGGCTGGCAATTTTTTTCTTTCAAGGTTTTATATATGTCATCCCATTGCCTTCTTGCCTGCATGGTTTCTACCAAATAATCCAAGCTTAGTCTTATTGTTTCTGCTCTCTGTGTGTTTTTGTTTTTCTCAAGCTGCTCTCAGGAGTCTTTGACTTTGGTTTTAGTGAGTGTGATTGTGATATGCCTTGGTGATTTTCTTTTGCAGTGTATCCTATATGGGGTTCATTTGAGCTTCTTGGATGGTCAGCTCTTCATCTTTCATGATACTGGGGAAGTTTTCTGTCAGCAATTCTTCAATAATCCTCTCTGTGTTTTCTGTTTTCTCCCACTGTTCTGGAACTCCGATCACTCGCATATTTTTGCTTTTGATTGTATCCCACATAATTCTCAGGGTTTCTTCATTTCTATTCTTTTGTTTTTCTGATTTTTCCTGAAGCAGTGCTGTTTCCAAGCGTTTGTCTTCAATTTCACTGATCCTGTCTTCCATTGTTTCAAACCTCCTCCTCAGCCCTTCTCTGACACTGTCCATTTCTGAAATCTTGTTATTTATCTTTTGGATTTCTAATTGTTGTTTTTGTATTATTTCTCATTGTGGATTTATTTTAGCATTTTTCCTGTATTATTTTCTTGAATTCTTCCATTTTTTTGTCTGTATTTTCCATGAATCTGTCTGCCTTTTCCATGAATTAGTCTATTTTTCCTCATTTTTGTCTGCTTTTTGCTTCAACTCTTGGATAATTCTGAATATAAGAAATTTGAATTCCCTATCAGGTAGTTCTAGTGCCTTTTTTTCTATTGGAATGTCATCTGGTGTTTTATTTTGGAAGCCTACTGGAACTGTCCTGTCCCATTTTGGTATATGTTTTATTATTGTCTGCTGTCTTAGGGTCATTCAGTAGATATTTTCCTTGTTTATTTATTTGTTTGTTTCATCTTGCTTTTTTGTTGTATTTGGTTATGTCTGAACAGGTGGGCTGTGTGTTCTTTGTTGTTGCTTGTCTGTGGGCATGAAACTTTTCACCTCCTTCTTCAATGGGCAGGGTCAGTCATTCAGGTTTGGTACTGCAGGGGAGGTCCAGCTGAAGGGGAGTTGCTGGGATGGGTTGTTTGTGGCACGTACTAGGGCTGATGGGGCAGGCTGGGAATCAGTGCAGGGCAGTTTTCGGTAGTCTGTGTCTGTGCTGCTTGGGACTGTGATGTTCAGCACACGGTGCAGTTAGGCAGGGAGGTGTGGAGAGATGAGAGACTGAGAAATGGAGAAAAACAAAAAGAAAAACAAGACAAAGGGTAAAAGAAAAAATGAATAAATAAAAATGAGAGAAAAAATAGAGAAAAGCCCCCAGGGATTCCACCGGAGCAGCTGTGAGGACTGAGGAAGTTGCTCCCAGGCTGTGAAGTACAACCCGGCTAGAAGGGGTAGAGGTGTCACACATCGCCAGATATTCAGGAGACAAGAAGAGAAGGTAAGTATAGAGAGACAAGAAACTGGAAATGAAGAAAGACAAAAAGGGAAAAAGAGTCAGAAGAAAACAAAGAAAACCAAAAAAAAAAATGCCGTGAAATGCTTTCACATGGTCCAGCGTATCAGGAGGACATGAAACAAAGAAAACCAAAAAAAAAAAAAAAAAAAGAAAAAAACCCAGAAGAAAGAGATGTCCCAAGGATGTTACTATGCGTCTGCACAGAGTAAGGGAGTAGCTCCCAAGCCACACAGTACTGCTTGGCTAGAAGGGGCTCCGTAGCTGAGAAAAGAAAACAAATTAAAACAGAACAGATCAGAACAAACAAACACAGAAAAAGCCCTGGGGGTCCCACCAGCATGACAGCACGGGCCAGGAAGCAGTTTCACAGTCAAGCGGTGTTTTGCAGCCTTTCAGGAAGAAGCAAGTATGGCACACGGTGCCACGTATTTGAGAGAAACTAGGGGGACGTGGTGAGAGGTAAGGAAGAAATCTAAAGAAGCAGAAAAAAGCAACACCAGCAGCCAACAAATGGCACTCAGGGAGCCGGCCAGTGTGGGTGGGTGGAATCCAAGTGACACTGGGGTGAAGCTGGGGATTCCCGGCCAAGAGACTGTGGCCACAGGAAGTAGAGGAGGCCGAGTGGGGGAGAAGAAATGTGGGAAGTGGGAAAGCATATATTGCTGGTTACTGGTTGTTCTGTCTCCTGCTGGAAACTCCATGAAGCTACTTTCTCGTACCCCCTGTTTTCCAATCTCCTACAGGAGTCCAAGATGGCAGATCCGTGCTGCAGTAGATGATAGGGGACCTCTGCACGTATCTCTCCTCGCTCTCTGTTCTCGGTCAGTTTCTTATTCCATTCAGTGCTTGGCTGAGTCCTTTATCTCTTCATTTGATGCTTAGGGTTTCAGGATTGATGTGTGTCTCTGTTTGACTTAGTTTTTTGGAAGTTTGCTGTGTAGTGATGGCATGGTGCTTTCGTCTATAGTGCCATGTTGCTCGGAATCCAAGATAATGTTGTGAAGAATGGGAATTCCAGAACACTTGACTGTGCTCATGAGGAACCTGTACATAGACCTAGAGGCAGTCCTCCAAACAGAATAAGGGGATACTGCATGGTTTAAAATAAGGAAAGGTGTGTGTCAGAGTTGTATCCTTTCAGCATACTCATTCAATCTGTATGTTGAGCAAATAATCCAAAAAGTTGGACTGTATGAAGAAGAACAGGGCATCAGAATTGTTGGAAGACTCATTAAAACCTCAGTATGCAGAGGACACAACCTTGCTTGCTGAAAGTGAAGAGGACTTGAAGCACTTACTGATGAAGATCAAAGACTACAACCTTCTGTATGGATTACACCTCAACATAAAGAAAACAAAACCCTCACAACTGGACCAACAAACAGCATCACGATAAATGGAGAAAAGATTGACGTTTTCAAGGATTTCATTTTACTTGGATTCACAATAAACGCCTATGGAAGCAGCAGTTGAGAACTCAAACGACATATTGCATTGGGCAAATATGCTGCAAAAGACTTCTTTAAAGTGTTAAAAAGCGAAGATGTCACTTTGAGGACTAAGGTAAGCCTGGCCCAAGCATGGTATTTTCAATTGTCTCATATGCATGTAGAAACTGAACAATGAATAAGGAAGACTGAAGAATTGATGCATTTGAATTATGGTGTTGGCGGAGAATATTGAATATATGATGGACTCCGAGAAGAACAAACAAATCTGCCTTGGAAGAAGTACAGCCAGAGATTTTAAGTGCCTTGTCCAAGGTCCCACAGATATAAGTGGTAAAGTCAGGATTCGAACCCAGGTAATCTTGCCCAGAGTCTTCATATTTAACCACTATGCTGTATTGGGCAAAAGATATCTTATTTTGTCTAAATTCAGTTTTAGCAAATAATGTTTTTCTAAAAATTTTTTTTATTTTGTCAAAGTTTTCAAATTTTTTCACACAATGGTTTTCAGTATTGCAGTGGATTCATTACTTTTGTGTGTGGTCTTTCTAGCCATGGTGTATCTCCTACCCAGGTGATTGGGCGGGACTCTGTGATAGTATAATCCAAGGGGATTGGTCAGTTGTGCCTTAAAAGAGAGCCAATTCCAGAGCAGAGGAGGGGAACCCACCACCACTAAGGAAGGAGAGACCAGCAGGAGAGCCCACGCAGAAGAGAGACAGTGCGGTGGGCTTCCCAGCCCACAGAGAGAGAAAGCTGAGCGCCTTTGGACAGCGGTCGAGGGCGAGGGAGAGGCGTGCTTGCGAACACAGCTGAGGAGGGGCTATCCTGATGGAAGAACTGTATTCTGAGTGTTCTTGAGCCTGAATTGTAACTGTTACTTCCCTAATAAACTTCATAATTGTGAGTATGGTCTGTGAGTTCTGTGTAGCCATTGCAATGAATTATCGAACCCAGCAGAGATTGCTGTAGGAGGGACAGTTGGTGTCAGAATTAGTAAAAATGGCAGAGAGAGAAGGCTTGTCTGGCCTCCATCTCATGGGAGTCAGCCTTGTGCTGTTGAGCATGGTTATTCCTCCTTGTGGGGTTGGAGGAGGTCAGACACCTCCCCTATGCCGTTTGTGCAAATATATGTTATTATCTTTATTATCTCTGTTGTATATGTATTTATGTCTATTTTTATATTTATGTTTTATTTTGAGTTTTTGTTTTCATTGTGCATTAGATGACGCTTTACAGAGCAAATTAGTTTCTCATTAAACAATTAATACACATATTGTTTTGTGATATTGTCAACGTTTTCCTCTTCTCAACCTTGGGTTCCCCATTACCAGCTTTCTTGTCCTCTTCTGCTTTCTCGTCTTTGCCCCTGGCCCATTAAGTCTCATTTTGTTTTATGGACCTGTCTAATCTTTGGCTGAAGGTTGAACCTCAGGAGTGACTTCAATACTGAGTTAAAAGTGTGTCTGGGGGCCATAATCTCGGGATTCCTCCAGTCTCTGTCAGGCTAGTAAGTCTGGTCTTTTTTTGTGAGTTTGAATTTTGTTCTACACTTTTCTCCAGCTCTGTCCAGAACCCTCTGTAGTGATCCCTGTCAGAGCAGTCGGTGGAGGAAGCTGGACAACATCTAGTTGTGCTAGATGGTGCCTTTTTTCTTCTTTGAGCATATGGAATATAGTTACAAGTTTTCATATCCTTGTCTGGTAATTCTAACATTTATATCAGTTTTGGGTTGGTTTCTATTTATTGATTATTTTCCTGATTACAGATCATATTTTCCTGCCTCATTTCATGCTTGATAATCTTTGATTGGGTGCCCAACATTGAGAATTTTATCTTGCTGGGTGTTGATAATTTTGTATTCCTATAAATATTCTTGAATTTTCTTCTAGGATGCAGTTAAGTTACTGGGAAATGCTGCATCTTTTATGGTCTTGCTTTGAAGATTTGTTACGTGGGACGAGAACAGCATTTAGCGTAGGGCTAATTATTCCCCACTTGGAACCAAAACCCTTCTAAGTACCCTTCCCTATGAGGGCTGGTACCCCCGTGAAGTTTTCCATTTTGGTTGGTGGGAACAAGCACTATTCCAGTCAGGCCTGTATGAGTTCTGGGTACCATTGCTGCGAATCTTCATGGTTGGTTCTTTCCCCAGCCGCAGGGAGTTTTCTTTCATACAAGTATGGATCAGTACTCTGCAGAATATTCGTGGAGGTCCGTATGCAGATCTCTGGGTTTCCTTCTTTTTGTAGCTGTGTCGTGTCTGATACTCTGTCCTGCAAGCTCTAGCTGCCTTTGTCTCTCTGGACTCTCAATTTTGTCTCACTCTCCAAGTAGTAAGGTGGGCAATCATAGGGCTAACTTTACTTGGTTCCCATCACTCAGAAATCACTTGGTTCTCATCACTCAGAAATCACTTGGTTCCCATGACGGATATCCTGAGCCTTGAAAACCTTTATTTCATATATTTTGCCTTTTTTTTTTCATGTGGAAATGTACATCTGATCTCTGTTACTCCATCTTGACTGGAAGCAGAAGTTGCTGTTTAAAAAAATTTGGGCTATTTATTATTGTTGAGGTTGGACAGTTCTTTATGTGTTTTGGCTAAAAGTCCTCTGCTAGAAATGTAATTTGCAAATATTTTCACCCAGTCTGTGGCTTCTCTTTTCATTTTTCTTAACACAAAAAGTTCTTAATTTTAATTAGGTCCAAATTATCAAATTATGTTTATAGATTGTACTTTTGGTGTTATATTAAAAAAATTCTTTGCCAAACTCAACATCACAAAGATTTTCTCCAATTTTTTTATTTTAGAAATTTTACAGTTTTGTTTTATATTTATGTCATTTTTAATTGTTTGTATAAGGTATTGGCAGAGGTTCATTTCTGCATGTGAAAATCATTTTTTCCAGTACCAATTGTTGAAAAGACTATTCTCTTTCCACTGTTTTTGTACCTTTGTCAAAAATCAGTTGGCTCTATTTGTGTGGGTATATTTCTGGATTCTCTGTTCTGTTCCACTGGTCTATGTGTCTGTCCATTTGTCAAAATCACAATGTTCAGATTATTGTAGCTTTATAATAAGTCCTGAAATCAGGTAGCAGGAATCCTCCAACTTTGTCCTTATTTATACAAATGATTTTGGCTGTTCTAATTCCTTTTCATCTAAGTTTTGGACTGTTTTGTTGTTGTCTTCAATAAACTCTGCTGGTATTTTGGTTGGAATTTCATTGAAGCTATAGATCAATTTGGGAACACTTGACTTCTTAACAATATCCAGTCTTCCATTCCATAAACATGTTATCTCTCTTCACTTTTTTAGGTCTTCTTTTTTTTTTTAAATCAGTGTTTTCAGTTTGCAGTCTACAAATCTTTTACACATTTTGTAATATTTGTACCTAAGTTTTTTTGGTGCTATTTAAATGGTACTTTTTAAAAATTTAAAATTCCAATTGTTCATTGCCTATATATAGAATTACAATTGATTTTTTATATTGACCTTTTATCCTGAGCCCTTGCTGAATCATTTATTGGTTTTAGAACTTTTTACATAGATTCTTTGGAATTTTCTATGTGGAAAAATCATATCATCTGTGAATAAAGATAATTTTATTTCCTTCTTTACAATATGGATGCCTCCTCCCACTTTCATGTCTTATTGCCTTTGCTATGACTTCCAGAGAAATGCTGAATACATGTTATAAAAGAGAACATCCTTGCCTTGTTCTTCGATTATGGGGAAAACAGTCAATCATTCACCATTAAGAATGATGTTAGCTATAGGTCTTTTTGTTTGTTTGATCGTTTTGTTTTGTAAATCCTTCTTATTAAATAAATTATCTTCTATTACTATGTTGATGAGAGTTTTTCTTAATAAAAGATGTGGATTTTAACAAATGCTTTTTCTGCATTTATTGAGATAATCACACAGGTTTTCTTCTTTAGTCTGTTGATAAGGTGAAATACATAGATTTTCAAATGGTGGGGGCCACGTTAATTTAATTCCTCTGTTTGAGGTTTCTTAGGGCTTGTAGGAAATATAAATTTGAAACTAGACTCATGTGAAAGCCTGTGGATATAAATTCTCAGAGGAAACTGCCCTCTGCCCTTTGGAGCTATATCACAGACTGATTTTCCTGTTGTCCTAATGAAGATGGATTGTTTTTTTTCCTAGCCCAACTTTTTTACTGAAGGTGGAACGCTTTCAAAGTTTCAAGCTTTATGCAAGAGTCAAGTTCAGGTGCTCACCTTTCAAGGGCCCAATGCCACATCTCCTGTTTCACTGCAGACTAATCTTTGATCTTTTTTAATTTTAGCATTTGCTCCTATAGTATTATTTGTTTCAAAGATCCTTTATCACTCTGTTTAGTAGTCTAGTTTTTGGATTTTTTTAGTCCTTGGTTTTTGGATTTTTTCTTACATTTTTGGGAATGCTACAACGCAATTATAAGTATCTTTGTCAAACTATATTTGGCATTTTGACATTTTTCAGGTGGATATTTTCTTAGTTATCCAGTGCTGCTGTAACAGAAATACCACAAGTGGATGGCTTTAACAAACAGAAATTTATCCTCTCAGTCTACGAGGCTAGAAGTCTGAATTCAAGGCGCCAGCTCCAGGGGAAGGCCTTCTCTCTCTGTCGGCTCTGAGGATACTTTCTTGTCATCAATGTCCTCTGAGTTTAGAAGTTTCTCAGTGCTGGGATCCCAGGTCTAAAGGACATGGTCCACTCCCTGCTCTTCTTGTTTGGTGGTGATGAGGTCCCTCTCCTCTCTGCTCACTTCTCTCTTTTATATCTCAAAAGAGATTGACTCAAGATACAACCTAATCCTGTAGATTGAGTCCTGCCTCATTAACATAACTGCCTCTAATCCTGCCTCATTAACATCATAGAGGTTAGGATTTACAACACACAGGATAATCACATTAGATCACAAAATGGTGGACCACCACACAATACCAGGATCATGGCCTAGCCAAGTTGACACACATTTTTAGTGGGACACAATTCAATCTATAACAGATATTTTCTCAGAAGATTTAGACCACAACTGTCAGTAGTTTTTGCTCTAGTCTGTCAGTTTTTATTACTTTATTTTAAACTTATTGTTGTGGTTTTCTTTTAGGTGTATTTCTTCAGTACAGCAGAAACTTTCTTTGTTTTTAATTTATCTTGGAAAATCTCTGATTTGTTATTGTTATTGTTATTACTGATACATTTAGACTTCTTTCCTTTGTTTTACTTTTTCAATATCTGCCTTCAACTTTCTGATGATGCCAGTCAGTTACCTCTGCCAAGATTGTGGCTTCTCTTCTTGCCAGATTGTGCCTTGGTATGAGAAACTCAAAGTACCAGATAGCTGCTGTAACTTAAAGTTCAATGAGATTCTTGTGACCCCTTTGGGAAGTATATCCCCTTTTGAGAACAAGGACGTCTAAACCTGCAGAGGTCTGAGCAGTTATCAGGTCAAATTATCAAGTGGTACACTGAAGGTGATGATAAGCAGGGCTACTTCTACTTCCAACCCTTTGTTCCTAGACCCATGTTTTCTACCTACTGGGGACATAGAACCATAAAATACTCATTGATTTAGAGTATGTAGTACATCCTCGAGGATGGTACCCTCTTAGAAGCTTATTGTCTTTAAGATGACACCTCAGCTGTGCTCTAACAGACTAGTCCATCACTCTACTAGGACAACAGGATCTGGGAGGTATGGAACATTATATGACCATTGGATATTATGGTTTTCTACCAGCTTATCCACATTCTTTGCTGCAATGTGTGTCCCTTAGTCTAATGCAATGTCCTATAAGGGCCCATGCTGCTGGGCCAATAGATAGTGTCCATTTGTGCTACCTATATAACGCTGTTCATATGCCCTTTTTGCCAGCACTAGCATAGCCAATGACAGATGTTGGCTTACAACAATTGGCCAAATCATTTTGTCTACTTGGTTGTTTAGTGTACCTTACGTGGTGGCTGTTCTCTGGTAGGTGATAACAAGCAATTAAAGATCTTCATACTTCAAGCCTGCTCCCATGGTTCTATCCCTATGCTCCTTCCCCAGGTCTCCTTGTCTCCAATCTTCTAATCTTTCTAGGCCCCAGACCAGCTGGCTATGCATGCACCACTGACCATATATCTGTATAAGGTGCCCTGGTGGTACAATTGTTAAGCACTGGGCTGCAAATCGAAACGTTGGCTTTTCAAACCTACCCAGCAGCTATGTGGAAGAAAGACCTGGAGATCTGTTTCTGTAAGGATTACAGACAAGAAAACCATATGGGGCAGTTCTTCTGTGTCACATGGGTTGCAATGAGTTGGAATCGACTTGATGGCATCCAACAACATAAGAACATATATCTGTATATATTCTAGTCTCAGGTTACTTCTCTTTTCACATTAAGTGAATGATCAGGTTCACTTCTTAAAGCTCTGCTGACTGGGAGGACTTATCTCACCACTGTCTTTCAAAGCTAACCCTGAGTAGGGAAATAGTGCAGCATGGTCCATTTTTGGTTTGTGTGCACATACCAAGCCAACACATCAGCTTTTTCTCTCTCTATCAGCTAGTCATAAAGGTGTCCCCATGTGCACTAAGCATCTGGTAAGTTGCATCCAGCTCATGATTTCCTGCAATGAGTCTGATTTCTCACTAGAATAAAAGCTCCAATAAAGAGGGATTCAGTGGCTCATTTCTATATGCCCAATTATTATAACAGTGCCAGGCTCAATTAACATTATTTGAATCAATGAATGCCTTTCATCTTGAATGGAATACTTTTGTTCCCCTTTACTCTTCAGAAGCTGAACTTTCAAATCCCATTGCTTGCTTCTAACCTAGAACTTACCCCATTAAGTATTTCTGTTCCATATCATACTCATTTAGAGCTTTATCTAGATTTTTAGTTCCACCCATACCTTTTTTTTCTTATTATACTTTGTTAATCATTGGTTTTTGGAGGGAGGAATACACACAGTATAAAATTACTGCACACTCTTAATAAGAAGTTAAAATTTTTATTTTATAATTTCTTTGATATGTGCTTTTTTCTCCGTTTGCTATTTGGTCTTCATTGGAATGGATATTATATGATACATTTGGCTTTATGTCATCTTTTTTCATGATTATTATGATAACCAAAAAAAACCAAACCTGTTGCTATCAAGTTGATTCTGACTCATAGTGACCCTATAGGACAGGGTAGAACTGCCCCAGAGTTTCCAAGGAGCGGCTGGTGGATTTGAACTGCCGACATTTTGGTTAGCAGCCATGCTCTTTAACTATTGTGACACCAGGTTTCCAATTATGATATGTGCATCATTTTATTGATTTTATTTTTTAAAGAAAGTACATAGGCATTGTATTTTATTTTATTGTTGTACCTTAAGTGAAAGTTTACAATTCAA
>NW_004444003.1:135777-137849 GCF_000243295.1 Trichechus manatus latirostris
CTTTGGTTTAGTCCAGTTGTGCTGACTTCCCCTGTAGTGTGTGCTGTCCTTCCCTTCACCTAAGATAATTCTTGTCTACTATCTAGTTAGTGAATAACACTCTCCCTCCTTCCCCACCCTTGTAGCCATCAAAGAGTGTTTTCTTCTGTGTTTAAACCTTTTCTTGAGTTCTTATAATTGTGGTCTTATACAATATTTGTCCTTTTGTGACTGACTAAATTCACTCAGAATAATGCCTTCCAGATTCATCCATGTTATAAGATGTTTCACAGATTCATCATTGTTCTTTATCGTTGCATAGTATTCCATTGTCTGAATATACCATAATTAGTTTATCCATTCATCTGTTGTTGGGCACCTAGGTTGTTTCCATCTTTTTGCTATCATGAACAGTGCAGCAGTGAACATGGGTGTGCAAGCATCTATTCGTGTGACGGCTCTTATTTCTCTAAGATATATTCCAAGGAGAAGGATTGCTGGATCACATGGTACTTCTGTTTCTAGCTTTTTAAGGAGGCGCCAAATTGATTTCCAAATTAGTTGTACCATTTTACATTCCCACCAACAGTATATAAATGTTCCAGTCTCTTCACAACCTCCCCAACATTTATTATTTGGTGTTTTTTTGGATTAATGTTGGCCTTGTTGGAGTGAGATGGTATCTCATTGTAGTTTTGGTTTGCGTTTCTCCAATGGCTAATGATCATGAGCATTTCTTCATGTGTCTGTAAGCTGCCTGACTGTCTTCTTTGGTGAAGTGCCCGTTCATATCCTTTGCCCATTTTTAATTGGGTTGTCTTTTTGTTGTTGAGGTTTTGCAGTATCTTGTAGATTTTAGAGATTAGATGCTGATTGGATTTGTCGTAGCCCCAAATTTTTTCCCACTCTGTGGGTTGTCTTTTGACTCTTTTGGTGGAGTCTTTTGATTTTTGAAGTATTTGATTTTTAGGAGCTCCCAGTTATCTAGTTTCTCTTCTGGTGTTTGTGCATTGTTACTTATGGTTTGTATTCTGTTTATGCCATGTATTAGGGGCTCCTAGCATTGTCCCTATTTTTTCTTCCATGATCCTTATCATTTATAATTTTATATTTAGGTCTTTGATCCATTTTGAGTTAGTTTTTGTGCATCATGTGAGGTATGGGTCTTGTTTCATTCTTTTGCAGATGAATATGCCAGCACCATTTGTTAAAGAGACTGTCTTTTCCCCAATTAATGGACTTTGGGCCTTCATCAGATATCAGCTGCTCATAGGTGGATGAATTTGTCTGGATTCTCAATTCTGTTCCATTAGTCTATGTATCTGTTGTTGTACCAGTACCAGACTGTTTTGACTACTGTGGTGGTATAATAGGTTCTAAAATCAGGTAGTGTGAGGCTTCACATTTTGTTCTTTTTCTTCAGTGATGCTTTGCTTATCTGGGGCCTCTTCCCTTTCCGAATGAAGTTAGTGATTTCTTTCTTCATCTCATTTAAAAATGCTGTTGGAATTTGGATTGGGATTACATTGTATCTGTAGATTGCTTTGGGTAGAATTGACATTTTCACAATGTTGAGTCTTCCTACCCATGAACAAGGTATGTTTTTCCAGTTATGCAGGTCTCTTTTGGTTTCTTGCAGTAGTGTCTTGTAGTTTTCTCTGTATAGATCTTTTATGTCTCTGGTTAGATTTATTCCTAAGTATTTTATCTTCCTGGGGGCTGTTATAAATGGTATTGATTTGGTGATTTTCTCTTTGAAGTTCTCTTGGTTGGTGTAGAGGAATCCAACTGATTTTTGTATGTTTGTCTTGCATCCTGATACTTTGCTGAAATCTTCTATTAGTTCCAGTAGTTTTCTTGTGGATTCGTTGGGGTTTTCTGTGTATAAGATCATATCATCTGCAAATACAGATACTTTGACTTCTTCCCTACCAGTTTGGATGCCCTTTATTTCTTTTTCTAGCCTAATTGCTCTGGCTAGGACCTCCAGCACAATGTAGAATAAGAGTGGTGATAGAGGGCATCCTTGTCTGGTTCCCGTTCTCAAGGGGAATGCTTTCAAAGTCTCTCCATTTAGGATGATGTTGGCTGTT
>NW_004444003.1:151367-185452 GCF_000243295.1 Trichechus manatus latirostris
TTTGGTGTTCGGCTGAGTTCTTTATCTCTTCATTTGATGTTCTAGGGTTTCAGGATTGTTGATTCTCTGTTTGGCTTAGTTTTTCAGATCTTTTTGTGGAGGGACGGCGTGGTGCTTCTGCCTAGAGCGCCATCTTGCCGGAGTCTCCTCTGAGCTTAGTCTTATTGACTCTCCTTTGTAGATGACTTTTCGTTTATCCCTTGCCACTCTTTATATTCTCTCTCTAGTTTTGGCCAGTTTGATTATAATATGTCTTGGTCACTTTCTTTTGGGGTTTACTTTACGTGGGGCTGACGAGCATCTTGGATAGATATCTTCTCATCTTTCATGATATCAGGGAAGTTTTCTGCCAACAAATCTTCAGCAATTCTCTCTGTATTTTCTGTTATCCTACTGTGTTCTGGTACTCTGGTCACTTGTAGGTTATTTCTCTTGATAGAGTCCCACATAATTCTTATGGTTTCTTCATTTTTTAAAATTCATTTATTTGATTTTTCCTCAAATAAGCTGGTGTCAAGTGCTTTATCTTCAATCTCACTAATTCTGATTTTGGTTGTCTCAATTTTGTTCCCATGACTCTCTATTGAGTTGTCTAATTCTGAAATTCTGTTGTTAATCTTCCGGATTTCTGATTGCTGTCTCTCTATGGATTCTTGAAGCCTGTTAATTTTGTAATTATGCTCTTGTCTAATCTTCTTAAACTCCTCTATCACTTGGTCCGCGTTTTGCACGATCTCCTTCCTGATCTCTTGAAGAGTTCTGCATATTAATCTTTTGTATGCTGCCTCTGGTAATTCCAAGAAATTCTTTTCCCCTGGAAGTTTTCTTGATTATTTTCGGAGCTTGCTGAAGCCATCATGGTCTGCCTGTACGTGATTTGATTTTGACTGTTGTCTCCGAGCCATCAATAAGTTATTATAGTTCCTTATTTTATGTTTGCTTACTGTGTTCTAGCTTCTTTATTTGTTTTGTTTTGTTTTGATATGCCCAAATAGGCTGCTTGTGTGAGCTATCCCAATCACCCTTGCCCCTTAAGCTCCAATGTCCTGTCACCAGGTGGCCAGACCTGCCACTAAGTCTGTAAGCCTAGGAGTCTGCCCACTCCTCCTGTATGGATTGAGCTCAGGTGTCCAGGCAGTTGGCCACCAAGTGTGTGGTGCAGGCTCTCACTCTGCCACTCAGTCCGATTCCTCAACTTTGCCTTTGATGTTCAGGGATCCTAGATTGTCATGTATAAATGATTCACTTGTTTTTTCCCGTCTTTATTATGAAAGGGACCACCGGAAGTGTCTGACTACTCTGCCGTCTTGGCCCTGCCCCCCCAAGACATGTCTAGGCGATGTATTTTTAACTGTCATGTCACTATTGTTCTTTTGGTTCCCCAATGAATATTGTATTCTTCAACAACTTCTTTCAGCCTTTGATTAGAAATCCCATTGTACATCAACAAGTGGTTAATGCTGTTTCTAAGGGAAAACATAAAACTGGCAGACCATACGAGAAACAGAAATGGACAGCAATATCATCTTTAGCGGTTAAGCATTATTTACACAGTGTGAAGTTCTGGATTTGGTGGACACTAGACCAACATCCTCCCTCCACAACCTTTCCTGAATAACCTAACTTTGCTTTTATTATGATTCCAAAGCTTTTATCATTTTGAGGGTCTCTCATATCTTTAATTGCCCCCAAATAATTACAGTGGATCTCCATGCCCCTCTTGGATAGAGAGTTACTCATTTCTTGGATGCTGGCAAGTCTAGCCAAGAGTTGCATTGCTTCTCTGAGAATCTCTAAACCTAGCATTTCTTTTCTAGATTCCTATATGAATTCTTGTGGCAACAAAAGGCTTCTGAATTCCCAGGGGAGTTCTGCAAAGTCCCAACAAAGTTGAAATTGCCTGGACTCTATACATATTTTTAATAGAGTGGACAGCATACTCTGGCCTATAGGTGGTTTAGATTAAGTCCAGGAGCTAATTTTTCTTTGTCATTTTTTTAAACATAATTTTGATAAGATCTGTATACTTGTCTAACACCTCCACTGGCAATATTTTCTCTCATTTTATTACTGTTTTTATTCTTTTCCTCTGAGTTTTGAAAGGAATTCTAGCAATTATCATTAATTCACAACTCTGTTTTTAGCTGTATTCAATCTGCTTTTTCCTACCTTTTTTCCTGAATTTTAGTACAACGATTGTGTTATACCACTTGTCTTTACTGATTCTGGATTGCTCCTTATTTATAACTGTCTGCTTTAGTTTCCTAATAATAATTACTTTTTTAGTGGGTAGTTAAGATGTGCCACTCACATTTTATCAGCGCTTAGTCATTTCATTTAACACGAACAATAACCCTATTAAGTACGTACTATTATCACCACTTTTTACAAATAGAAAAATGGAGACAAGATAGTTTTAGTAATATACTGATGATCACAGATCATAAGTAACAGAGCTATAATTTGAACTCTTTAAAGTCCAGAGTCTTAAACACTACTCTACTTTGTCTGGCAGTAGGATAAATATCTTGGATTTTCTTGTGAAAACAAATCAGAAAATGTTTAAATTGTTCTTCTGTTTCCTACAGTAACCATTACATAGGAGACATTTGTGTTGATTCCTCAGCATATTCCCTTTCTTTTGAACTTCAATACCTTTTCACGTATCCTATGACTTCTCTCTCTCTTTTTCCATCCATATTAGGGGAGATATATACCTGGTTAGCATTGGGAACAAAGATGGCTTCTGTCAAATACTGTGTGTCTTCAAGTACTCCAGACCTAGTAGAGCAAGGGAGAAAGAATCTGTGGATTTATTGAGGTGTTATGTTGTAGTTCAGATAACCACCGCCTGTGGAGCATAGAGAGGAGTCAGAATAGAAGACAGCTGCAACCAAAAACTCCTTTTGTGCTCAAATTTTTCTTTTCTGTATTAGATGTAGTAGCTGGTAGACTTCACCAAACCTGCTTGCCTCTTTCACAGTCCCTATAACTTTCTAGTAGAAGCCTCTCCTGCAAATGAGAATTGAGTAAGCATCATTCTGGGTTTCCTTCTAGGTATGGTCTCTGGTGCCTGGTGCATTTCCCAGGCTCTGTGAGACCCAGAGAAACTTCCTAATTGACCATCAGTCCATACTCACTTATAATCTGCCAGTCTAACTTAAGGATGTCAGTGAAGTTCTACCATGGAGACCCTTAGGCATGTTGTTACTTCTCATGCAGACCATAGATGATCAAGATGACCCTATTCTTTAATCCATTTCCATCTGCAGACATTTCTCAGAGTTCTTGGTGTGGATCTGTAGTCCTTATATTCAGCAAATAATACAGTTTTGTTCTGTAAAAAAATCCATTTTAATAGAAATCTAGAAAGGAGATTCAGGAGAGTTAGACACATTGACTCAAATTCACTCTTTTACCCAGAACCCTAAATAGCAGAGAACAAGTTAGCATTAGTTAACAGTGAAAACTAGACTATAACTTTTGTAATTTTCCAGACACAATGTTCTGAAGTTTCTGTTTAATAGTCACATCCATGTGATAAGAGCAGATTTTGAGTATTGGCAAAGCCCTTGCAAAAACTGTTTGTGAAAACCCTTTAGGTTCAGCAGTAGACATTTTATTAGGAGGGTTTTTTGCTGGCAGAGATGGGCCAGAGTCTTAGCATTAGTGCATGAGAGAGAAGCTAGATAAATTATCTGTAAACTGGCTTAATTGGAAAGGTTGTGGTAAGATGAGCAATTCTGTTTAGAGTTGCTGCTGCTCATCTTTCTACCAAGATCATCGTCTGATAGCAACATGAGAAAGCAGATGTAACATTTTGAGGGAAACTCTGCTTTTCAAATTCTAAGTGCTTTTGAATGCCAATATTATTCCCAATGTATCCCAAAGTCAAAGAACTCATCACCTTGAATTTTTTGTAAAATCTGAAGACCTGAAGGAAGTTGAAGACTCAACTTTTAACAAAAGAGGAGCCCTGGAAGTACAGCATCATATAAATTGGACTTTTTGCTTCCTCTGTTGTCTTCCATATATTCTCTTGCCTCTTTGCTAAATATCAAAGATATTTATGCTTAAACAAATGTTGTCTCCCTCTCAGAGCATCCTCTCCTTCTGGCAGTGAAGTCATCATGCTGAATTGGTGGCACTTTCCACGGCAACAGACTGTGATGTCAGCAATGCTGTGCCAAGCAACTAGATTTTGTAGGTGCCACAGTTGGAAATCAAAGATGATGATGAGACAGAGCAGTTGTTGTAAAAGAAAAAAAGAATCTCAGTAAAGACTATGTGTCTACTATGTTCTCTCTAAGGGCAGTTGCTGAAGAAGGGTGACAACAAATAAAGCTGGGTGAGGGGGGAAGGGACACATTTTTCAAGACAGTTTTCAAAGGAGAAGTGTGTTGATAAAGGAAATTTGCAAAAAGCCGCCTCCAGATGGCTGGCATTCTGCCACATTCTGTGGCTTTGATGCTTCACAGGTGTTCTCTATGGCATGGAAGGGAGCCACTCCGGAGACCTGCTGTCTCTCACTGAGGGAGAAAAAGGACTCGGAGAAGAATGAAAGGAAAGAGCAAACTCTCTTTGTCTTCTTTCAGCTCTCTTAAAGCAGGAGTGCAGGAATTTCACAGTTTTGCTGCTTTCAAGGAAAGAGCACCTTGGCAACAAGACCTTTTGAGATCTGAAGGCTGTGGACACTGTGGGGAGAAGGACATTCTAAGAAGGTGTTAGGTTTGCAGCAAAAATCTTCCAAGAGGAGGGAATGGGCAGTGCCCCCTCATGTTGCTGATCTGGAAGTACTTTGAAACTCCTTTAAAATCTTATCTTTCTGTATCATCTCTTGCGAAGGTCCTAGGTCAAATAAGCAAGAGGATGTAACCAATACTTGTGAAAAATCATAGATGAAGTTCTAAAATACACATTTCAGTGATACAGTATGGATAAATTTGGACTGCATATGGCTTCTTATGTAAAGGAAAATTTCTTCTCCTTTTAGTAATACATTGTCTGCTGCTTGTGCTTAGCAGCTCCTGCCATATGCTCCTTAAAACAAGCTGCTGCAATTCGAGAACTAGCCCTAGTAATTAAGATAAAATGAGTCAGATGAAGCAAATGAGCTGGGTGAACCACATGCCAACAGAGTCCAGCATTTTTATATTAAAAAAAAAACTATTTGCCAAAGACTATTCAAACTCAGGATTATTGTTAGCATTTATGCATGTATTTTGAATTGTTCTGGGCTTGACTGATTAGCTCTGCTGAAATATATGCTATTGATCTCAGGGTATCCCTAGGGGATACTGGTACTAGTACTCAGAGCTCAACTAAGTGTAGGTATTTAATGAAAAGCTAAGATACAACATGGAACAAAGTATAAAATATTCTGAGATTGAGAGATATTTAACATTTCATCCTCTTGTTATAAATAGGGAAGTTGAGGCCCAGAGAGGGAAAATAACTTTCTTCTGGTGACAGAGCTAGATAGAGACAGAGTTCAGATTGTTGTTTTTGTTGTCGTGTGCCCAACTGAGTAGATTCTGACTCATAGCGACCCTACAGGATAGAATAGAAATGTCCCGTAAGGTTTCCAAGATTGTAATCTTTACAGAAGCAGGCTGCCACATCTTTCTCTCATGTAGCCATTTGGTTAGCAGAGAAGTGCTTAACCACTGTGCCACCAGGGCTTCAATTAGAACCTGGCATTTCTGGCTCACTCAATATTTCAGTAGTTTTCAAACTTGGATGTGCATCAGAAACCCCTGAAGGACTTGTTAAAACAGATTGCTGGGCCCCACTCCCAGAGTTTCTCCTTCAGTAAGTCTAAGTTGGACCTAAAATTTTGCTTTTCAGTGGTTTCTGGGCCACACTTTGAGAACCACTGGTGTAAGTCCCCATGCCCCTTTACACTGGAGTTTCTCAAAGTGTGGCCAAACCTCTATTAGAAGCACCTGGAGCATTGCTTATTAAAAATACAGGTCATTGGGCTACATCTCACTGTTACTGAATCTGATATCTGGAGGAAAGTTGTTGGTGTTTGAATTTTAAACAATTACCGTTGGTAATTTGTACACACACCGAAGTTGGAAAAATCACAGTACCTGGCCATATTTCTTTACTTCAAAAAGCCAAAGCCCTGAACTTTCTGGAGAGACAGTAAAGTTCACAAGCTCACAGAGTTGTCTGATTCCTACTTTATCCTCTCAAATCTCCAAGTGAACAAACAAAGGAATAAAGAAGAATTACAAAGCTACATTCAAGATGGGAAAATGAGAAGGGTGTCATTCTTGAGCCAAAATTGTCCAGGTTTTTTTTTTTTTTTAAAAATATTGTGCAAATGAGACTCAATTAAGCAAGATGTTAAAGAGACCCTTCAGCATCTAGAGAAGGCAGTACAATGTTAGAGTGACTACAGAGAAAAAATCATGGCAGAGCCCCACTAATAACCAGTGGCCTGGAGGGTAGGGCTGGAGTGAAACAGGGAGTACAACATGGGAAATTCTATTCACCACTTTGGATAAACTGCATTGTATAGAGAAGTGCTGAGGTTTCCATGAGGATGGTCCATAGAGTCAGTGGTCCATGAGGGCTTCATATCACAGCCAGTTGAAGCACCAGGTGGGTAAAAAACCCAAAAAACCAAACCCATTGGCGTCAAGTCAATTCCAACTCATAGTGACCCAATAGGACAGAGAACTGCCCCATAGAGTTTCCAAGGAGTGCCTGGTGGATTTGAACTGCTGACCTTTCAGTTAGCAGCTGTAGCACTTAACCAGTACACCACCAAGTGGGTAAAGACAGGTGAAATAACACCACAGCAGCCCCAGCATTCAGCTGAGCACCAGCCCAGCAGCTTTACTTGGTAACAATCATGGAGGAAACTGGCTTAGATATAAGCTATCTCTGGGGCTGTCCATAGTCCAGATTTTATCCGTATTTACACAGTCCGGCTAATGATAGAATTGATAATGACATTAATTCATCTGGTAGTTTAAAAACTGAAGGAAGATTATAACTGCAAATGGTATATTGTAAGGTTATTCAAGCAGCACATATTTGCTGTATGGGAAAGCCCAAGTCTAGATGAACTTTTCCTGCTTTATTCTGAGACCCAAGAATTTTACACCAAGCAGGTCACCAGTCATACATGATGGAAATAGAAAGATGTTCTAAGGTATGTAAGGGTTCATACATAATACACCTATGTACCCTTCCTGAAAATAGGACATTTTGCAGCCAGCCAAATGATGAATATGACAAAGAAAAAATATCCCGATAGAAAAATGGGCAAGAAACAAAAGAAATAAGAATAAGCATGGAAAGATCCTCACCTTCACTAAAGAAATGGCAAATAAAACAACGAGATACCAACTTTTAGGTCCTCATTTTTGCAATTTTTGCAAAAAATTAAAAAATGTGGAAACATTAAAAAGGCTATCAGGAAATGAATATTTGTACTGTTCTGCAGGGATTGTAGAAGGCAATTTGAGAATATGTATCAAAAGTCATAAAAATATTTATACCTTTAATCTGATCATTCTATTTCAAATAACTTATTTCTGACCAGTAATAATAATCAGAGAGACACAGAAATATGTTATTGTTGTCATTAGGTGCCATTGGGTCAGTTCTGACTCATATAGAGCCTATGTACAACAGAACAAAACACTGCGCAGTCCTGCGCCATCAGCACAATAGTTGCTATGCTTGAGCCCATTGTTGTAGCCACTGTGTCAATCCGTCTTGTTGAGAGCCGTCTTCTCTTTCATTGACCCTCTACTTTACCAAGCATGATGTCCTTCTCCAGGGACTGGTCCCCCGATAATGTCTAAAATACGTGAGATGAAGTCTTGCCATCCTTGCTTCTAAGGAGCATTCTGTCTGTACTTCTTCCCAGACAAATTTCTTTGTTTTTCTGGCATTCCATGATGTATTCAATATTCTTCGCCAACACCATAATTCAAAGCCATCAATTCTTCTTAGGTCTTCCTCATTCATAGCATTATTTATATTAACAAATAGTTTGAAACAATTTACATATCCAAATATAAGATATGGTAAATAAATTTTGATATGTATATAAAATTTGTTACTATGAAGCCATAGTATTTCTGAAGAATATTTTAGGATATAAAATATGCTTACTACTTTTAAATGAAAAATTGGGTTACCAAATCATGTAACAGTTTACATAAAAATTCCATCTATATAGGAAAGAAAAAGAGCTAAAAATATGTACATCAAAATGTTCTATATTTCCCAAATGTGTACAGTGTCAACATTGTTTTAATAGTTTAAAAATGTTATTGGAAATAGTCAATGTCTGTTGACATGAAAATTCTGTGTTATTACAATGGAATACTTTGAAGCCATTAAAACAACCGAAGCAGCTTTGTAGATACTGATAAAAAGTAATCACAAGATTATTAGAAAGATAGGTGCAGAACAGTGTGTAACTATGTTAAGAAATAAAAATTTAAATAACAAGACAAACTGATCTAACCCACCCACTCAAAACACTTAGAAATGGTGAATAAAATATAGTAATCAGAATTATTAAACATTTTCATAACTAAGACAATGAGGGTTTCCCTAGACAAAGCAGACCTTGAACATAAACAAGAGAATTAACAACTCTAGAACTTAAATTAAGAAATCAATCAGAAAAAGACTTAAATAAGGGCTTTAAATATATTTAGGACACAAAAAATAACTACTTTCACAATGAGAGATTAGGACACTGTCTTAGGCTGGGTTCTCTAGAGAAGCAAAACCAGTAAAGCATATAAATATATATATAGAGAGAGATTTATATCAAGGAAACAGCTCACACAGTTGTAGAGGCTAGAAGATCACAAGTCTGTGGATCAGGGTAGAGGACTCACCCAAGTCACGCAGCCACAGAAGCTGGCGAGCCCAAGATTGGCAGGTCAGAGAGAAGGGCTCCCACTCACAGGCTGTGAAGGTTGACGAATTCCAAGATTGGCAGGCAAAACCACAAGGTTTCTCCTGATTCACAGAACTGCAGGGGCTGGTGAGGCCAAGATCGGCAGGTCAGAGAGCAGGGCTCCACTCACAGGCTGTGAAGATCGACGAATCCCAAGTTCAGGAGATAAGCTGACAGCTCAAGTCCTAAGAACCGGAGATGAGACGACAGGAGGCTGCGGCACAATCCAGAGAGAGCAAAAAGCCAGAACATCTGCTTAGATTCAAATACAGGCCACACTCCCAAGGAAACGCCCTTTCATCTGATTGGCTACTCACAGTATATTCAATCATGGGAGTGATCACATTTAAACACTGAGAATCATGGCCCAGCCAAGTTGACACACAATCTTAACCATCACAGACACCATCACAAGATCCGCAAACAGGAACAAATAGAATACTATTAAATAGAACCATTTAATTAAAACTTTCAAAATATAAATGAGACACAATTGTAGGGTTAATCAGCGAATTAAAATGTAAATGTGAAGATGTTACACAGAATGCAGTCTTGAAAGCTGATAAAGAGACATGGAGGATAAAGTGAGAAGTTCTAAAGTGAGTCTGATAGTAGTTCCCCAAGGACCTAATAGAGCTTTTGGGGGAGGGGCAATATTCAGAGATAATGACTGAGAACTTTCTAGAATTAAAGAGTGACATTAAACTTCATATTTAAGAATGCCATAAAGGAAAATAAAACCACATCTAGACACATCTTCATGAAGCTGTAGTTCGTGAAAGTCAGACAGAAAATCTGAAAAGCAACCAAACAGAAAAGAGATTGAAAAGTCCACAATCATAAAAAAAATATATATGTGCATATATATATTTGTATATATATATGCATATATATGTGTATATATATGTATATATGGAAACCCTGGTGTTGTAGTGGTTAAGAGCTATGGCTGCTAACGAAAAGGTCGGCAGTTTGAATCCACCGGGCACTCCTTGGAAACTCTATGGGGTGGTTCCACTCTGTCCTATAGGGTTACTATGAGTTGGAATCGACTTGATGGTAACGGGTTTGGTATATATATATATATATATATATATATATATGTTTTATATATATAAATATATAAAATAGGATTATATACCTAGCTAAAAACAACTCTCATCCTACACCTACTTAATTATAATTCAAAGACAAATTTATCATTAAAAGATCCTCTCCTTTAGGAATTAATACTAAATTAATTATTCAGGGAAAGGATAGTTACACAAAATGAAAGAATTGAATATAAGAAATAATTATTAGCAAAGAAACAGACACATAGGTTAGTAAATATAAATAGGCATTTACTTCAAAAAGTGTATTGAAAAAAAAAGAAGGTAGAACTCAAATATCAGACATTGACAACAAGAATAGCAAATAAAGTGAGAAAGAGAAATGAGAATTAAAGAATCTTACAGTCTTTATGTTATTTGGAAGGAGAATAGAACAACTGATACATTTAAATTTTGTTAGGTCAAGTTACATTTTTAAAATATATGGGAAACCATTATGGAATTAAAATATGTAGAAAACTAAGAAGGATAATGAAAAGTCAATCATAATAAAATACATCAAAAGAGGAAAAAAAAAGACATGGTAAGTAGAAAACACAAAATGAATTTAACTACATCAGTAATCACAATAAATGTAAATAAATTAAATTTATTTACTAAAAGAGATTTACGTGTACCTCTTTAAACAGCATATACCTAAATATTTTTGTTGGATTTTAAAAATTTAGGTATGTGCTGTTTAAAGATGCATATGCACAACTCAACAGCAAAAAAACCAAACAACCCAATTAAAAAATGGGCAAAGGGCATGAACAGATACTTCTCAAAGAGGGCATTCAAGCAGCCAACAAACATATGAAAAGATGTTTGCAATCATTAGCCATTAGAGATGCAAATCAAAACTACAAAGAAATATAATTTCAGCCCTATTAAAATGGCACTGATAAAAAAAAAAGACAGAAAACAAATGCTGGAGAGAAGGTGGGGAGATTGGAGTACTTATCTGTTGCTGGTGGGATTGTAAAATGATACAACTAGTATGGGAAACACTATGGGACTTCCTCTAAAAACTAGAAATCGAGCTACCTCATGATCTAGCATTCCCACATCTATGTATATACTCAAGAGATCTAATAGCAGTGACACGAACAGACATATGCACACCTAAGTTCACTGCAGCACTATTCACAACAGCAAAAGATGGAAACAATCTAAGTGCCCATCAACAGATGAATAGATAGACAAAATGTGATACATATATACAATGGAATGCTATGCAGCTGTAAAGAATAATGATGAATACTCAAAACATCTTCATCTTATAACATAGATGAATCTGGAGGACATTATGCTGAGTAAAATAAGTCAATCACAAAAGGACAAATATTTTATGACCTCATTTTTATAAAAAGATAAGAATAGGTATACATACAGAGAATAACATTCATCAGTGGTTACCCGGGATGGGGTGGGGGGAGAGGGAATCACTCTTTAAATAGTAGACACGTGTTATTTTTGGTAATGGGAAACATAACACTGAATATGGGTGAAGTGCTCATAGCTTGACCAAGGCAAAAGACATAACTAAGATGTACACAAGAAAAATAACCCTTTGGTAATTGCTATGGCATATATAATTTTGTGACAAAAGCAATAACAACCAAAAAATATATGTATTGGTATATATGTATGTATGTATGCATAAATGTGTATTGGCATGTATATGGGAGTATATATGTGGGTATATATAGGTGTGTTATTTGTATATGCGTATGCATGTATGTATGTGCATGCGTATACATTCATATACATAATAAAGCACATAGGGGGCATAGTTATAGATACACATTACATAACCAAACACCTCACAGGATTGGTTTTCTGAGTTTGAAGGCTTAGAACCATAGTCTCCCGAGACAACACAGTCAATTGGTATAATATACTTCATAAAGTTTGTGTTATACATCCTAGTCAGGAGAGTAGTGTCTGGGGTCTTAAAAGCTTGCGAACTGCCATCTAAGATACAACTATTGGTCTCTGCTCATCCGGAACAAAAGAGTTAGAAGGGAACTCAAGGCACAGAGAAGAAACTAGTCTATAGGACTGTCTACAAGAACCATAGCCTCATCTATCCTGAGACCAGAAGAACTAGATGGTGCCCAGCTACCACTATTGATCATTCTGATCAGGGCCACGATGGATGGATTCTGATAGAATGTGAGAAACGTATGGAAGAGAACCTTAAATTCTTTTTAAAAAATCCAGAATTACTAGACTGGTTGAGACTACACAATTACCTGAGACTATTGCCCTGAGACTTGTTCTAATTTTCTTCAGTTTCTACTTGAACTTGCACATGAGCAACTGATGGTCTGTTTCACAGTCGGCTCCTGGCCTTGTTCTGACTGATGATATTGAGCTTTTCCATTGTCTCTTTCCACAGATGTAGTCAATATGATTCCTGTGTATTCCATCTGGCGAGGCACATGTGTACAGTCGCTGTTTATGCAATGAAGAAGTCGTTGGTCTTGCAAAATTCTATCATGGATATCCGGCATCATTTCTTTCACCAAGGCCATATTTTCCAACTACTGGTTCTTCTTGTTTCCAACTTTTGGTTTCCAGTCATCAGTAATTATCAGTGCATCCTGACTGCATGTTTGATAAATTTCAGACTGCAGAAGCTGGTAAAGATCTTCAGTTTTTTCATCTTTGGCCCTAGTGGTTGGTGCGTAAATTTGAATAATAGTTGTATTGACTGGTCTTCCTTGTAGGTGTATGGATATTATCCTGTCACTGACAGCGTTGTACTTCAGGATAGATCATGAAATGTTCTCTTGATGATGAATGCAACGTCATGCCTCTTTAAGTTGTCGTTCCCAGCATAGTGGACCATATGATTGTCCGATTCAACATGGCCAATACCAGTCTATTTCAGCTCACTAATGCCTAGGATATTGATGTTTATGCATTTCATTTTTGACAATTTCCAACTTTCCTAGATTCATACTTCATACATTCCATGTTCTGATTATTGGTGGACGTTTGCAGCTGTTTCTTCTCATTATGAGTCTTACCACATCAGCAAATGAAGGTCCCAAAAGCTTGACGCCATCCACATCATTAAGGTTGACTCTACTTTGAGGAGACAGCTCTTCTTCAGTATTCTTTTGAGTGCCTTTCAACCTGGGGGGCTGATCTTCCAGCACCATATCAGACAATGTTCGCTGCTATTCATAAGATTTTCACTGGCTAATTATTTTCAGAAGTAGACTGTCAGGTCCTTCTTCCTAATCTGTCTTAGTCTGGAAGCTCAGCTGAAACTTGTCCACCATGGGTGACCCTGCTGGTATCTGAATACTGGTGGCACAGCTTCCAGCATCACAACAACACGAAAGGCCCCATGGTAGACAAACTGACAGAAGCATGGGGCTGAAGTACAAGCTTGAGTATACCCCACCTGAATTTAGAGACCATCTCAAGAATAGATTTGATGCACTGAACACTAATGACTGGAGACCAGAAGAGTTGTGGAATGACATCAAGAACATCATACATGAAGAAAGCAAGAAGTCATTAAAAAGACAGGAAAGAAAGAAAAGACCACAATGGGTGTCTGAAACTTGATTTTGAACATAGCTAGGGAGAAAAGAAGAAATCATGAAGTAAAAGAGTTGAACAGAAGATTTCAAAGGGCAGCTCGAGAAGACAAAGTAAAGTATTATAATGACATGTGCATAGAGCTGGAGACAGAAAAGCAAAAGGGGAGAACTCACTCGAAATTTCTCAAGCTGCAAGAACTGAAGAAAAAGATTCAAGCCTCAAGTTGCAATAGTGATGGATTCTATTAAGCTATGCAGGAAACATCAAAAGAAGATGGAAGGAATACACAGAGTCATTATACCAAAAAGAATTTGTTGGTGTTCAACTATTTCAAGAGGGGGCATATGATCAGGAACCGACGGTACTGAAGGAAGAAGTCCAAGCTGCACTGAAGTCATTGGCGGAAAACAACGCTCCAGGAATTGACGGAATATCAATTGAGATGTCTCAACAAACAGATGCAGTGCTGGAAGTGCTCACTGATCTATGCCAAGAAATTTGGAAGACAGCTACCTGGCCAACCAACTGGAAGAGATCCATATTTATGCCTATTCTCAAGAAAGGTGATCCATCCAAATGCAGAAATTACTGAACAATATCATTCATATCACATGCAAGTAAAATTTTACTGAAGATCATTCAAAAGCAGCTGCAGCAGTATACTGACAGGGAACTGCCAGAAATTCAGGCTCGATTCAGAAGAGGACATGGAACCAGGGATATCATTGCTGATGTCAGATGGATCCTGGCTGAAAGCAGAGAATACCAGAGAGATGTTTACCTGTGTTTTATTGACTATGCAAAGGCATTTGACTGTGTGGATCATAACAAATTATGGATAACACTGCAAAGAATGGGAATTCCAGAACATTTAATTGTGCTCATAAGGAACCTGTACATAGATCAAGAGGCAGTTGTCAGACAGAACAAGGGGATACTGCATGGTTTAAAGTCAGAAAAGGTGTGTGTCAGGGTTGTATCCTTTCACCATACCTATTCAATCTGTATGCTAAGCAAATAATCTGAGAAACTGGACTATACGAAGAAGAACGGGGCATCAGGATCGGAGGAAGACTCATTAACAACCTACGTTATGCAGATGAGACAACCTTGCTTGCTGAAAGTGAAGAGGACTTGAAGCACTTAACTGATGAAGATCAAAGACCACAGCCTTCAGTATGGATTCCACCTCAACATAAGGAAAACAAAAATCCTCCCAACTGGCCCAATAAGCAACATCATGATAAATGGAGAAAAGTTTGAAGTTATTATAAATCATCTTCTGTGCCCCTAACAGCATAGTCTTAAACTACCTACATGAAGCAAAAATTGCCACAATTAAAAGAAGCCAGCAAACTTACAATCAAAATGAGAGATTTCAATTTACCTCTCTCAGTACTTCTTAGGTCAAGGAGAAACAAAAATTAGTAATGACCCAATATCTGGGTTACACACATAATATTTCAGATTTTAAAAAAATCTTAAAACATTAAAAACTTCTGTGTGTGTATTACATACATTTTATATATACACACAAAAATATGTTTCTAAAAATATACACCAGAACTAGGGAAGGAGATGCTACTACTGGGGTAAGAAGAGGTGTGAGGGAGACTTACTTTCTTAGCATACTGTTGTGAGCCTTTAAAATTTTGTGCTACTTGCAAGAATTATGAACTCTAAATAAATAAATAATGTCTAAATACTTTTTTTTTTTTTTAGTCCAGACCATTTGAGTAATGATAAGAGGTTTGCCACAGATGACCTAGTGTGGGTTATCTTAGACCATTTCTGGGTATATGTATTGCCGTATGAGTATTGTTTAATACTGACATTTTGGAATCTGTCCCTTTTGAAATCCTAAGAAAAACAAAAGGTTTTTTGTTGCTGTTGTTTTGTTTTTTGTTTTTTAATGTCTAACCCTCTTGCTCTCCTTCATCTACTCAACTTTATGAACAAATACTCAATGCCCTGGAATTTCATAGCCATATATTTGATGAATATGCTTTTGTTTGTTAAAACAAAACAAACGAAAAACCTTTTACGAGGTAACGAGCTACAGATTCTTGGTTTTTAATGGGTTTCTTTTCAGGTCAATAATAAATGTTACCTCCTCCCTTCATTATATGCACTGTTGGCAATTTAAATATACTTAGTTAGCAAAAAGCAATAACAAGCTAGGCTTCTTGAAAATTCTTGAAACCTTGGTTATATTCCTGGCCTTCAAATCTAATTCTGTTCACAAACCGTTTAAGTAGAGATATATTTCTAGATTTTCCATTTTAGAAATAGGAACAATTGGGCTTATCTTGATTCACAGAAGGATAGTTGATCTCAACTATTTCATGTTATATATAAGAAAAACCAAAAGGTTTATATTCTATGCCATAGGTTCAAACTTCTTAGCCAGTTTTCAGGTCCTTCTATCAGTTTCTGATGTTTTCTTCTCAACTTTCTTTTTATTTACCAATTTGGCCCCGCCCTTGCAATGAAGTCATGTAATATAATTGTCAAAGGCATTCGACCATGTGGATCATAGTAAATTATGAATAACATTGCAAAGAATGAGAATTCCAGAACACTTAATTGTGCTCATGAGGAACCTGTACTTAGACCAAGAGACAGTTGTTTGAACAGAACAAGGGGATACTGCGTGGTTTAAAGTCAGGAAAGGTGTGTGTCAGGGTTATATCCTTTCACCATACTTACTCAACCTGTATGCTGAGCAAATAATCCAAGAAGCTGGACTATATGAAGAACAGGGCATCAGGACTGGAGGAAGACTCATTAACAACCTGAGATATGCAGATGACACAATCTTGCTTGCTGACAGCGAAGAGGACTTAAAGCACTTACTCATGAAGATCAAATATTACAACCTTCTGTATGAATTACACCTCAACATAAAGACAACAAAAATCCTCCCAACTGGACCAATAAGCAACATTATGATAAATGGGGAAAAGATTGAAGTTGTCAAGGATTTCATTTTACTTGGATCCCCAATCAATGCCCATGGAAGCAGCAGTCAAGAAATCAAAAGAAGCATGGCACTGGGCAAACCTGCTGCAAAAGACCTCTTTAAAGTGTTAAAAAGCAAAGATGTTATTTTGAGGACTACGGTATGCCTGACCCAGTAGACTGTAAATGGTTCTTTCAAAAAAGAAAAATTCAAAATCTCTGAAAACGGGAGGGAAAATAGAGTCAGAAGTTGTTCTTTTATACCCAACCCAGTGCAAGGGTGTAATATAAACAGAAGGTGTGTGAAGCTGTCCTCATCCTTCAAAACTCATTCCTAGAGCTGAAGGAGAAACCATTTTTCGTGGATATCACTGGAATTGGAAGAAAAACACAAACATCTTCTACAATCTGCCAAATTTCTTTTTCATCAAGTCAAAAAAGAATTTCAAATTAGGTCACGCCAGTTACACAGCGGTGTTTACTGCAGAAAGGCAATAAAGGTTTGGGCAACAATTCCAGTGTTTGCATTCAGAGTCAAAGAAAGAGATTCATTAATTAAAACAAAACAAAAAAAAAAAAAAAAAAACAACTTATAGAGCTAGTCTGAAACTCAGAGTGAAACTCAGTATGAAAAAAGGTATTCCCTCAGTGAAAATCCTTATCCAGAAATGGAGTATTCATTCTTTAGATCAAAATTCCCCTTGATTATTTGGAAATAAATAGTGTGGATTTTTACCATTGTAATAAGCTTGTGTAGTCATAGCATGAGTAGTGAAAGTAGATGGTAAGTGTTTGCATCAGAATTGAGGGCCTATTCTGTGTTCCCCATTTAAGCAGTAAAGTCCTCGAATCTTTGCTCTTCCAGATTTAGACCTACCATTTTGGCTTGAGCAACAGCATGTTCCTCTGGTTTTCTTTATTCATTCAGCTAAGGCCTTTGTTAGTAACCTATGCTCCTGTAACAACCAAACCAAACCCATTGTTGTCAAGTTGACTACAACTCATAGTGACCCTATAGGACAAAGTAGAACTGCCCCATAGGGTTTCCAAGGGTGTAAATCTTTACGGAAGCAGACTGCCACATCTTTCTCCTGCAGAGCAGCTGGTGGATTTGAACAGCAAACAGCCGAGCACTTAACCACTGCTCCACCAGGGCTCCTCTATACTCCTACACTGTCTTAAAATTCTTTTCACCTTTCAGATATCTGATATGTACGATCTAGGGATGTGGGGTATTTGTGTCTATTGATGATGGCTTTAGAGGAAGGACATGAGCGCTAAGATGACTTGTAAAGCAGAGTGTCACAGGATGTTAAAAAATCACAAGATTCCGCATCTTCCCAGTAACAGAATAGTGGAGCAATGGCAGGTGATTTGGCCTGTTTCTCCCGTGTGCTCCCTCTAGCCCATCATATGCTGTGGGTGGTTAGGATGCCACTGTGGCAAGGGACTGAATGTGGCAAAAACAAGTCTGAGTAATGCTGTGCTAGGGGAAGGAGTTTTTGTAGTCTGTGTAAGTCGTATTAAAATCTACTACTTTGACAGCCTTCCCTGTGGTTCTTCGGTTCAAAGATTATAAAAGCTCCTGAGTTATTTCCAGGCACATTGGTCTTTTTCTTTTAAATGACTCAGAGATCACAAAGTGCCTTGACAATGAAAAGTAGGTCCTGATGACTCAACCTCCCCACACCAAAGTGGTGAACATTGGAAGAGATAATGCATATTATTAGGCAGTACCTGACCCATAACACTTATAAACTAATGTTTGTTTTTAAAGAGTTGCTGAGCAATCACGTGAAGGCGACATTTTTTTGTGTCAGTTTTAAAGAAAAGAGATCAGCAGCTAAGTTTGAAATGATGGACAGCTTGACCCCAGAAAGACCTTGCTGTAATTTGAAATCCTTGTTGACTGTCTGAAAGGTGAGGTAAGACAATAGTTGTCCCATGTTAGCTCTGCTTTCATAGCTGGCATCACCTCGTCAGTAACACTGGCCAAGAAAGGATATGCAGAAACCCATTTTTTTAATTAACACAGTGACATCCTTTTTGCATAACCCCTTGAAAAAGAAATATGGCAGCCTTTTATATCTTGTATGCATATTCCAAAACTCCTCAGTATGTTAAAGGTAAGGGTAAGTAAAGTAGATTGGAGGGCACTAGAAGATGTAAAACTTACTCGCTTACTCACAGTTTTATCCACACAAACATATTCATACGTATATTCGTATTTATATTTATATTTTATATCAGCTGATGGCCTGGTGGAGAGGTATTTGATGGTGCAAGTTTAGCTATAGACTTAAACAAGATTGAATAGCAGGGTAATTTAAAGCAATTATTGAATCTCAGTTGCAAAGCTGCACTTAAATGTAGGTGGAAGAAGCCACTTTCGTTTAAATAACAGAGCAAATATCAATGAAATATAGAACAAAGACAATAGAGAAAATCAACGAAACCAAAAGATAGTTCTTTAAGAAGATCGATAACATCAATAAAACTGATACATTAGGAGTATGTGAGTAAATTGAAAAAGAATTGAAGGCCTCTGCATGCAAACATCTTTCCCAATAACCCAAACACCTACATTGTTCATCTCATTAATTAAGATATTGAAATTGCCAATTAAAATTGGAAAATAAGTTTTGCAAAGAATAAATATTAAATCATTATCAGCTATTAATATTTTAGAGCTTATTGTATTACTGAGAGCCTGAAAATTAGGACAAAGGACAGGTAAATTTTGATGATGGAGAGGGTTTAGGTGGTTCAGAGGCTACATAACATTCCCTGTTGTTGAGTGAAGGCCCAATACTGAAAGAATAATTGTGTAATATGCTCAAAGATGTTATTGGTTGTGTTTCCAAAATGTTTTCTTCTCTTCAGACATTTGGACAAATATGTGTAGATTATCATGTGACTTTTATTGAACCATATTAATTATCTCATTTTTTAATATAATATAAACTATTCTTAGGATTTTATTGATGTTTAACAGAAAGATGTACGTATCAAATATATAGAAAAAGTAATTTCTACAAAACAAATACACCCATGTAACCAGCAAAAACAAGATTATTAGTGCCTGTTAAACACCCTTATGCTTCCTTCTGTTCATTGGAAACCACCTCCTGATTAACCACCACCTTAGTGCTAACAGCAATGATTAATTTTTTTATTGTGTTAAATATATGCATAACAAATAATTTGCCATTTCAACATTCTTCACACACATAATTCATTGACATTACGTTTATCTTGTTGTTCACCCATCACCATTATCCATTTCCAAATTTTCCCATTACCCTTAACAGATGCTCTGTGCCTCCTAATCAATCAGTTCCCCTTTTCCCCGCCCTCTGGCTCACCCATAGTAACCGCTAATAAACTTTGATCTCCATACACTTGCCTATCCTAGATATTTCACATAAGTGAAATCATATACTATTTGTTTTTTCATCTTTATCCTTAATGTACAATAAAATGCAGAGGGTCTAGCTCTCTATAAGTTAGAAAGTAGACTATGGAACCTCAGAAATAAGGCAACTACTTGAAGCAGGTGAAGCATGCTGTTGTGTGAGTCTTGGGAATATGCCCACATATAGATATACACAAATAGATGTGCATATGATAAATTTCCAAAGGACTATCTGCCATTTCACTGAAGTTGAACAATTGAGTCAGTGACCAAAATAAGACATCTGTAATATGTGAACAAATGATTTTGTGACCAAAATGAGACATCTCCTGCTTGAGAGATGTCATGGATTGAATTATGTCCCCCAAAAAATGTGTGTATCAATTTGGCTAGGCATGATTCCCAGTATTGTGTGGTTGCCCTCCATTTTGTGATTGTAATTTTACGTTAAAGAAGATTAGGGTGGGATTGTAACACCACCCTTACCCAGGTCACATCCCTGATCCAATGTAAGGAGTTTCTCTGGGGTGCAGCCTGCACCACCTTTTATCTCTCATGAGATAAAAGGAAAGGAAGCAAACAGAGAGTTGGGGACCTCATACCACCAAGAAAGCAGTGCTGGGAGCAGAGCGTGTCCTTTGGACCTGAGGTTCCTGCGCTGAGATGCTCCCAGACCAAGGGAAGACTGATGACAAGGACCTTCCTCCAAAGCTGACAGAGAAAGACTTCCTCTGGAGCTGACACCCTGAATTTGGACTTCTAGCCTACTAGACTGTGAGAAAATAAATTTCTCTTTGTTAAAGCCATCTACTTGTGGTATTTCTGTTACAGCAGCACTAGATAACTAGGACAAGAGAATTTGACTGAAGCTGTTTGGGAAATTGGAAGCCTTCAAAGCCCTGATCCCTGTAAGTGAATTCTACAAGTGAACACATTTCAACTTTAGAGTTACTGTACATGTTACTGTTGTTACATGCCATCATGTGGGTTCCCACTCATAGCGACCCTACGTACAACTGAACAAAACACTGCCCTGTCCTGCACCATCCTCACAATCCTTGTTATGCTTGAGCCCATTGTTGCAGCCACTGTGTCAATCCATCTCATTGAGGGTCTTCCTCTTTTTTGCTGATTCTCTACTTTACCAAGCATGATGTCCTTCTCCAGGGACTGATCCCTCCTGATAACATGCCCAAGGTATGTGAGATGTAGTCTTGGCATTCTTGCTCCTAAGGAGCATTCTGGCTGTACATCCGCCAAGACAGATTTGTTCATTCTTTTGGCTGTCCATGGTATATTCAATATTCTTCACCAACACCATAATTCAAAGGCGTCACTGTACATGAGTTTTAGCCTATTCTAGAGTATATGTGGTAGGATGGAAGACCAGACTCATGGGATCTAGTCGTAGAGAACAGGTTTCTGCTGTGAGTTGCTTGGACAGTGGGATGGTTATTGCTGGTACAGGACCCTGTCTCCTGGCTCTTAGTCACTTACCAAAAACACAGTTTTTATGACCAAAGAGACAGAGGTATTAGGATTATTGCCATATTGCTTAAGAAAAAAAAAAAAAAAAAAAAACATACCCACTGCCATTGAGTCAATTCTGACTCACAGTGACCCTGTATAGGATAGGGTAGAACTGCCCTATGAGATTCCCAAGGCTGTAAATCTTTAGGGAAACAGACTTCCAAATCTTTCTCCCATGGAGCGGCTGGTGGGTTCAAATCCTCAACCTTTCAATTAGCAGCCAAGCATTTTAACCACTATACCACCAGGCACTTGTGTCAGATTTGTCAATGTTGTGTCTACTACTTGTGCTGAAATCATCTGAAGGCCTCTATAGAAGCCCGACAACCTGAGTTGGGCAAGTATAAAATTGATTAAATTTTATATATAAAACAATCATTAATTTTATGAAAAGGGTGCATAAATCCTGGATGACTATGCCGCATCTGAAGGTGATGGGGTTCTGTGTTTTGACTTAGCAATAGAATTGCTTTAGCAGACAAACAAAAGATGTCATGTTTTAAATCCCCACTCTCTGTACCTAAAATAAAAACAAAGTGAACAGGGTGAATAAATGAATTGGTGGGTGGAAAGGGTGGTGAGTGTGAGCATATTCAAAAAAAAAAATTGCTGACCTTCTTGGAACGTAAGTAATGGAAATGAATTAACAATTCTTTTCTTTTCCTCATTTCCCAGAATTACTCCAGAAGAAATAAGATAGGAATAGTCACATGTAAAGAGACTTTTCTTTAGATTTATCACAAGTTTGATAATTTATTACTATCTATGATTATTCTTTCTGAACCTACAAATGATTGAAATCTAAAGTAGCAGATCATACCCTTGGAGATATATACAAGTATAGCCCATTTTTAATTATTCAATGATATCTTCTTCTAGAAAAGACTGAAAATTATTTAGAGAAAGAATCTTGTGTTTAAAAATTCATAATGTATCTCAGGTTGTCTGTTATTTTTACTTGAGAATATTAATACAACATATTTCAAATGGAAATCACAAATTTTCTATGTCCCTAAACAGCTATATTTTCTGACTTTCCTATTGATGTAATTTTGCTGCGATTTGACTAATTAGTGTCTTTGAAATCAGTAGTTCTTTCCTTCTTCTCACCCTCATAACCAACCAATCAATCTTCAGCGTTTGATTTCGCCTTGTAGTCTTTCTTAGGTAGATCCTCCCACCATGTCATTTCAATTTCTTACCCATCATTTCACACATGGATGGATTACTACAATAACTTCCAAGTGGTATTTCTGCCTCCAAACCCAACCCAAATGTAAGCACACAAATTCATCATCATTATTTTTTACATAGCTTCCAAATTCAAAACCTTAAGTCTTCCCATATATTTTTATCTTGTCATTCAAGGTTCTTCCTAAAGGATTAAGACTGTCTTTTGCAGTCAGGAACAATGTATTCTTTTTAAAGAGAGCTGGTGCTGGGATAAAAAATATTGTTTAAGAAGATTAGAATTGTCTCAGTTTGCAAATGCTATTGGATACAGAGAGAAGCTGGAGATGGGGCCCCTACTTAGGTGGTTATGGCAATAACCCAGGCATGGTGGAATCAAGTTGTAAATTACAGTGGAAGCCATGAGACCAGAAAGGAACAGAAGCTGATCTGAGTGATATAGGCAGAAAGAGAAATGGAGACACACAAAAATCTGAGAGTTTGGAGAGCCTGTACACCTGGCAAAAATGAGAAAAACCCTAACTGAAACAGGGAAAGGGGAAAATGAGCCAATGCAGGGGCTAGGAAAAGAAAATTAGTTCTAATTTAGACATTCTGAGATTCAGTTAAAATGGGCAATCAAATGAAAATGGCCAGTATGTGATCCACAACTGGCTCTCAGGGGATGGATCTTGCCTACAACTAAGGACTTTCAAATCATTCCCATGGTCGAATTCTTAAGAGTAGATGAGTTTACATGTAGGAGGAAGTATAGATAAAGGAAAGCAGAGTTAATGAAGACTAATTCTGTGAATAGCCATGGTTAGGGAGTAGGAAGATAAAAAAAGAAATTGGAAGGGTGGGGGGAAGTAAAGGGAACGTTGTATTATGGTGTCTCAGAAACCAAGAGAAGAGTTTCAGAAGAAAAGGCTGACTGTTACAACATCAATGCAAAGATAATGAGCAGTGGAGATGTCATGAAATTGATGACAAGGTCCTTGGTGTCCTCCGCAGGAGCATTATCAATGGAGTGATAAGGAGGGAAGCCAGATTTTAGAACACTAAGGAGAGAATGGGTGATAAGGAAGAGAAAAATGAGTTTCAGGAAGCTGGCAATGAATACAAGGGGAGTAAGATGGTAGCCTGAAAGTTCAAAGGGGTCATGTTTTGGGGTTTTCCCCCCAAACCATAGGGTATTTGAGCATATTTTAAGACAGGAAAGAAAATCAAAGGAGAGAGAAATGCTGGTAATACCATAACAGGAGGTTTATAAAAGAAAAAGCAAAGCTAGGGTGGATTCACTTTAGAAAGAACGAAAAGTACCTCTCCCCTGGAAAGGTACTTGATAACATAGATCCAGATGGAAAATAAATTAGCGTGAGGTGAAATAGAGGGTAATGCAGTTGTGGGAGTGAGAAGACTCAAAGAAGAATAGTTTCAACAAGGGGATACAAGTCAAGTAATAATATGCTGAGAATAAGAAGAAAGCAGTTCAGGAAATAAGAAAGAAATGTCAAACCAGTGGCTTCTGTGATTAGCTGACAAAAGCAACAAGAACTGGAAATCTAACCAATAATAATATGAGTTGAAATGGAGGAAGTTTTTCCCCACATGCATTTTTCTCTTTATTAAATAGGAATGGAGTTGAAATGTGAATGCAGCCTCCTAGAATACATCTGGGAAGGTGTCCAACCTTGTAACCCACCTAGAAGGTCAATTAACTAATATTTCAACAGCACACATATACCTTTCACTTATTACAAGTAGGAGATGCTTCCTGTATTCCTGATAGCCCTTGTCGTAGGGTGCATGTGTCTGGAGACTTAGAGACAAAGAAAATAACTTAAATCTATTCTGCTTTAATCCTAATGACATATGTGAAAAATGTGGGCTTTGGGTATGATGGCAATGTGAACCCTGATGGTTAACCTTTCATCCACAAGTTTCAGACTGATTAGACATCAAGATAAAATTCCTCCTGCAAAATTAGAGCAGTATCACAGGACATTATTGTTAGAATATTTGGGAGGCTGGAAACACACCACATGGAATCCACATGACGCTAACAATCAGCTTCTGTTGAAACCAGCTAAACCAGAGGCCTCAGGATTTGAGCAGTGATTACACCAAGCAGAAAATCATCAGGATTTCACTCCGACATATGGCAGGTGGAAACATTAGGAAAGAGGCCAGACATGGTTATTTCATAAACCTAGAGTGGATGCTGGGTCGAAAAAGATGCCTAAGGAGTCAGAGTTTACAGATAAGCAAGAGGAGAAGGCTAGAATGATCCATGCAGTAATGGATTAGAGTTGGAGACATCAGTATGAACTTGTTTTTGGCTTTATATAGATAGACTGTTACATATAGAAATATGTATAGATATGTATAGATACAGACATTATAATATTCACATATTTTGTTTCTTTGTCAGCTGAGAGGGCCCAGTAGCAGTGAGCACATCTAGCACTCAGATCTTGATTTCTAATACCATTTTCAAACAGAAGGAACCAAGGCTCCTTAAAGAAATGGCTGATTCTAGGACTGGGGCAGGAAATATGCACAATGAGCCTGGAGCACCTTGTAGTGCCAGAAAGTAAGGAAATTCTCAAAACAACGAACAATCACACACACAGTGATGGTGTTATGTAAAAGGGATCTAAGAACCAACTCAAAGAGCTCCCAATGGCCAAAGCTGGAAAAATTTGGGTGACAAAATAAATAAAATAGTATTGGATTATAACCTAAAGTGTAAAATAAATATACACGAGCCTATATTAACCTACTAAATGGTTGAATAAATGAATAAATAGGCGTTGGTGAGAAAAGTCTCATAAGCAAAAGAATTCCAGATAATTTATATAGATACTCCATCCTCAAGGAGATGGACATGCTTCCAACTCCTTAAGTGTGGGCAGCACAAGGTGACTTTCCTCCAAAGACTGAACTATGGAAAGGGGCTAAAAAAAATTAAAAAAAAAAAAAAGAGTGACTTTACAGTGGAAAGCCTGACAAACACAACCTCAGTCAACAACAAGATCAACATCAACAGCGATAAGTCATGTTATGGGATGTACCCTTGATATGATGTGATGATAATGGCACTATACATCTCTGGTCTTCTTCACAAAAACACATTACCCCAGTCTACTCATGAAGAAGAAAAAAAAAAAAAAAAAACCCAGAGAAATCCAAAATACTTGACTAGTGCTTCCCGAAACTGTGAAGATCATCAAAAACAAGGAAAATGTGAGAAACTGTTACAGCCAAGAGGATCCTAAGGAGACATGACAACTAAATGTAATGTGGTGTCCTGGATGGGAGCCAGGAACAGAAAAAAGATATTAGGTAAAAAAAAATCTAAGAAAATCTGAATAAATGATGGACTTCAATTAATAATAATGTACAAATACTGGTTCATTAATTGTGACAAAAGTGCCAGTGATAATAATAGGGGAAACTGGGTGTGTGATATATGGGAACTCTCTGTACTTTCTTTGTAATTTTTCTGTAAATCTAAAACTGTTCTTAAAAAATAATTTATAAAAAACAAGACATCTCAGTATAGAAAGCTGGCCCATTTTCTTGCCTCCTCCTGCCACTGGGCAGGGTTTGTTCTATTGTACACAGAGTCACTATGAGTTGGAACCACCTCAAAGTCACCTAACAACAATAACAACTTACTTCCTAATGAAGCAAATGCAGTAGCTTCATTAGATACAACAAAAAAATACATTCAGGCTGTTGAAGCCCCCGCAGGAGTCCACTGCAGAAATCAGTTGTAAGTTTGTTTAAAGTAGGTATATGAGACACTTGCCAAGCAAGAAGCCTCTGACAGATGAATTTAGTCAATCTAACTCTATGAGCAACTGCAGCACTTGGGTTTTGTGAGGTTTTACTGGGGAGGAGTTGTGTGGAGCCCTGGTGGTACAACGGTTAAGTGCTCAGCTGCTAAACGAAAGGTTGGTGGTTTTAACGCACCCAGTGGCTCCTAATTTGTTCCTGTAAAGATTACAGCCTAGAAAACCCTATGGGGCAGTTCTTCTCTGTCACATGGGGTCCCTATGAGTCAAAAATCAACTTGATGGCACCTAACAGCAACATTGGGGAGGAGTTAGAAGTGGTTCAGGCAGGATTCAGTAAACGAATCTAGACAGAAGTAAGTTATCTTTGTAAGCTAGGAAATCTCTGATTTATCTGAACACTAAACGAGGCCGGTAGAAACAGGTTGTGCTTAAAGTGTATGTGTGTGTTTGTCATTTTAAGCTGTGGTTTCTGTTTAATTTAACTGCTTCGTAAGTTGTGGGGTTTTCTCAGCTTTTCACTTCTCAAAGTGATGTTTTACTGCTAGGATTTCCATGAATCCAGCTTCCACTCCACTCACCTCAAACTGCTGATTCACTAAGCTAATAACGAAAATTTATCTAAAACAAAAAACTCTCCAGGTTAAAATATTGATAGACAGTGAGGGAGTACCAAAGGAGTTAACTAACCCTGTTTGCGGGCAAACACCTGGACTGCCTCATCTAAGAATGAATAAATAAAGTCATCATAGAACTTATAAAAACATTCTGTGTCATAAAATAAAAATCTATAAGATGATTATAAATTAAAAAATGATTAACCACAGGAAAATAAGTAATTTTAAAATAAACATGTTTCTGTTTTCAGTAAAGTGTGAGAAAACTAGAAATTTATGATACAGTTAGTCAAAGCTAAGATGATAATACTTTAGAATGAGATAAAAAAGGAAATTTATTCAAAAACAGACAGCAATAAAGAGGAAGATATAAAGGTAAGAAAAGAATATAGGGGAATTAGAAAGGCAAAGGGAGGAAGTTAACATAATTAACTGAAAGTAAAGGGTGTAGAAACAGAAACAGCAGAGAGTTTACATAGAAAGAGAGAAACAGAGAGAAAGAAAGAGATGTGGAGGATAAACTGAAAAACTTTCAGAATGCAAGAGGAAATGAGAAACTGATTAATATAAAAATTAATTTGTAAAGAAAAGGTGAATAAACTAACAGAGGAATAATGCAAAAGCAATTGGTGGTTCTGAACTGCAATCAATAATTTAATATATAAACATACACTCCTGAGCTAACTAAAAACCTGAATTTATAGGTCAGAATTGTTCATCATTAAAAAATAAATAATCATATCCTAGTAAAATTTTTGAATGTCAAGAATGAAAAACCCTACAACTAGGCTCTCGAAATAAAAAAGTTGCCTACAAAGCAGGAAAATTCAGAATGGCCTTAAACTTTTCTGCAGTTTTCAACTTTGAAAGACAGTGGATCAAAGTTTATAGACTTTTCTGGTCAGAAAAGTTGTCAATGATATGTGAAGCCCTCTGAATGACATTCTAGAGTGACCAAGGTCCAACACATTCACAATTACTTTCCTAAATTTTTTTTCAATAATGTATTCTGGCCAATGGAAAAATGAAACAAAATATTAAACTCAATAATGGTGATGCCATGGCATGAAGATCTGGTTAGGGAATTTATAAAACCAGTTAAACACCAACAATATGTCCAGATAATTGTAAATACATTTACAACATGAGATCCATGTACTATAAATAGTACCTGAAAAAGAAGACATAAAGTACAAAATATAACAAAATCTCCCATGTGAACATGACTGTATTTGTTAATACTTTTTCCTCTCTTCCTGGAGAACATACAAAGCAACAAAATAATTAAAAAGAAAATAAGAATCTTTGAAAACTTCATTTACAGCGGAACTAGGAGAAAAATATAATCCTCAGATTCCAACATGCATATAAAACTTTCCAAAAGAGCTGAGGATGGGCACATGCTGAGTGGAAAGAAGGAAAGGGAAAGCATCAGCAAAAATACACTCTTTGAAGATGGGGAAGTGCAAAGCTCTGTCTACTGATTGCAACAACCAGATGGGAATTGCACTGGGCAGGGCTGAGATCAGGCAGAGGCAGAACAAGAACAGAAAGAAACAGGATGTCTAATAAAGTGTGAGGGGAAAAAATAAACGTCCTTAAAGTGAAGGGCTTAATTCAAAGTGCAAAAGCTGGCATTTGTTGTTTACAACAACTAGTGCAGAAAGTTAGGTTAGTAGGGCTGGCAACAAAAGTCTTTCTGGACACAGAGCAGTTCAAAGAAGCAAAGAAGGTAGATTACACAAAGAAGAGAAACACAAAACCATCTCAGATATGAACATGAAATTGGAAGGAGCACAAGGGAGAACAGAAATTGTAGAAGACAGCAAGGGACTTAGATAACAAAAGTAAGAAAAAGTAAAACAATAAAAAGGAAAAAATAGAAATAAAGATTTCAAAAGTTCTAAACAGAAAATAATAGATACAGAAGACAGGCAAAGGAGATCAAATATCCATAAATTGAGTCCCTGAAGAATGAAACTGAAAGAATGAAAGATAATACTTTAGCTTCCTATTAAAAAAAAAGGAAAAAGAAGACTTGAATCTACATATTGAAAAGACTAACCAAATACAAGGGAAAATGACACTGAACATTGAGACAAATGATTGTAAATGTATTAAACTTTGATGATAAAGAAATAATCTTTTGGGAAACCAGGCAAATCATTATGGGAGGAAAAAATTAAGAATGGCCTCAAATTTATCCATAGCATCTTTCAACCCCAGAATAGAATGATTCAATTCCCAAGAGATAACAAATGAAATAAAATATAATTAAATAATTTTATAGCCATATCAGCACCGTATAAGTATAAAAAGAAACATTTTTAAATATGCGAGAAGTCAAGAAATATTATTTCCATAAACATTTTCTTAAGAAATTACTAGGGGTCAAACTTCAAGCAACCCAGAGATGACTGGACAAATGTATTTATTAGTTAAAAAACATTTATAGAGTGCACTTTTCATATGCTAGGCACATTTTTAAGTGCTTCACAAATACTAACTTATCTAATTCTAATAACAAACCTATGAGTTAAGTAGTATGCCTATGCCCAGTTATGTGTAAATAAATGACAAAGAAGGGCGCCTATTGCTATAAGGTCATGGTAAAGGTAGATCAATTTTACATATTAATGCATCAGATAACAGCATCAATATTCATTAAGCAGAAATTACAGGAGCTACAAAGAGTAAATTCAAAAGAATCACAAAAAAGTGTCTTTCTCAATTCTATGCAAATCAATTTGAAAAGTTGGATAAAATAGATAATTTTCTAGCAAATTATTTTCTGAAACGTGACTTCAGAAGGGAGAGAAAAATTTTAACTGGCTCGTCTCCTAGAGAAATTGTCAAAGAGTTAACTGCCCAGTATCAGTAGGCCTAGATGATTTCACAGGAGAATTCTTTCAAACATTAAAAGAACAGTTAATTCAACATCTAATAGAATTCCAAAAATATTTAAGCTGTTTCAGGTCTTAAAAGAATAATAAAAAAATTCCAAGGTGTGTTTTTTATAAGTTAAAGTAATATTGATATGAAAGCCTGACAAAAATATCACGAATAAAAAAGCCTGACAAATCAATTTCACTTACAAATACTGATGCAAAAATCTTAAATAAAATATTAGGAAAAATAATCCACAGAGAATCTGGAACAAGATGGAAGCATGAGTATCTCCATGCTCCCATACACCCCAAAACTAGCAAAAAAAAAAAAAAATCCAAAACAATAAGCAGAAACAGGCAGAACCAACTTTGCCAGAATTCTGGAAGCCAGTTAAAGGGTTACAGCAACTAAGTGAATGCTGAATCAAATAAAAAACAAACTCCAAATGGTAGGAAAGATTTTTCCTGCACCCCACCCTGATCCCCAGTTCGGCATGGTAGTCTTAAAGTGCAGATGTTCCCACTTTCAGTGAGGGAGCCTGGTCTCTGGCTGTAGAGGGAACGGAGCAGGCTTTGCAAATTATTGCGTGTCTATTCTAACCTGTCTAGGGGCTTCCTGAAGAACTAAACCAAGGTACTCTTCTTGGATTGGCTTATCTTAGAGCTCATGCAGAACTGAGGGGCAGTAAGCAACAACCTAAGTTTGAAACAACTTATAGTGACCTAGGGTAAAAGAGTATGATTATGGTGTAAAAGAGTGTGATTAAGGCATAAAATAGGTACCTAAAGACTAGAAGTAGAAGCTAGAGAAAGATATCCTCTCCCCCTCTCCTCCTCCCCAGAAATTAAGACCTTCAAAAACACCATGTATACAAGAGAACTGAGAAAACCACATGCATACCCTGGGCAAGACATATGCTCATTACCTGAGAATGAATTACCTGAGAAGATGCTATGCTTTTTACCTTGGGCTGATCCCTAAGATCAGTGCAAGCCTCACAAGATGTTAGAAAGCCCCAGGACAGAGCCCATTTGCAAAGATAGAGAGAGTCCCCCCACCCCCACCCCCTGGGGGGGTCAATGAAATTTCTATCAAAACACTAGCTGAACACAAGCTAACGACCAGGGATTTTAGTGTCCACACATGTCCAGGAAGGCAGTCTTTTAAAAAATAATTAGGGGAAGTCACTATACAAATGGATGAATACAGCCTTCAACTATTAAAAAACAATAACAATAACAAAAAACCAAATCAAACAAACAAACAAAACCCCAGAAAAACAGCAAATCCTCGGGAAAGGAAAGAATATGATTTTCAGATACCACACGATAATATTCAGATGTCCCAGTAGCAACAAAAAAACACAAGATATACAAAGAAAACAATGAAGTGTGAACCATTCAAAAGAACAAATTTAATTGACAAAAACTATCACTGTGGAACAGACTTTCAAACAATTGTATTAAATATGGTCAAAGAGCTAGAGGAAAATAATTCACAGAAAAAACACAGTATGACCTCTGAGGTATTCTTTCAAAAACAAAAAAAAAAAAGAAAGAAACTGAATCTAATCAAGACCTTTCTCCTATTTCCAATATGCCACACACTAGCCACACATGCTGTTTTTTTTTTAATTATAGACTTTAATTTTTAGAGCAGTTTAAGGTTTACAGAAAAACTGTGCAGAAGTACAGTGAATTTCCATGTATTACCCTCCATGCTACACAGTTTATCCTGTTAATATCTCACATTTATGTAGTGTATTTGTTTAAAGTGATGAACCAATACTGATAAATTATTATTAACTAAAGTCCATAGTTTACATTAGAATTCACTCTTTGTGTTTGAGAAATGTATAATGTCATGTGTCCACCATTACAGTATCATATAAAATAGCTTCACTGACCTGAAAATGCCCAGTACTCCACCTATTTATCCCTCCCCTGACTCCTTCATCCTTGGCAACCTCTGATATTTTCAATGTCTCTGTAGTTTTGCCCTTTACAGAATGTCATATAGTTGGAATCATACAGTATGTAGCTTTTTCAGACTGGCTTCTTTCAGTTAGCAGTATGCTAAGGTTCCTCCATGACTTTTCATGACTTGATAGCTCATTTCTTTTTATTGGTGAATAATACTCCATTGTATGGATGTATCAAAGCTTGTTTATCCATTTACCTATTGAAGGATGGTTTGGTTGTTTCCAGTGTTTTGCAATTATGTATAAAACTGCTATAAATACTGGTGTGCACATTTTTATATGGACATATGTCTCATCTCATTTGGGTAAATATCTAGGTGTGTGATTGCTGGATCGAGTGGTAAGCCTATGCTTAGCTTTGTAAAAAACTGCCGAACTATCTTCCAAATTGGCTGTATTTTTTACATTCCCAAAAGCAGTGAATGAGAGTTCCTGTTGCTCCACAACTTCACCAGTTTTCAGTGTTTTAGATTTTAGCCATTCTAATAGATGTGTAGTGGTATCTCATTGCTTTGATTTGCAATTTCCTGATGACATAAAATGTTGAACATTTTTTCATATGCTTATTTGCCATCTGTATATCTTTGGTGAGGTTACTGCTCAGATCTTTTGCCCATTTTGTAATTGAGTTTTGTTGTTGTTGTTTTATTGTTGAATTTCAAGAATTCTTTGTATATCTTAGATACAAGTCCTTTATCAGGTATGTTTTGTAAATATTTTCTCCCAGTCTGTGGCTTGTCTTTTTATTCCCTTAACAGTGTATTTGCAGAATAAAAGTCTTTAATTTTAATAAAGTCCAACTTAATCATTTTTTTCTTTTCTGTATCACGCTTTTGGTGTTGTAGCTAAAAAGTCATTGCCAAACCCAGTTACCTGGATTTTCTAGGTTATCTCCTAGAAGTTGTATAGTTTTGTGTTTTATATTTATGTCAATAATCCATTCTGAGTATATTTCTGTGAAAGATGTAAGCTCTGTGTCTAGATTCATGTTTTTTCACGTGGACGTCCAGTTGTTTTAGAACCATTTGTTGAAAAGACTATCTTTCTCCATTTAATTACCTTTGTTCTTCGTCAAAGATCACTTGACTATATTTGCGTGGGTCTATCTATTTCTAGGCTATCTCCTTTTCCACTATCTACGTGTCTGTTCTTTTGCCAGTACCAGACTGTCCTGATCACTGTAGCTGCAGAGTAAATCTTGAAGTCAGATGGTGTTAGCCCTCTGACATTTTTCTTTTTTGGAATTATGTTGGCTATTCTGGTTTTTTGTTGTTGGTGGTTTTTTTTTTTTTTTACTTTCTGTATAAACTTTAGAATCAATTGGTCAATATCTACAAAATAACTTGCTGGATTTTTATCAGGATTGAATTGAATCTATAGATCAAGTTTGGAAGAATTGACATCTTAATAATATTAAGTCTTCCTATCCAAGAACAGAGGAGCCCTGGTGGCACAGTGATTAAGAGCCCGGCTGCTAACTGACAGGTTAGTGGTTCGAACCTACCAGCTGCTCTGCAGGAGAAATATGTGGCAGTCTGCTTCTGTAAATATTCCAAACGAAACCCATTGCCATGGAGTCAATTCCGACTCATAGTGACCCTATGCCCTGTGGCACAGTGGTTAAGAGCTTGACTGCTAAACAAAAGGTCAGCAATTCAAATCCGCCAGCCCCTCCTTGGAAATCTATGGAGCAGTTCTACTCTGTCCTATAGAGTCACTATGTATCTGTAAAGACTAGAGCCTTAGAAACCCTATGGGGCAGTTCTACTCTGTCCTATAGGGTTGCTATGAATTGGAATCGGCTTGACAGCAATGGGTTTTTTTTAATTCAAAAACATAGGATGTCTCTCCATTTATTTAGATCTTCTTTGATTTCCTTTATCAGGCTTTTATAATATTTCTCTTGTAAATCTTGTATATATTTTGTTAGATTTATACCAAAGCATTTCTTTTTTATACTAATATAAATGGTATTGTGTTTTTAATTTCAAATTCCAATTGTTCATTGCTGGTATATAGGAAAACAATTGACTTTTGTCTATAAACCTTATATCTGCTACCTTGCTATAATCACTTATTAGTTCCAGGAGTTTTCATTGATTCTTTGGGATTTTCTACATAGA
>NW_004444003.1:185552-240415 GCF_000243295.1 Trichechus manatus latirostris
AAAAAAAAAAAAAAAAGACAGTTTTATTTCTTCTTCTCAATCTGTATATTTTTTGCTTCCTTTTATTGTCTAATTGCATTAGCTAGGACTTCCAGTAAGATGTTGAATAGGAGTGGTGAGAAGGACATCCTTGTCTTATTCCCAGTCTTCGGGGGAAACCATCTTGTTTCTCACCATTAAGTATGATGTTAGCTGTAGGGTTTTCGTAGATTTTTTTTATCAAGCTAAGGAAGTTTCCCTGTATTACTACCTTGCTGAGAATATTTATCATGAATGAGTGTTGGATTTTGTCAAATGTTTTTTCTGCGTTCATTGATATAACCATATGATTTTTCTTCTTTAGACATTATGTTGATGTTATGAATTATATTAATTGATTTGTGAATGTTGAGTGAGACTTGCATATACCTGGGATAAATCCCACCTGGCTATAGTGTATAATTATTTTTATACATTGTTCCATTTGATTTATTGCTTTTTTGTGGAAGATTTTTGCATCTATGTTCATGAGAAATATTGGTCTGTGATTTTCCTTCCTAGTAATGTCTTTGTATAGTTTTGTTATTAGGATAATGCTGGTCTCATAGAATGAATTGGGAAGTGTCCTCTCTTCTATTTGTTTGCAAGAGTGTAAGTACAATTGGTGTTAATTATCCCTTAGATATTTGGTGAAATTCACCAGTGAAACTTCTGGGCCTGGTGCTTTCTGCTTCAGAAGGTTATTAATTGTTGATTCAATTTCTTTAATAGATAAATGGCTATAGGCCTATTCAGACTATCTATTTCTCCTTGTGTAAGTTTTGGTAGGCTGTATATTTCAAGGAATTGGGCCATTTCATCTAAGTTATCAAATTATAGGCAGAGTTGTATTTTTTTCTTTTTTACTATCCTTTTAATGTCCATGGATTTATCCATTTTGGTGATCTTTTCAAAGAACTAGCTATTTGTTTCATTGATTTTCTCTATTGATTTCCTGTTTTCAATTTAATTGATTTTTGCTTTCATTTTTGTTATTTTATTTTCTTCTGCTTACTTTGGATTTAATTTGTTTTTATTTTTCAAATGCCCTAAGTTGGAAGCTTAGATTATTGATTTTAGATATCTGTACTTTTCTAATATATGCAGTCAATGCTATGAATTGGCCTCTAAACACTGCTTTCACTGTATCCCACAAATTTTGATAAGTTATATTTTCATTTTCATTGAGTTCAAAGTATTTTTAAATTTCTCTTGAGACTTCTTTATTTGACCCATGTGTTATTTAAAAGAGTACTGTTTTAATTTCCCAATATTTTGAGATTTTTGAGCTATATTTCTGTTATTGTTTCTAGTTTAATTCCATTGTGGCCTGAGAGTACATTTTGTATAATTTCAATTATTTTACATTTGTTAAGGTGTGTTTTATGACACAGAGTGTGTTCTATATCTTGGTCAATAGTCCATGTGAGATTGATAAGATGTGTATTCTCCTGTTGTTGGATAAGCTATTCTATAAATGTTAATTAAATCTGGTTGCTTAACAGTGCTTTTCAGTTCAACCATATCCTTACTGATTTTATGCTTGCTGAATCTGTCGATTACTGATAGAAGGATGTTGATGTCTCCAGCTATAACAGTAAATTTTTCTATTCCTCTTTGCTGTTCTATGAGTTTTTGCCTCATGTACTTTGATGCTCTGTTGTTAAGCATATACACATTAAGGATTGTTATATTTTCTTGGAGAATTGACCCCATTATTATTATGCAATGACCCTCTTTATCCCTGATAATTCTCGTTGCTCTGAAATCTGCTTTGTCTGATATTCATATAGTTACCCTAGCTGTCTTTTGATTAGTATTAGCATGACCATACTCCTTCATTCCTTTACTTTTAATCTTTTTCTTTATATTTAAAGTGAGTTTCTTGTAGGGAACACATAATTTTTTTTTTTAATCCACCCTGATAGTCTCTGTCTTTTAATTGGTCTATTTAGACCATCCACATTTAAAGTGATTATTGATATAATTGAATTAATATCTTCCATGTTTGTAACTGTTTTCTATTTGTTGTTCTTTTCTTTTGTTCTTTTTTTGATTTCCTCTTTTTGTTTTGCCTTCTCTGTTTTTAATTAGGAAATTTGTGTGATTTTTTTCTCTCCTCTCTTAGCATAGCAATTAAACTTATTTAAAAAAATTTTAGTGGTTACCATAGAGTTTGCAGTATACATTTACAACTAATCTCATTCTACTTTCAAATAAAACTATATCACTTCATGGTTATTACAGATACCTTATAACAGAGTATTCTCAATTCTTTCCTCCCATCCCTTATAATATTATTGTCATACATTTCACTTATCCATAGGCTGTAATCATCTAATATTTATTATTTTTCAAAAAAATTATTATATGTTAGATCAGTTAAGAATAAGAAAAGTAAAAGATTTAATTTAACCTTTATTTCTTTTTAATACTCCTCCTTTCTTTATGTAGATTTGAGTTTCTGACCTATATCGTTTTTCTTCTCTCTGAAAAACTTCTTTTAACATTTCCTTCAAGGAAAGTCTAGTGGTGAAAATCCACCTTCCCCCTATTTTTGTTTGCCTGAAAAAGTCTTTATTTCTCCTTCACTTTTGAAAGATGATTTTGCTCTGTATAGAATTCTAGGTGGGAATTTTTTCTTTCAGCACTTTAAATATTTCACTCCACTCTCTTCTTGCTTGCATGGATTCTGAACAGAAGTCTGATATAATTCTTTTCCTTGTTCCTTTATAGGGAAGACTCCCCTATTTGGTTTCTTTTAAGATTTTCTCCTTGTCTTTGATTTTTCTATACTTTGAATACAATACCCTTAGGTGTAGAATTTTTGTTATTTATTCTGTTTGGTGTTCTCTGAGTTCTCTGGATCTGTGGTTTGGTGTCTGTCAACAAGTTTAGAAAATCCTCAGCCACTGTTACTTCAAATATTTATTCTGTTCCTTTTTCTCTTTGTTTTCCTCCTGGTATGCTCATTATACATACATTAAACTTTGTGTAATTGTCCCATAATATTTGAATATCTTGTTCCCCCCCTTTTTTAAAGTCCTTTTTCCCTTACTTTTCAGTTTTGGAAGTTTCTACTGACATATCTCCAAGGTCACTGATTCTTTTCACCAGCCATGTCCAATGTAATAATGAGCCCATCAAAGGTATTCTTCATTTCTTTCTTTCTTTCTTTCTTTTTTTAAATTGTTCTTGAGGTGAAGTTTTGTAGAGCAAATTAGTTTCCCATTCAATCACTGGCATTCTTCATTTCCGTTATAGTGTTTTTTGGATCTTGCATTTCCTTTTGAATTTTATTAGAGTTCAATCTCATCTGTTCTTGCATGTTGTGCACTTTTTTCATTAGAGTCCTTAGCATATTAATCCTGTTGGTGTTTTTGTTAGGTGCCATCGAGTTGATTCCAACTCGTAGTGACACTATAGAACAGAGTAGAACTGACCCATAGGGTTTCCAAGGAGCCACTGGTGGATTTGAACTGCCCACCTTTTGGTTAGCAGCCGAACTCTTAACCACTGCACTACCAGCTGTCCACATTAATCATAGTTATTTAAAATTTTCTTACATAATTCCACAATCTTTTCCACATCAGAGTCAAGTTCTAATGATGCCTTGCCGGTTTCTTCAGACTGCTTTTTTTTTTTGCCTTTTAGCATGCCTTGTAATTTTTTATTGAAAGCCAAACAGACATGATGGATCAGGTAAGAGTAACTGCAGTTCTTTCAGCTGTAAAGTTCTGTTGATGCTGCTTTGTTGGTAAGATGTGAGGAGAGGGGGAGCATTCTATAATTCTATGATTAGGTCTCAGTCTTTCAATAAGCCTGTGTTCCTTTGGTGAGCTTCACAGTGATTCTCAGCCTTTTTTTTATTCCACCCCTTAGGAGCTTGGAGCTGAGTATTTTCTTTCCCCCATGTCCAACACTAGAAGAGGCTATAGTCGAGTATTTCCATTCCCCATATAGAAGACTAGATGGGCATGGAACTTATTATTTCCCCTCCTCCAAGTTGGTTAGACTCTAATAAAACCCATGTTGACCAGTGTAGCAGTTTTCCTTGAGGGCAGGCTGTTGTCAAGGAGAACAGAGCACTATTTCAACATGGTTACTTTTCCCCTTCTCCTGGTGGAAGTAGGAGGGAAGCCGAAAGCTGATCTTCCAGGAGTTTTCAAGTCTCAAGCTAGTCCACACTCAATAACCAGCAATTAGTCAATTACCCCTTAAGCATTCCTACCCAACATTGGGTCTGGCTATGGCAGTGGTGTTCTCTGCTTCCTGGAAGCAATGATTCTCTGTATCAACCTGTTGGCAGCTTTTAGTGCATCAGTTTGTTCTGTGATCTCAATTCTCTGATAGAGCTAAGAAGAGTCATGATTTTGAAATTTTCAGCTTTTTTATTGTGAGAATGGGAAGGGTGATTTCTCCAGTGGCAGAGTGGTTAAAAGCTACGACTGCTAACCAAAAGGTTGGCAGTTCAAATTCACCAGCAGTTCCTTGGAAACCCAATGCGGCCCTTCTACTCTGTCCTAAATGGTCGCTATGAGTTGGAATCAACTCAACAGCAACGGGTTTTGTTATACATGCTCACTAGAAACTGGAAGCCTACATATGTTTACTTAAATTTAAATAAAATAAATTTCAAAGTTCTGTTCTTCAATTACCCTAGAAAAATGTAAAGTATGCAACAGCCATATGAGGCTAATGGTTAACATATTGGACAATGCAGACATAGAACATTTTCATCATGGTAGAAAATTCTTTTGGATAGTGTTGCCCTAGATCTAATTACCACTATATGGGAAACACAGGTGATAGAAGTACAAGTGGCAAAACACTATGAAGAGGTAATTAGAAAAATTCAGAATATCAGAAATTTTACACGACAAATGACGTATTATCTTCAACAAATAAATGACAACAGAAAAGTAAAGGAATGGCATTGCTATAAATCAAAATTCTTAAGAGACTAATCAACAAATTGTAATTTGTGTGCCATGTTTAGATCCTGATTTGAATAAAAGACCTTTCAGAGACAATTGGGGACATTTGAACATGGCTTCTTAATTCTTAAAGCTATGTCCTTAAGGATTTCTAGATAAAAGGAGAAGATATCTTGGATTTGTTTTAAAATATTCTTGTGCCCACCCCCCTAAAATGTAAGTGGGGTAATAGGTGAAGCAAGATTGATGAAATGTTGCTGATTGTTGAAGCGCAGATGAGATTTTTAAAGTCACCTGATAAATTATTAAATGAAAAAATCAAGTTACATAACTATGTATAGTGTGATTTCAATTTGTATATATAGGTAGGAAAAAAGGCTTGATGACATCAAAGCATTAACAGTAGTCATCTTATGGTGATGGGATTGTAAGTGATTTTTAAAACTATTTTATATTTTCCACAATGAGCATTTATTATTTTTAAAATTAGAGAAATAAAGATTTTTAAAAGCAATTAAAATACCAGATGGCAAAAACAGAGACAGATTTTTAGAAAAAAAAAAATTATGGCTCTGCATTAGATACAGGAGACACCAAAGTGCCTACTCTAATGGAACTTTTGTAAGTATATAGAAAGACATGGACACTGACCTGAAAATTTTATAATTTTAAAGAAACAGATCTGTAAGATTAATTTTATACCCTTACTGGGTCTTGTGCTTTACATTCTTTCCTTTTTGATTAATTAGATGATTTGAGAGAAGAAATATTACAGACCATAAAAATAGAAAATGTAAGAGATGGCAGCTAAGGACCGCAATCTATAGTCTATATTCTTCTAAGCAGCATATTCCATTTGTCCATCAGAGTAAGAGTAGTCTGTATCTCACAGATTTAAAAGTGGAGGACAATGATGAACAATAAAACTATGTTTTAAAATAGTTTTCCCACCATAAAAGAGAAAGCCTGGACAATCATTACGTCTTTATTTCCACATGTGAATATGTGGGATCTGTCACATATAGGCTAATACAGGGAAACCTGTGAGAGCCAGAACTCAACGGGACTGCCTTGTTTTTCCAGGTCTTGCAAGTTTTCCACCTTTGACAGGGTACAGTCTTACCACTTTTCTGTCTCTCCTTTTAGTGGAAATTATTTAAGTTTTTCTTCTCTGACAGTTTTCTTCCTTCCACAGATTCTGACTTCCACAGATTTTACTGTAATACCAGGGTCATAGATATGATCCTTAAGTACAAATTGTTCTCTTGACTCTCACTCAACCATCGTATCAAGTGTGGTAGGATTGGTGTAAATCCATTACCAATTTTGGGGAAATTACTAAAGCACATATACTAATTATAATGAACTGAAGGTATAAAAAAGAATCAAAACAAAACAATTTTCTATGAATGATAGGGTGAGTATATAAAGCAAATATTCAAAAGGGCTTTCCTGTTTGACTGCATGTATATTTAAGGGAAGTGAAGGAAAAATACCTATGTGAAAATTTTAAAGCACCTGAGTGAATGTTTGTCACCATCTCATTTGTTCCTTAATTCTTTTCAAGAATAAGCAACCATCAGAACATTCTAGACAAGGAGTAAGAACCCCCAAAATATTTGTTGAATGAGTTAATACTTAGCAGAAGATTTTCCTTTGCAATCATAATTGTATGAAGTCTTAAAACCTTTCTTATACCCTAGCAGCATCACACGTATGAGCAACTAGATAAGTACATTAGACTGGAGCTGAGTTTCCACCTCCTTGGGTAATGCGTAGACATTTATGAGGACAGGAAACCATCTTTAAACTTTGTCCAAATTCCAGCCCTAGAGCTTCCTAGAAAAAGATATAATTAAAGTCCCATTACTTCCGAGTGATTCTGCTTTAATATTATGCCTTTCATTTTTTTTACACCTTCTTGGAGGTTAAATTAAGCCATTAGCACATATTACTTGACAGATAAATTGCTTTTATTGTTTCAATTTTGAGTGGGATTTCAAATATGAAGTTTACGGTCAATGTTTGAGAGCCTTCTCTTTTTATTTACTAAGAGGTTTAATTTCCTTAAGAATTCTGTAATCTGAATGCATGGTGACAAAAATTGAATAAGGTTATAATTATCCTTTGATTAATCATGCTAATTAATGCCCACCTTCACAACTTCTTTGATTTAAGATGCTTTCTATGGATTCAAACAGTTTTCTTTTCTTTTTTAGTCAAGCCCTTAAAAAAGTTGGGTACTACTGACATATCTAGCACTTTTAATGTCCAAAATATTTATGGCTAATAAGATGAAAACTTACGAAAATGGCAATTCATGATGCATGCTCTCACTATAGTTGATTCAACAATTATTATTATTGCTAACCCAGCCTTAGTAATAATGTAATGAAATTCCTTTTAATTACTTGTTAAAGGTAAACTCTCCAGGATATCACCAGAAAAACCTGTTGATCAAGCTCCAAGATTGATCAGCCTGTTGATCAATCAATAGATAAGAAGTGTCTTAGTTTCTTAGTGCTGTTACAAAAGAAATACCATAAGTGGGTGGCTTTAATGAACAGAAATTTATTTTCTCACAGTTTAGGAGGCTAAAAGTCCAAATTCAGGGCACTGGCTCTAGAGGAGGTCTCTGTCTGTTTGCTCTGGGGGAAAACCCTTTCTTCTCAGTGTTCCTTGGAGATCTGAGTGGCATCTATCTTCCCTCCATTCCTGCTTACTTGCTTCTGTGCCAGTCTGCTCCTTTTATATCTCAAAAGTGATTGACTTAAGACACATCCTACACTGATACAGCCTCATTAATATAACAAAGAAAACTATTCACAGATGCGATTACATCCACATGTACAGGGGTTAGAATTTACAACACATATTTTTGGGAAACACAATTCAATTCATAACAAACAGAAAGATAGATATAGATACAAAGACAGTTGTTGTTGTATGCTGTCAAGTCAATTTTGACTCCTAGTGACCCTATAGAACAGAGTAGAAGTGTCCCAAAGGGTTTCCAAGACTGTAATCTTTATGAGGGCAGATCTCCAGGTCTTCTCTCCTGCAGAGATGTTGGTGGGTTCAAAATGCAGCGAAGCACTTAACCATTGTGCCACCAGGGCTCCTACAAAGACAGATACCGTATTTTTATGCAAATAACGCATGCCTTCTGCATATGTGAAGGCACTCCCTCCCCCCACCCTGTGAGGTATTTTCATAAACTCCACTATGCCAATTTTTTTTAACATGTTGCTGTGGGAAAAAAAATTAGCATAGTGTGTTTATGAAAATGCCTCATGGTGGGAGGGAGAGTTTGGCAAACAAACATAGAAGGAGTGCGTTATTTGTGTAAAATATGGTAGGTAGATACATTTGTCTCTGTAATATCTCAGGAAGGGGTAGTCAGGAGAAGATACTTTTAGGGTTTGGAGGTTTGGACTCAAGTGTATTAAGGCAGATCTTTCAAATGAAGGACTGATTGGGACTGGACACATTTGAGACATTGGTGGATATGGAGAGATGAGTCTCTTAGAGTAAGTCTTAATAGGTAAATTGTTTAATGATAAGTGAGCTGTTTGTCCAGGTGAGCAATCTGTTGTCCCAATAGGAGAGCTATTTACCCATATAAGCAAACTGTTAGTCTGGATAAATAGGTTTAAAAGAATTTATTGCAAAAAACAAAACAGTATATATTGGCTTGCAGTTTTATCTTCCTGGAATTATTATCAAGTCATGTCGATATAGGTGGCCCCAGTTTTCAGTCCTAAAAGATAAGTCCTTGTTTATGCCGGTTGTCTCGGTACTCACAATGAACTTGTTTTTCCTCATATTTGGCTATCTTCAATTACAACACCTTAACGGCTCATAGAATTAAGAGGTGGTGAATATGTGTTACTGCTCAGGTATGTGTCTATAGTTCATATTGCCCCAGTTTAACTATTCTCCCACAGAACAGCAGAAAAGCCAACAATAAGTTGGAACTCTGACACTGCTGATTGTCTGCTTCTTCCAGATGTCAAGCTGCTGTTTTGCTAATAAGAGATTTAGTGGGACACAACTTTTATGCAGCAACATATCACAGCCAGAAGGGAACATAGAAATACCTGGGCAGATGTTTAGCCCCATAGGGAGGAACTTCACAGGATGCCAGCCCAAGTGAAACTAAAGTTTAATCACTCCATTTTAATGATCCTAGAGAAAACAGGAAAACGGATAGTGAAAGCAGAGGGAATGGTGGTGGTTGGACACTCACAGCCTGAAAAATAACAAGTTTTCCTCATTCATGACTTAAAGAGGCTACTTAAAGGAGTCCTTATTAAGTGGACATGAAATTGTAGTTCAAAGTATGAGCTGTTAGGATAAAATGAATACCATTAGTCCTGCTACTACAAAGAATATTGCCAAACTGAGGGACCATTGCTCTTGAATGCCATGCTGGACTGTAGACGGATGACATGAAGTACACTTTGAAGTCAAATCCATGAGAAGAAAAATTGGATGGAGAAAGATCATAGGAAGCCATTAAGGGAATTAAGGAGAGAGAGAGATGAGAGAAGCTTCACCATTTTAAGCCATGTCGCAGACACTTTAAGGCACAGGATTACTGAATTTCTTTTGGTAGGCCTTTTATATTTCATGGCACCTCACCCTGGCCCCCAATTCCCAAAAGCTGTCCCATCCAATGTTACTATTTATTCCCAATGAGAAGTGGAGTTGCTCACCTGCTATTTCTAAAGCTACTATTAATAGAGTGTCAAATGCTCCTGTCTGCCGAGCAAGTCACAGAAATAGTAACACAGCTCAATCTGCTATAGAAACTTGTCAATTAAAATAACTGATCTTTAGTTGCAAATGTTATCACAGTTTGACTTTAAAGTGAGTGGATAAAATATGGTGAGGCTAACAGAAGGGCAAAAAAAAAAAAAAGAAAAAAAACCTTGTTAAATAATTCCAGAACCGGTTGGTTTTCACAGAGAGCTGGGAATGTTGGGGAAAAAAATGCAGATTAATATGAACTTGAGACGGGCTCAATGGGTATTAACTCTGAGAAAAGACTAGGAGACCTATGAATACCAAAGTATCTTAGTGTTTCTTTCTTTGTTTTTTTTTTAGTAAACATATTTAATTGCAGTGTGACAAATGTATTTTTATGTATATTATACATAAGTGTACATATGGATGAATTTTTACAAAATGAATATAACCAGCACCCGCATCAAGAAACATACTAGTAACGGTGTCCTACAAGCCTCCTGCATCCCCTCTAATCATGACACCCCCAAATGTAGCCTCTTTCCTGGCTTCTATCGTCATCGGTTAGTATTCCCTGCTTTTCTGTCTATGTAAGTTGAGTCATACTACACATACTTTTTTGTGTCTGTCTTTTATGGGTCAGTATTACATCTGTGAGATTTATCCATGTTGTTGCTTATAGTTGTAATTTATTCATTCTCATTTCCACGCAGTGTTGCATTGTGTGAATATACCACAATTTATCCATTCAACTATTGATGAACATTTGACTTGTTTAAGGTTAAAGGCTACTATACATAATGCTGCTATGAAAATTCTAATACATGTCTTTTGTTGAACATACATACTCCTCTCTGTTGAGTATGTTATTAAAAGTAGAATTGGTGTATCACTGGGTGTATATACCTTCAGTCTCAGTAGATACTGACAGTCGGTCTTCTAAAGTAGTTGTAATCAGTTTACACTCCTACCAACAGAGTATGAAACTCCAATTTCTTCAAATTCTTGCAACAGTTTGTATTGTCTGACTTTTTTCCCAAAGCATCTTGTTTTTATATATCACCTCTTCTATTCTTCTATAGAATTGTAGCGTTCCCTTCAAATTATGCATAGTCATGGTGCACAGTCCTTGAAGACAGCAGTGTGGTCAAGGGGGCTCAAAGCCAGAAAAGAGGGACCCAGATGTGGTGGGACAATGTTAAAACTCTATAGAGCATAAGAATGTGAACTTTCCGGAGGCTAAGACTCTTTTCCTTGTCATGGAACTGAATATTCCTGTCACAGAATCCTGATGATGAAGTATGTGTGAAAATTATTCTCTTAAATTTACCGAAAGGGAAACTTATACACAGAGATTAAGTGAACAGAACATCTCGTTTAAACTCAAATACTCATATGCATCAATGCTGTGATTCCACAAGCATATATTGCTTATTTATTATGGGACCATGTGTACACACTCTTAAATGGTAACACCTTCAATGAGCTCTGCTCAGTATTTCTTTTGTTCCAAAAATTTGTTCATCTTTATATCTCCTAGTTATTTATTCATCAATTTGTTTAATTCTTTATTATCTGACTTCCTCAGTAAAATATATTCCATAAGCGGGGGAACTGTGTCTGACTTGCTCACTTTTGCATATCCAATGCCTTAATCTGTGTCTGGCACAGAGCAGGTCTTCAATAAAAATTTTGGTGGGAGTGAATGAATGAATGACCACTGACAGGGTTTCATGAGCCCATGGAAGGATAAGGAATGATGTATCTTTTTAAATTATTAAAATGAAACATTTTTTATTTAAAGCCACTTAATCTAATGGGAACTAGTTTGTGTTTAATAATTTAAAATACTCACTTGAAGGTGAGATTTTGTGAGCACATATTTAAAACCAGCCTCAGACAACGTCACCAAGAGTTGAGAAAGCCGGCATGTCAAGACCCAGGAGGAGGGTAGACAGAATTACCAGTGTAAAATTTCAGGGTTTTTTTTTTCCTGTCCTATTCCCAGTTGTAAATTTGCTATTAGTTCTATGTTTCCATAAGTATCTCATCAGCAATATTTTTTAAAATATCTCATACTGTCCTTTAGTGATGGGGAAAGCTAGTACTTTGATCATAAAGCAGCTGTTACCTGTTGTCACTATTTTTAGTTCTTTTGAGTACTGTTTAGATACAGAGAGCTGAGGCTTTATTGCACGCATTTATCATTTACAATTATGCGACTGTAAATCTTCAAGAATTCATATAATTTATTCCTCTATTTCCAAGTATTTAACCATTCCCACCCAATAACTCTATCAGTTTTTCAAAATGTCCACTGAATAAAATTACGTTATCTCTTTTGGTATTACGCTGAAGCCTTATATCCCTAAGCCTTCACAATCCTCTTTAAATAATGTTTGATCTTTGCTCATAGTGTTATTGTTTAGGTTTATTCCTTGTTCAGAAAAAATGCTTTCCCTTTTGAGTCTTCAAAACCAAATGGCCTTTCCTTTCCTTGTTGCTCTCTGTAGAGGCTGACCTCTGACCCAAAGGCACCCGATCCTGCCTCATGTACAATTATGCTGGTTGCCTCTCGCCGATGCCCTCTCTAATTTGCATTGTAACTAATGTAAAGGTAAAGGTAGATGTTGTCGTTTGCAGCCACAGGAATAGCAAATGCAGAGGTGTTGGAAATACTGTCGTAGTTGTCTGAGGAAGTCTTGTCAGCATTTTTCAGAAGAAGGAAACAGCAGGCGCTTTTTATAATGTAACTTTAATTATAACGGCCAAACACCCTGGCATAGGCTGAGATCTGTTTATGATACACCTGCCAAGAATAATTTGAAATGCCTCAAGACATGTGTCTCATAAGTGGTGTCACCCCCTACAGGTGCTACCCAGCAGTTCTTCCTTTTTCCCTCATCCCTGGTCTCCTCTGTTCACTGCTGGTCTGGCTACTCAAATTCATAACAACTTAAAAGAAAATTAATGGCCATAATCAATGAAGTGAGATGAACAAGTCGCTTGGTAAAGCAACTGTATCCATGACACAGCTAAATACCTCTGACTTTCAAGCTGTGATCTGGAAATCTAAATTAATAAAATATAATGAAATGGGTCATTTCTAACCTTCTGATACTAAGTTTATTTGTAGATATTTACATTTTGAACGTGACCTTTGAAAGTCTAGACAGAATATGAAACCTCAGAAAAATAACCAGCAGGTGGCAATATATGGACTTTCCTGAGGTTTTCTGATAGCTTATTCTGTACAAGAAATTGTTAGATTTGTTTGTAATATACTTTGGTCAGAGAAGTTCAGGGGTAAGAAAGTATTCAAACTGATCAAAGGACAGCAAGCAAATTTTATCCATTGGTGTTTCCAATAATTTTTTGCAGGTAATTTTTGATTTTCTCTAATTCTTGGGGATTATATATTAGATATATATAATTCCAACTCATAGCAAACCTGTAGGACAGAGTAGAACTGCCCCACAGGGTGTTCAAGGCTGTAATCTTTACATAAGCAGACTGCCACATCTTTCCACTGCCGAGTGTCTGGGGAGTTTGAATCACTGATCTTTTCGGTTAGCAGCAGAGCTCTTAACCACTGCACCATCAAGAATTCCAGGTCCCCATTTTAACATAACTCTTTGAAAAGTAACTGACTGAAATGTTAAATTCGAGAATCTTTAATCACTTTGACCAGATTACCATATTTAGGGGTTTATGCATGATTAAAAAAATTAGAACAATAATATTAAACTTCATTCTTCCTATTAAGTTTATTTCATAAATGCCTTATACTTGTATACTACATGTTTATAAAACCTTTCCAGTGGATTTTCAGAATATTTCAGAATTTTACACTAAGATTCTTCTGAAGAGTATATCTATTTCAACAAATGCATTAAGAAAGCAAATGCCTGTGCTCTCAGGCCACTGACAGGGAACCAACACTGTTCTCCTCTCCTAAAACCTACTATCCAATGGCAAAAATCAGAAGAGTAATAAGGTCCCCCCTACTGGCCACTGAAGGTCAGCTACCCCCAATCACAGGTAGGGAAATTGATTTAGACCTCATTATCAAAAACAGGTAACCCTGGTATCAGTCTGCCTGAAAACACAGTAAGAAAAGCATTGAGCCAACACCAGATTTTGTACATTTCTTTCTCTAATGCAGTATTATCTGCGAATGTTAATTATCAGCCAGTCAGGAGATCTAATATAGAGCATTATTATAGCTTTGTTTTTCTCCTTATATATTCTAACTCATGCACACCAGGGAAGCGAGGGGGATATTGGAATCAGTAGCAGACGAATGATGGATGAATCATAAATTGGATTGTGTGCTGGTTTATTTAATTAGTTTATTAGAGTTCTCTGGAAACATCTAGGCATTGTGCAAAATTAATATATACAAGAATATTTAGCTGTCCAATTAGGAAAACATAAATTAGTCACATCATCTATGCTGTAAAAACTGCAACTGCCAAAAGAAATTAAACAAATGAAAGGCTAATAAAAATGAATGTTTTGAAATGTCCGCTGAATACCTTGTGCATGCAGGTAATGAACTGTCAGGGAAGCGCCCTAAGTTTACAAAGAAGGCAACTTCTTCCAAATGAGCTTGGTCATTTGGAATAGTCAATTTTATCTCTCTTGTCAGATTTATATATTTATGTATTTACTTATTGATAATTGGTTGATGGTGTAAGGTGATCTTTTCAATAGCTGAATTTGTGGAATTTCTAAGATTTTCTATGATACTTAAAATTACATAATAGAATTAAGACAATTGTTAAAACATATCCTTTTCCTATATAGTTCTTTTTTGTAGAGGCTAAACATTCTAGTTGGGTTAATAAATTGTTTCTATTCACCCTGAAGATAGCAAGCCATTCATTGGACATGGATCACCACTGCACTGAGCAGTAACTGTAGTTCAAAGAAAGCTTAATTCACCGAGGATACACCTTATCACAGCTCTATCGACTCTGAAAGGTGCTTTTCCCATCCAATATTCAAAATTCATCTCTCAGGCCTTTCACTTTTATCAATAAGTCACTGACCATTAAAATTATAGAATCTGGACTGAAAGGAAAAATAAGATAATTTAATGACTACATACCCTATATAACAAGTCCAGGGGTTAACCGTTCTAAAATCTAAAGGTTTGTGTTAATAATAAATTAATGTTAAAAATGAAATAACTATTCCTCAGTAGAAGAAGGCTGTGAATTTGAGTAGTCTTTGCTTCCAATTATTCCTGAAGCTTGAATAACTAATTGTGAACCCTCATTTGCAATTCTAGGATTCTATGATTTTCAGAGGCCTGGAAATATCTGTAACTGCTCATACCACCTGGTAAATGGAATTTGTGTGTGAAGCAGAGCAGGTGCTGCCCGTTCAGAACTAGATGAATTCACTGTAAGGTTCTGGCAAAGGAACAAAGAGAAACAAGTGAATTAGATACAAATATGGTCAGGCATTCATGAGCTCTTGGAAAACACACACGTTGGCCTGAATGAAAATACTCAGGCTCTTCTGGATACCCAGTGACAACACTGGGAGCAGGATTTAATCCTGGGGCCGCTTGGGAAAATCTCATATGGTGGGTTCCTAACCCTAATCACTGCCCACATAACTGCAAAGCCAACAGTAGATACAGTACCTCTATTTTGATTTACCCACAAGTTTAGCAATTGCTTTGCTTAGCATTACTTTTTGCATCTCACACCTTCTTTCTGGGATAATTTCCTTCTTTCTGAAGTACATGCTTTAGAAATTCTATTAAATGAGATCTGCTGGTGGTGAATCTGCTTCTGTCTGACATCTTTATTCAACATTGTTCCAGATTGACAGTTTAGATGCAACACAAATTCTTGATTGGAAGTTGTTTACGTGGCACTTTAAAGATATTATTCCACGGTCTTCAGGCTTTCATCGTTACTGTTAAGACAACGGCTATCAGTCTCATAGTCATTTCTCTGCAGGTCATCTGTCTCTTCTCTACATTATTTTAAGTTCTGTATTTTGTCATTAGTAAATGAATTATTTATAGTGCTTCTTAATTCTTATCAATTTAGGAAAGTTCTAGGCCATTACATAGTCTAATATTTTCTCTTCTCCATTCTGTTTCCTCCTTTTGAAATTGAATTAGGTGTATGTTACATCTTTGTTTCTTTCCATCTTCCATGTCCCTTAACATTTCTTGCAGGTTCTCTATATCTGTATTGTGCTATGCTACAGTTTATGTAGTTCTTTTCCACAATCATCTTCCAGTTAACAAAATTTCTCTTTACGTGTATTGGCTCTGTGACTTTATCAATAAAGTATTTTTTTAATTTATGATTATATCTATTTTTTCATTTCCAAAAGCTCAATTTATTTCTTTTCAAAACTGCTGGTCCCTTTTTATAGGTTCAAGATCTTTGTACAAGTTTTGGATTATCTCTTATTTCTTTAATCTTGTAATCCTTAATGTTATTTTGGTGTTGGTAATCCCTGTATCTGATAATTCATTAGATTCCTGTATCTGATAACATTGGCTCTAATTATGTCTTTTTGCTGTTTCTGAGGACTTTTGCTCAAGGTTCCTAATTTCTTTGAGTGTTTAGTCATTTTTCTGGCTAATTTTACTGGGTTAAATCTGGCTAATATAAATCTGTGGACATCCCAAAGGGTCTATTGTGAGGATGCTTTCCTCCAGAGAGGCTGTGTTTGTGCTTGTGCCAGGCTCCCGTGGCACCACCAAGCAAAATCTACTTTCTTGGCTTTGGAGTTTTCAGGCCACACAGTTAATACCATCAGGTAAGTATCTTCTAACCCTCTTTTTCACTGAAAGTGTAGGTTTTTGAAGTACCAAGCTTTACATGGGGATCTCAGTTCCAATTCCAAAATGTTTTGTCTCTTGACCCTTCTCAGTCATGAAAATCCAAGTCTCTTGAGTTTCTTAGCAGATATCTTTGGAGTGGCATTGGATTTTTCTTCTTTTATTGAGATATTCATGTACCATAGAATTCACTCTTTTAAAGTCTACAATCCAGTGTATTTTAGTATATTCACAAAGTTGTGTAACCATCTGTTTCCAGAACATTTCCATCACCCCAAAAACAAACTCCAAATCCATTAGCAGTAACATCTTACTTCCCCCTCCCCAGTCCTAGAAACCACTAATCTACTTTCTGTCTCTATGGATTTATCTGTTCTGGACATTTCATATAAATAAGATCTTACAATATGTAGCCTTTTGTGTCTGGCTTCTTTTACTTAGTATAATGTTTTCAAGGTTCATCCTTGTAACATACAACGACACTGCATTATTTATATGGCCAAATAGTATTCTATTGTATGGCTATACTGCATTTTATTTATTGATTCATCAATTGATGGACATTTGGGTTGTTTCCACTTTTGGGCTATTAAGAATAATGCTGCTATAAACATACATGTGCAAATTTTTGTGTGGACATAAATTTTCAGTTCTCTTGAGTATATATCCAGGAGTGGAATTGCTGAGTCATATGGTAATTCTGTGTTTAATGTTTTGAGGAGCCACCAAACTGTTTTCCAAAGTGGCCATACCATTTTACATTCTCACCAGAAATGTATGAGAGTTCTGATTTCTCCATACCCTTGTATTATAAAATTGCAACAATCCTACGGTTAAATGTGTAGTTGATCATATTGAATATCTTTTCATGTGCTTACTGGCCATTTGTATATCATCGTTGAAGAATTGCCTTCAAATCCTTTGTCTATTAATTAATTGGGTTATTTGTCTTTTAACTTGTAAGAGTTTTTTTTTTTTTAAAATATATGTCCTGGATACTAGACCTTTATTGGATACATTATTTGCAAATACATGCTTCCATTTTATTGGTTGTCTTTTCACTTTGTTGATAGTGTCCTTTGAAATAATTTTTTAAAAAATTTTGATGAAGTATAATTTAGCTATTTTTCCTTTGGTTGCTTATACTTTACAGGTGGGCTTCTTCACTTACCAATTATGTTGCAGTCTCCTTCATTTTTGACCCTTAGGAATTTCTTTTACATTTGTGTTTGTTCAGCTATGCATTTAATTGGGGGTTTGTTGTAATTGTTTCCAGCATTTCTAGATTTTTTGAGTGGAGAGATTATTGGACTATCTAGTACACCTTATTTTCAAAAATGGGTATGGCATTTCCTAGTATCATGATGCATAGAGGCAGTAATACACATGCAGAAGAATGCTTTTTTGGGAACTGAAGACACCTGAATTTAAAATCTGTTTCTACCACTTCATAGCTATATGACCTTGATCAAGTTATTTAATCATTCAGTCTAAATATCCTTATGTGTAAAGTGAAGCTTATAATAGCAACACTCAATTCATATAGCTGTTGTGAGGACAAAACAAGATATTATGTGTGGCTGGTAAATTGTAAGAGCTTGCTAAATGTTGGTAGTCATATTATTATTATTAATAATAAAGTTCTCTTCAAAGTGTCTTTAGAAGTCACATGTGTCAACTATTTAGGCAATTCTTTCCTTTTACCAGGAGGAAGGTATTTTGAGAATTTTCCTAAAAGAGAATTTACTGAGCACTACTACATTTATTAAACCCGTTTTACAAAGTAGGAAACTGAGTATGAGGGAGGCATAATAGGCTGAGGGAAGTCACAACATCAGTAAGTATAGAACTGAGATTTGAACCCAGCCTGTCTGATTTTGAAAGTCTTACCCATTGTCACTAACTCTAAGAATCTCTTAAATCTAGTATCTCATTGTATGCAATCATTCTTTAACTTCGTTCCCTGCAAATCTGACCCCATTTATTATGTGTAATGATTTTCTTTCTAGATACGTCCAGTACTGTAGCAACTAGCCATAGGAGGCTATTTAAATTTAAATTAATTAAAATTAAATAAAATTAAAAATTAGTTTCCTTTGTCACAGTAGTTACATTGTAAATGCTTAATAGTCATATGTATTTAGTGGCTTTAATACAGACCAGCACAGATATAGAACATTTCCATCATTGCAGAAACTTCTATTGGACAATACTGCTCTAGATCTTTTTTTTTAATTAAGGGAACTATCTCATTGACCTATCACAGATTTTGCTCTTTCATTACCCTTCAAAATCATATCATTTTGCTCACTGCAGCCTGTACTTAACCGCATCAATAATTGCAAGCTGGGAAAGGACTACAATTTGTTGGCATTTGCTCTTTGATTGACCTATGATTTGGGTGAGAGAATTAGGTGCTCTTTTCCTTTCCTAGGCTGGGTTTGGCAACAATCCCCTCCAGAGGCATACAACAGCAGTTCAAATCAAAATCTAAAATTAAGCTTGAGCACAGCTCAAATGAAAATATATAAAAATCATATTCTCCAAAGAGTGAGATCTATGTAAACATTTATTTCTATTAGCTCAAATCTAGTATTTTCCGAAATTTATTGAATCCTGTATACTCTAAATCTTTCTTGTATAAAAAGAATAGATATTTCATTATAGACATTTATTTCAATTTTAAAGAAAATAAGGAATTGATTAGCAAGATAGAGCACTATTAATAAAAACTCTAGTACTTACTGTCTATCTGATGATAATCATAACACCCTTTATCCTTTGTTCTTAACACTCATGATTCCAGATACAGAAATTGAAACAAATTATAGCAAATATGATACAGATATCAATTACAAAGGTGAGGATGGGGAAGACTTCTCTGACTTATATCAATGATTTAGTCAGCCTTTGGTATCTTTCTATTTTAGTAGACCTCATGGTTAATGGTTAGCTTGACTTCATGATGACTCATTAATTAATAATTTGAAAGAAAGGCAATGAGAGTCATTGCCCTTTGAGGAAACTAGGAGCCAAACACTGGGTTGGCTTTATCTCCATTTTCCTAAATCTGAGCTATACCATTTCATTTCTCAGCAGGAGGAATATAATTTTACTAATTGGTCCTTTATGATGAGACAGTGCCTAAGAAACATAGCTCTTATTTGTAGAATGTTGAAATCTGGTGCAAAAAAAAGTCATCTTTTAAAATAGAAGGTAATAAGAAGCAGCGTAAAATGGATGCATAGGCCTTCTCAGAGAAACGTGTTGTAAAGAGTAGGCTTTGTGCAGGCAGGGGCTGGGTCTGTGTTGCTTGCCAGCATATCCTCTGTTACTTGCACAACATCTGGCAAATACTGGTCACTCAGTAAATAACTGTCAATTCATGTGACCAAGACAAAAGTAAGGAAGTCCCAAGTCTTACTTTAATACATATGGTCTTTCTAACCATGACTAAGGAGAATATAAGATAAACTGTTATTAGTTGAGTTTATCTAGATGGATGTTGACACAACAGATGGGTGGTGGTCTCCATGGAATCTAGAAAAAGAAAGCCAAACTTAGAAAATGTCGAAGTGATATGTCAACCACACTTATGGGGGTGGGAATTAGCATTTTGATGTAAATAACCCAGGATGGATGGTACAGATCACCTCTGAGCAGAATATCCTTAGAGAAGCAAAGAGTAATTTAAGACGGTGGTTTGACGGAAATATCACGTAAGAACACATATACAATTCCCTCTCCTTTGATTCTTTGATCATCAACATTCTTTTTCATGAGTGGTTTTCCCATTGTAACCTACCTACCCAGGCCATGTACTCTGAACACATGGTTATTCTGACAATTATATTTCTAATTTTTATTTTATAAATAAGGTTTATCTTTTATCTGCTAGTCTCTTTCATCTTAAGTTCTCTTAAAACTGATCATCCCCTAAAACTGATACTAGAAAAATTTTAGGCCTGGAAAATTTGACAAACCTTGATTTATGATGACACCCAAAATTCAGACATTTGGTGAGACTCAGGGAAACAACTTTTTTTTTTAATCAGTGTTATTCCTTAACTGCACCATGACTAATGTGGAAAAAAAAAAAAGAAAAACCAGTCCCATGAATAACAGAAGAAATTGAACTGTTTTCATGGTGTAAACTTTGAAATTTAAGATACTGGTATAGATTGGACTGTGTCCCCAAGAAAGATATTTTGAAGACCTAACTCCTGATACCTGTGACTGTGACCTTGTTTGGAAATAGGATCCTTGAAGATCTTATCAGTTAGCATGAAGTCATTTAACTGCTAAGACCTACAGGAGTAGGGTGGGTCTATTCCCATCTGAGTGGTATTATAAAAGGCAAGAACAGAGAAAGAAGGGGAAGACACCATGTGAAGATGCATCTACAAGCCTACATGTGCCAAGGATTACTGGGAGCCATCAGAAGCTAAGAGAGAGGCATGTAACAGTTTTGCTCCCTGGGCCCTCAGAAGGAATCAGCGTGGTCAATATTTTGATTTGGACTTCTAGCCTCCAGAACTGTGAGACAATACATTTCTGTTCTTTAAAGCCACTCACTTTGTGGTATTTTGTCATGGCAGTCCTAACAAACTAAACAGATAGTATCATCAATTAATAACATTCAGTGATCTACATGTTAGTAAACTGCCATCCTGAGGTACTAGCATTCGAGTAGCTTGAAAGAATTAACAGCCGCTCTTAAAGATGTCTGACTTATAATGAATAGAGAATTGGTAATAAGAACCGGGCTCGAATATGATTTCCTTCATCATCCCACTCTTGATGCTGTCTGCCAGTATGACTAATCACTTAAATAATTGCATTTTAAGGATTTTTTCATTATTGCATTTAGGGAAAATTTTTGGAACTTATATATAATTATGATTATACATTTCATGATCTGATACTATCACTGAAAAAGTTAGAATTAAGTAGAAAATCTATTATTAATCTGCAAGGAGCTGTTACTGTGCCAATAACAATGTACTAACTTGCCTGTACACCCAAAAATTCAACCTGTTCAATTCTCAAAATAGTAAAAATATTCACACACAGCTGTCAGCAAAAACAAAACTGTGCTCTCTACATCACATAGAGAATATTTGTAAAAACTGAAACTCAAGTATAGCGAAGTCTGTATCTATACAAGTTATAATGTTATCATTTGTGTATGAATCAGCAGTATAAAGGATAATTGAAAAATTCGAAACAAAAATATATGGCTATAGGGCCATCTAAGATACAACTATTGGTCTCTTCCTGTCCGGAGCAAAAAAAGAGTGAAGAAAATCAGAGTCTCAAGGAAACAATTAGTCCAATGGACTAATGGACCACATGAACCATGGCCTCCACTAGCCTGAGACCAGAAGAACTAGATGGTGCCCGACTACCACTACCAACAACTCTGACTGGGATCACAGCAGAAGGTCCTGAACAGAGGGGGAGAAAAATATAGAACGAAATTCAAATTCATAAAAAAAAAAAAAAACCTACTGGCCTGACAGAGGCTGGTGGAACCTTGAGACTATGAAACTTAGACACCCTTCAAACCTGGAACTGAACCCACTCCTAGAGATCACCTTTCAGCCAAACAATAGACAGTCCTATAAAGTGAACAATAACTCCCATGAGGAACTTGCTCCTCAGAACAATCACACATTCGAGACTAAAAGGGCAGCATTTGCCCCAAAACAAAGATCAGAAGGCAGGAAGGGGCAGGAAAGATGGGCCAATGGAAACGGGGAACTCAGGGAGAAAGCGGGTAGAGTGCTGTAATATTGAGGGGATTACAACTAATGTCATGAAACAAAATGTATATAAATTTCTGAATGGGAAACTAATTTGCTCTGTAAACTTTCACCCAAACCACAATAAAGTGTTTAAAAAAAAAAAAAAATATGGCAATGGGATTGCAGTTGAAACTAAAATCTTTAAATTACACAACGGAAATTTGATTGTAAAACATACTGTACTATCACTTTATTAAGGAGAATAAGACTCTAAATATTGGGGATGAAGGGAGCAGGAGGAAATAGTCTAGTCCATAGTTGAGAGAATAGCAGAATATCTGAAAGTTCATTCAAAGTGAGTGCATCCCTATTGTTCATCACTGGTTTGTATAAGGGCACTCCATTTATACCTTCTGATAAACAAAGGACTGACAGAGTCCTTGGAAGATGAGAAGAAGTCAGTGCCTTCCTTAACATACACCTATAATAGCTGATAAAGCTCAGGGACATTCAGGAGGTCATAGAGTGAACACACCACTGGTAAACCCATATGCAAATCTGGATATTGACTACCCACTTCCATCTTCAATTAGTCATATAACCTTGAGGAAGTCATTTGTTTTTCCGAGATTTGATACAGTCATCACTAATGAAGAGATAATTATACCTACTGTGATAATCAAATGAAATAATAAATAGATCTATTGTTATTAAACACATACAAGCATGTCTGGCATTGAATAAATCAACTCTATTTGTTGACGACTACACAGAATAAGTTTTTGTAGTGGTTTTTAAGAAAAACTAATTTCACTAACTTAAAAATTGTAATTCTTAACTGCTTAAGAGAGTGTGAGAGTGCAAAGGGAAAAGGGGAGGCTGGAAAGGAAGAACAATGGGGAAAAGGAAGAGGAACACAGGATATAAGTTGGATGAAGAATTGTCAATATCAAAGGGGTAGACAATGGGACATATAGAGGAAAAAGAAGAGAGAAAGCCATAGATGGAAGGGGAGAGTGTGAAAGAGGAAAACAAAGTCAGAGAGAGGGAGAAAAGAGGAGCCAGAGACAGGTTTAGTGTCAATCAGATGTCATACTTAGGCCTAACCTATGACTTTATGAGTGTTATCACTGTTTGTTTAAAGTCCTTTGAAATGGTCAGTAGTTGTTTATATATTCTTCATAGCACTTTAAAAGTTCTAATTCTTAGCCTTACCTATTTATCTATGAATAGAGTGAAAGTTAGTCCCTGGGCTGCCATGAAAACCACAGCAAAAACACAACATGTGGAGTTCGTTGGAAATATAATGTGGTAAAATAAATTCATATCATGTCACAAATATATTCTTGGAAGACATTTCTGTATTAAGACTACTAAATTGACAACTTAGTGTACAAGGCAGTAACTACATGACTGTGAAGGAGATAAAAATATGCAATTAAACGCAAAGTCAATGTGTTTTCAGCTCATCTTTCATTTAGTCAGATCCTCACAAAAGCTTGAGGTCACTCCAACACAAAGGCAAGTGTGAAGGAAGAAAGGTGGTCAAAATGAAAACAGGCAACTGTTAGGGTTAAACTACCTTACTTCTACAAATTTTACAAAAAGATTATGACCATGTGAACATATAAGCTGGGCCCCTCCCAGGCCTGACCTTGGAAGGGAGGTGTGAAAGTGAGGAGACCTGAAGTTTTGGCTTCGTTACCATCACAGGATTATCTGCCTCTCTGCTTAAGGGAGGGGCCAATGAACATCAAGCAAAAGAAAAGAATCACCAGTAAGAAATAATAAATACTAAGATGACTTGTTTTCCACATATTTAATTACATATAAGCAATTTTTAAAAGCCTGTTAATGATTTTTTCAAATTGACATTGTGGGTATCAAATTACTATGCCATCTGGAGTTCATCAGATACGTATAAAAGAACGTTACAATAGTTTTATTTTTAAATGACAATATTTACAATACACCTGAATTTCTACCATTTGAAGCTATTTAAACTTACGATAAAGATTTTTAGGAGACTACAGAAAACGTTGCAAAGGGTACATAGGTTTTCAAAATAATTTTAGGGGATACAGGAGAAAAATATGTGAAGATCACTGCTGTAAACACTACAAAGGACTTGCTAAGAATACTAAGATTTTTGGTTTTTTAGGTAATTTTATCATTCACAAAGAAATATATAATTTAAAAATTAAATAATAATACTAAGCTTATAGTGAAAAGTGGCCCTGCTCTATCCCAGGGGTCAGCAAATGATGCCCCACTGACTGTTTTTGTGAAAAAAAGTTTGATCAGAACACAGCTACACCCATTTGTTTCCATACTGTCTATGGTGGCTTTCACACTGCAAGGACAGAGGTGAGTAGTTGAAATAAAGGCCACATTTTAGGCCCAGAAAGCCTAAAATATTTGCTGTGTAGGTCTTTACAGAAAAAGTTTGTAAACCCCTGCTCTATCCTATCCTCCACTCTCAATTTCTGCTCCTATGAAGCAGAAATTAAGATTCTTTTAATTATTTCTCCTGATATGTAGCTCCATGTTTATAAATGTCATGGATATAGCTGTTAACATCCTATATAAGAAGACAGAAAGACACACACACATACTGCTCCAAACTGACACACAAACTATTTCCTCTTTGCTTGAATCAATATTTGTGGGTTTTTAAATGTTATTTTAACTATACTCACTCCTCACTTATTGACATGGTTAGGTTCCAAAGACCAGGCTGTTATGTGAAAATTGGTGTTATGCAAAAATAGATGATAACCACATCAGATCGCAAAATGGAGGATGACTACATCATTACACAACTGCCAAATTACATCATTACATAACTACCAAACCACTGAGAATCATGGCCCAGCCAAGCTGACACATTACCTTAACCATCACAGCCAACGTTACTCTTGCCTCGCACTTTGGCATTCGTTACTTCCAGATGTACATCATTAATGTGCAAAATAGTCAGATAGATTTTTTACTATTGTCATAAATGTGAAATGTCAGATAACGAGAGACTCAACAAATGAGGCATGTTGTTGTCATTAGGTGCCCTCAAGTCGTTTCCAACTCATAGTGACCCTATGCACCATAGAACGAAACACTGCCCAGTCCTGCGCCGTGCTCACAATCGTTGTTATGCTTGAACCCATTGTTGCAGCCACTGTGTCAATCTATCTCCTTGAGGGTCTTCCTCGTTTTAGCTGACCCTGTACTTTACCAAGTATGATGTTCTTCTCCAGGAACTGATCTCTCCTGACAACATGTCCAAAATCTGTAAGACATAGTCTCACCATCCTCCCTTCTAAGGAGCATTCTGGTTGTACTTCTTCCAAGATAGATTTGTTTGTTCTTTTTGCAGTCCATGGTATATTCAATATTCTTTGCCAACACCACAATTCAAAGGCATCAATTCTTTGGTCTTCCTTATTCATTGTCCAGCTTTTGCATGCATATGACACTATTGAAAATACCTGGCTTGGGTCAGGCATACCTTAGTCTTCAAGGTGACATCTTTGCTTTTCAACACTTTAAAGAGGTCTTTTGCCACAGATTTGTTCAATGAAATGCGTCCTTTGATTTCTTGACTGCTGCTTCCATGGGTGTTGATTGTGGATCCACATAAAACAAAATCCTTGACAACTTCAACCTTTTCTCTGTTTATTATGATGTTGCTTATTGGTCCAGTTGTGAGGATTTTTGTTTTCTTTATGTTGAAGTGTAATCCATACTGAAGGCTGTGGTCTTTGATCCTCACCAGTAAGTGCTTCAAGTCCTCTTCACTTTCAGCAAGCAAGGTTGTGTCATCTGCATATTGCAGGTTGTTAATGAGTCTTTCTCCAATCTTGATGCCCCTTTCTTCTTCATATAGTTCAGCTTCTCGGATTATTTGCTCAGCATACAGATTGAATAGGTATGGTAAAAGGATGCAACCCTGACACACACCTTTCCTGATTTTAAACCATGCAGTATCTTCTTGTTCTGTCCGAACAACTGCCTCTTAATCTGTGTACAGGTTCCTCATGGGCACAATTAACTGTTCTGGAACTCCCATTCTTCACAATGTTATCCATAATTGATATGATCCACACAGTTGAATGCCTTTGCATAGTCAATAAAACACAGGTAAACATCTTTCTGGTATTCTCTGCTTTCCGCCAGGATCCATCTGACATCAGCAATGATATCCCTGGTTCCATGTACTCTTCTGAATCCAGCCTGAATTTCTGGCAGTTCTCTGTCAACATATTGCTGCAGCTGCTTTTGAATGATCTTCAGCAAAATTTTACTTGTGTATGATATTAATGATATTGTTCGATAATTTCCATATTCAGTTGGATTACCTTTCTTGGGAATAGGCATAAATATGGATCTCTTCCAGTTGGTTGGCCAGGTAGCAGTCTTCCAAATTTCTTGGCATAGATGAGTGAGCACTTCCAGCGCTGCATCCGTTTGTTGAAACATCTCAATTGATATTCTGTCAATTCCTGGAGCCTTGTTTTTTGCCAATGTCTTCAGTGAAGCTTGGACTTTTTCCTTTAGTACCATCGGTTCCTCATCATATGTTACCTTTTGAAATGGTTGAGCGTCGACCAATTCTTTTTGGTATAATGACTCTGTGTATTCCTTCCATCTTCTTTTGACGCTTCCTGCATCACTTAAATGAGGCATAGGTGTACATATATTATTATTAATTGAGGCATTTCATTTCTTTCCTGTATAATCTTTTGATTTTCCCCGAAGTTAAAATTCCTTTGATGTCTGCAAATACAAAACATTATTAATATAAGTCTGAAATTTGTATAGCACCAGGGGCTTTCAAAAAGATTTCACTAACATGCTCCTAATACAAGTGCAGAAATGTGTACAAATTGTTAAGTGTATAGTTTGATGAATTTTTACAAAGTGTAACCTAGATCAAGATATAGAACATTGCTACCCCCAGAAGCCTCTCATGTCCCCTCCCAGTCATTACAGTCCCAAAGGTAAATTCTATGATGATTTCCATCACTATAGATTTGTATTCCATTTTTGAACTTGATATAAATAAAATCATACAGCAATTACTCTTTTGTGCCTGATTTCTTTCATTTATGTCTGTGAGATTTATTAATGTGGTTGCATGTAGCGGTAGTTATCTGTCAATTATATAGTATTTCATTGTATGAACATACAATAATTTATTTAGCCCGTCTACCATTAATGGATATTTGGGTTGTTTCCAGTTTGGGGAAATTATGAACAATGTGCTGTGAAATTTGTAACTGTCTTTTAGTGGAGATATATACATACGTATGTTTTTGTTGGGTATATACTTAAGAGTGGAAATGTTGGCTCGCAGTATATGTATATATGTATGTGTGTGCATATGCATATGTGTGTATAATTGTTGATTTTTTCCAACATGGTTGTAAACATTTGTACTCTCACACAGTGTGTGAGATTCCTGTTATTCCACATCTTCTCTGATACTTGGTAGTCTCATTTTTTAAAAATGCCATTCTAATGAGTGTACAGTAATATTTCATCATGGTTTAGTTTGCATTACTCCGATGTTTCTTGAGGTTGAGCACCTTTTCATGTGTTTATTGGTCATTTGTATATCCACTTACATGAAGTCCATGTTTGTGACTTTTGTCTGTATATTTTTTCTGATTTTTACTTCTTTGCAGGAATTCTTTGTATATTCTGGATGTGAGTTCTTTGTTGGGTAAAAGTAGTGTAAATATTTTATCCCCCTCTACAGCATACTTTTTCACTCTTTTAATAATATCTTTCAATAACAAAAAGTTATTAATTTCAATGTCATTGAATTTATCAATATTTTTAAGTGCTTTTTGTGTTCTACTTAAATATTTTCCTATCCCATGATCATAAAAATATTCTTTTGTTTTCTTCTAGAAACTTTTATTCTTTCATATTTAGCTCTAAAAGTCCACCTGGAATTTTTTTTATATAAAATCATGTGTTGCTTAACGTCCAGGGTACATTCTGTGAAATAGGACATTATGAGATTTGGATGTTGCACAAACACCATATTATATACTTAGCAAAGTTATATGGGGCACTGTAGTGTACCTGTATTGACTAAACAGCCAAGATACTGTACAGATACAGTACTATATTTCAGCTAATGTATCTTGCAAGGTAATATAGGTTATATATGTACTGTACCATCATATGCCTGGCAGTGCCAGACACCTCCTCCTGCTCGGGGGCCTGAGTCCCTGCTCCAGATGCCTCCTGCTGGCCCAACCTCAGATGACCATTTGTCCTTCAAAGGCCTCAGTTCCCTACAGGAGTGCTCTACCCAGCTGGGTCACCCACCTTACAGCTGTCAGCAACCAGACATTTAGGCCCCCTCCTGCTCACCCATAACCTGGGTTCTGGGTCCATCCTCTGACCTAGGCCTGGTGCTGGGAACCTCCCACTGCCCAGCACCCCAAAATCCTACATGCCCTCCCAGATCCCTGGTGTCCGTGGTGTGGCTGCTTGCTATTCACCGCTGGAACTGCAGGGAAGCTCTACCCAGTCTGGATGGCTGGGATGTGCATGGACCCCAAGAAGACCCCTAGGCCGTGGGAGAAGTGGCATGAGTCACCCTGCCCTGCGCCGCCCCCGTCACTGGCTCGGTCAGGAGACGTAAGATACACATGCAGCCTTTCCAAAGCTGTTGCGTTCCACTATATCCGGTTATGTTTGCTACTTCCCGTTCTCCAATCAGTATTTCTGAACCCTATTATAACCTTATGGGACCACAGACTTATATGCGATCACAGTCTGCCTGAACAGACGTTATGTAGCACGTGACTATATTTTGTGAGAAAGAGATCATTTTTTCCACATGTATATCCAATTGATTCAACCCCATTTATTAAAAAGGCTACCATTTCCCTATTGGATTGTAGTTGTAATTTTGTCATGGATTAGATGACCATATAAGTGTGAGTCTCTTTCTTACTCTCTCTTTTATTCCATTGATCTATTCATTTATCCTTGAACTAATGTCATAATAATAGCAGTACAGGTAATGCGTCACTTAACATCCAGTCAGGCAACGCCTAACTGCAAATAATTTGTGGGCCAGGGCACCCAGGTGTCTCAGTGCCAGGACGCCAGACCCTGTTCATGAGGTCAGAGCCCCAATTCTGCCCAGCTGCTGCATGCAATCAAAACCCTACTTAGTCTGTAGCCAAGGAGGCCCAGGCCCAAACTCCCAACCCCGGCCCCTTCCACTCCCGAGACTGGTGAGTCTAGTCCCAGCGTTTTTATCCCGTGTGGTCTCGTAGGGCACCAAAGAAAAGTATGTGCCCGAATATCCTAACCCTGGCTTGTGTGCCCTTGGCCCTCTTGGCCTGCACCGTCCCCTGCCTAGGCAAATTCTCACGGGTAAGCTGGCCTTCCCTGAAGCTGGCTTAGCAGAGAAGACGGCCACAGCCAGGTGGGCAGACCCCGCCAAACACTTACCTGAAGCATCCACAGCGGGAGCTGCCCTGGCGTGTGCTGTACAGCAGTCCCAAGGCCAGTGCGCCCCAGAGCCTCCTGCCCCAATGACACAGTTGTTCACACTACACCCAAATCACGTAACGTCCTATTTCACAGAACATATCGTGGATGTTAATCAATGCATACCTGTAATTACTATTGCTTTACAGTATGTTTTGACATTCATTAGTGTAAGTCCTTTCTATTTTTCATCTTCAATATTCTCTTAGTTATTTGTGACCCTTTGCATTTTTACATACATTTTAGAATCAGTTTTTCAATTACCGCAAACATTCTGCTGGGATTTCAATTAAGATTGCATTGTATCTATAGACCAATTTGGGGAGAACTGACATCGCAGTAATAGTAAGGTGTCAATCCATGAACATAGTGTATTTATTTGGGTCTTCTTAATTTCCCCCAATAATGTTTTGTAGTTTTCACTGTAGATGTCTTGCTCATCTTATGTTAAATTTATTCTCGGACATTCAGTGACTTTTAATGTTATCATAAATGGCATCATTTTTTAAAATTTTACTTTCCAAGATAGTTTATCGCTAATACACATAAGTATTTATACTTGTATATTCATCCAGTTTCCAGCAACCTTACTAAATTTGCTTTTTAGTTATAATAGTTTATCAGTAGGTTGTTTGGTTTTTCTGTAGACAACCATACCATTTGCAAACAGTAACAGTTTCATTTCTTCCTTCCTATTTGTCTACATTTTCTTTTTTTCTTGTCTTGATGCTTTATCTAGGACCTACAATACAAAGATATTCAACATGTGTTTATAGCCCAATTCATTTTGGATTATTTTCACTGATCTTTCAGTTCACTAATCCATTCTTCTGTATCTAATATGCGATTAAATCCAACCATTAAATATGGTTCTTAATTTCAATTACTTGTATTATATTTTTTTCCGTTCTAGAATTTCCATGTTATTCTTTTTAATAGATTTCAGTTCTCTATAGAAAATCTCTATCTTTTCTTATATGTTCTTGAATACATTAACCATAATCGTATTTTAAAGTATTTCTTATCACCTATGGATCTTTTTCCATTGACAATTTTTTCTCTTGATTTTTCAGAATTTGCTTCTGTCTTCTAGCATAACTAGTAATTTTTGGTTGAGTGTTATATAATGTGTTTATATGCCTTGAATAGTGTTCTCTTCCTCTGGGGATTTAATCACCCTTAGAAGAAATGCAACCAGAATGCTCCTTAGAAAAGAGGATGGCAAGATTTTGTCTTACTTACTTTGGACATGTCATCAGGAAAGACCAATTGCTAGAAAAGGGCATTACATTTGGTAAAGTAGAGTTTAAGTGAAAATGAGGAAAACCTTCAATGACACAATAGCCTTAACAATGGGCTCAAACACATCAGTGATCATGAAGATGGCATAGGAAGGACGGGGCAATGTTTTGTTCTGTTATACATAAGGTAACCATGAGTCGGAGCTGACTTGACAGCATTTAACAGCAAAAATAGAGATGATTTAATTTTCTTAAGGAAGTCAGTTAGAGAACAGGCAGATTACCTTAATTTAAGCAAGGATTAACAACATCTGAGCTTTGAGATCAGGTTTTGTGAGAGTTGATCTTTTTCTGGTTTGCTCTACTTTTAGGCGTGGACGGATTACCCAATAAGAAAGGTACACACGAGCTTAATTGTGCTTACTTACTAATCTGTAGTGTACAATTTCACCTGAGTTTCATCTTTGATGTGGTGAAACCCGGGTGAAATTGTGCACTACAGATTAGTAAGTAAACACAATTAAGCCCGTGCATATCTTGCTTACTGTATGCCAGTGTATACCATGTTTACTGGTTAATCTGACCCTGCTTTTAAGATACAGCTTTTGAGAGATCTCACGTGAAAGTCTGGCAAATTCGCCAGGGCTGTTCCACACTGACAGCCTCTGAATTCCATATTGTGCTTCCCTAACACTGATAAGCCTTTTTTTTTTTTCTTTGCTGGTACATTCTTCTTGGTTTCTAGATTCTCGACCCACACATGAACAGTTTAGGAATCTGCAAGTGCCTCAAGGGAGAGCACACCCAGAAAGTAGGACTCAGTCCTCTTCAATTTCTTCTCTCTAGAACCTTGACCCTTTAGTTGAGCTACCCTGTTAGTTGCAAATGTCAGTTAATGTCTCCAATCCTAGGAAATCTCTCATAAACTCTAGTCTGCTACTTTCTGCTTGGTCTTTTTTCCCTTGCATCAAAAATTGGTAAAAGCCTTGAGGGAAAAAAGCAGTAGTGAAAGCAAGGCTTGCCTCAATGCATTTCTCCTCTCTAGGATCTTCGCCCTTCAGTTTTAGCAAACAAAACAACTATATACACAGATAGTGTTTGATTTTATATGTTTTAGTTTGCTTTTATAATTTATAGTGTTTGCTCTTGTAATTTTTAGTTGATAAATTCCAACTGGCTCCCTTGCAGTAAGCATTTAAGATAATGTGGACATAGATACAATCGACCCATTGTTCACAGATAGTTAATTTATATTACTCAGGAATTCATCCAGTTTTAGGCCAGCAGATACCACTTTAGGAAAAGATTTTCCCCATCTGTCTGTGGTTCAGAGTTGTCTTGTTCAACATGTGGTGATATATAGACCAAGTATCTCAGCACACAAAACGCCTTCCCCACAACGTTCCAGAATTCTTTTAATACAGGTCAACCAATGTACGCCTTTATTTCTCTCCCACTCAGTTTCTTTCTCTTACTCTTTCACTTGCGCCTGTACACACACACACTTCATCAGGTTCTAATCAGTATACAGAAACTGAATGAATCATTTTAACAGCTAATTGAGCTGTTAACTAAGTTCAGGAGAACCGAAAAGGCAAATATTGAACATTTAGGTGACAGCAGCTACAACCCATAGAGCTAGGAGAGAAAGAGATGAGATTGAAATTACTAAAAACAGGGAGCTTGAAGGTGGGGTCCTATAGAGCTCATACTAAGATCTCTGGGGAGCGGGCACCAGCTGGCTGGTGCTGATGTCTCAAAGGATGTTATGATGCTGGTTCTGAGAAGGTTGTACACCTTCAAACAGGAAACAATTGCTGCTACGGGAACAAAATGTTGCTGCCAGCGCAAAGAAGTAGTATTGCTGGAATTACAATGACAGAAACGGGAAACAAAACAGGAAACAGGAAGAAAAACAGGAAAAATTCCTTGTCCCTCTTCCAGTTTTCTCGTGTCCTTCTGGCAGCCCTTAAGAGGGAGTCAGCTGGCAAAGAAATTGCAATGTCATTTTTCTCCCACTTTAGCATGCATATCACTTTTCACGTTTTAATGTCTTTGAAATTGGCACGCACATTACAATAGACGGCATGTCATGGTTCAACTGGCAATGTTTTTCTTTGTTAATGTCATGAAATCAGGGTGCTTCTTATCATCAATGGGTTCTTCAATTTTATGAAAAACGGAATTTTTAGAAGCGCAAAGGGTTTTTCTTCAAATATTTTGACCCTAGTAATGATTGTTTTTTTTTTTTTAAGTTCTCACATACCATCTGTTAAATAGTTCTACAATTTTGCAGAGGTCTAGTTTTAATCTTTCTAATTTTAGTTTCTACATAATTTCCCCTTTTATCACACCTACCCCAATTTTTAAATATGTTTCCATCTGTAGGATTATGCATCATTCTTATTCTCTGGTGATTACGCTCTCAGAAAACATTTATGAGCATCTTCTGTGTTTTAGACGCAGAATAGTGATTCTGTGATCACATTTGTAGGTTCTTTTTGTATCTTGACATTTGAGTCAAACAGGCATGAAAATTCTCTTAGGAGAATTGCTGTTCTCTACTACTTTGAGTTCAAATTCCCTGTTAATGATATTTGTTACTCTTCCTAGTTTGAATGTTTTGCTTCAAGGTTTATGGCAACTTCTCATTATCTCTCAAGGGCACCAACTCTGACACTAAGCTATAGACATGCTGTTTTGGATCTTTCCAGAGAAAGTTGAAGCTAAGTCTAGACTGAATCTTGCTTCCCTAAAAGACATTACAAAAGTGGTTTGTACAATTACTTTGGCATATATTTATATATGTAAGATTTTGTATGGATCTAGAATTGTACTTCTTTACCTGATTTTGAGTTTTATTTGAAAATGCTTTAAATTTCAGAAGAAATGTAAACATGTAGCTTAATGGGCTCCTCCCTTTTTCATAATGCTTGATGTAACATGTCAATATACGAAAAGAAAAGAAATGTCTTTTCACATTGCAACACTTGGAGAAAAAAAATTATTGAATGGAAGGCTCTATATTATTTATTAGACAATGTATTGTTAGCTATTTAACTATATCAAATTGCCTCCAGAACTCAAGATTTTGCCTCAAGATCTCTTCCCCCAGCTAGCAAAGTTCATTCTGTATACTTTCTGTTTTTCATGTTATTAAATGTGTCAGCTTAGCCACAATTTTGCCAATATGTAACATAGATCACCATCTTCCCAGTCTCCTGTAAGTTTTCTCACTATTCATCCAGTCTTTTAAAATAGCTTCTTCATCCTCCATTGCCTAGACCCTAAACGTATGCTATGTATTTTAGGTTTATTTTTTATAGAAGGACCCCTCTTAAGGGTATTGATCTCTATATTAATTATCACTGCCCTCCCAAAAAATACTCAGTGCACATAACAATTATTTATTTCATACTTATGGGTATCTGAGTCACTTGGAGTATGGTTGATCTAGGCTAGGCTTGAATGGACTTAGTTACAAGCTACAGGTTAAGCCCAGGTCTGCTCCACACATCTCTTATCCTCTTTGGACTTTGAAGAAGATTATATGGGGCTTGTTATCATGGCAATTACAGAAGCACAAGAAGGCAAATCCCATTGCATAAGCATATGTCAAATCTTTGCTTACATCCCATTGGCAAAACAAACTCAAAGGGCAGGGAAACATATTCTGTCCACACTGGAGGAGGGAGGGGTGAATGTTTGCTCAACTATAATTCAAACTGTCCTAGAGGTTAACCATAGAGTAAATGTAGAGATCTCAGATAAAACTTTCATGTTGTTTGATCTTTTAATATTTCTATCACTAAACAAATGCTATTTACCTCTCCATCACAGTTCAAAGACACGCTTTGGGAATGGTAATCCAAGAAAGAATTTTTATTTGTGATACTCCCATCCATGACCTGGATAATGACATAAAGAAAATATTCTTTAAGCTAAATATGCCTTATCATTGAGGGGAAACCGTTCTATTACTGCTGTTGTAGACTTATTAAAGAACTCATCGGAAGCATCATAGGAAGTTTAGTAGAGCTCAGATTTGTACACTGACACAAAGAGGAAGAATGTTAAAGAAGAATAATGACCAGCTGTATAACTTAAAAAAAAAAAAGTCACAAAACACCACAAAGTGAGCATAAGCCAATATAGCAATACTGTTAAGATATCAAACCTATATGTTCTGGAGTGTTAAATAACATAAATATATGAATTACGTGAGCTATAAGAAACTAGGGAGAGGAGGAACTTATGAATTAGTGAACACACGCTCTTTTGAAATACATTAAAGTTCAGCTTCTACAGAAAACAACAGTATAATCTAAAACACAAAAAAAGCAATCTGGATTCAAACTGTAGTCTTCCAGTTCACATCTAAGGATCTAAACTTCCCTCCTACTGGACACAAGAATTCTTTCTATAATAGATGTTTCTGTAGGCTTACCATAGGGATGACCCTTTTTTATATTTGGCTCTATTCTGATCCATTTTAAAGCACTAATTTTGATTTTGTTTCCTAAATAAATGAGGAGAAGGAGAATCTGAAGAAGAATTAGAAAGATCGTTGGAAATCAGTTTTATAAGAAAAGGACAAACATATCAAAGATTACTTAGTACATTAATTTCATTACCAAAAAATTTTTTTAAAATTTTTTCATGGCATGTGTTTTTGGTAATAGAATGCATGCTTACTAATAGAGTGTGTTTACATTTTTGGTTGGTGGGGTCACTGTGAGTTGAAAACTGACTAGACGGCATCCGACAACAAAGCTGGACTATTTAGAAATGATGACCTCCAAGTCCCTGTCTCCGTGGAGATCAGAACTATGGCCCACCTGAGACTCAACATGACAGTTATTAATCTTGGTATTGATTTCGAGGAATATGATCTGGCAATACAATCCGTCAATGAGACTAGTGGCACTATGGTGCCACCCATCCGTGGCATGACAGTATGCCAGTGGGAACTAGAGGCATAATGTATTGTGGGCACCATTCCAAAACAAACCCAGTTCCCTAACTATCACACAGCAAAGTCATAATTATGCTTGCAAGCCTTATCTCATAGAAATAAAGGGGGAAAAAATGGCAAAAGTTTATAAAACTTACACATCCTGGAAGCATAGTCTAATAGAATGCTCAGCCTACACAACAATGAGGCTCCAACTCTGGTCTGCTTAGCTTCATGCATTTCAAAAGAGACCCAGCTTGACACTAAATGCACTAGAACCAGAATAACGCCTTGCCAATGAGGTCCAGAGGCAAAAAAATTGGCTGGTAAACCATTTATGCTAATGGTAAAGAAAGGATTTTAAAGAAAAACAGTACCTTACCTAATCCGGGGTTCCAACCTAGATTAAAAGAGCCCTGGTGGCACAAAGTATGAGCACTTAGCTACTAACTGAAATGTTGGCAATTTGAACTCACCCAGTGGTTCCATGGGAGAAAGACCTGGTGATCTCCTCCTGTAAAGATTACTGCCTGGAAAACCCTATTGGGGCAGTTCTCCTCCATCACATGGGGTCGCTGTTAGTTTAAAATTGACTCAATGGCGTCCAACAAAAACAATAATGCTAGACTATACAGAAATAATGACCTACAATTCCTGTCTCCATGGAGGTCAGAAACATGGAATCCCACCTAAACCTCAGCATGAGAGTTAATAATCTGAAAAAGAGTAGTTAGAAAAGAAACACATCTGGTGACTTATAGAGGCCTGTGCTAACTTCCTGTCAGCAGCATATAGGGACCTCTTCCAGGCATGAGTGTTAACATGAGAACAACCAGTCTCTCAGAATTAAGGAGTGTTTCTAGTCTCCTGTAACCCAGTGAGTCTTCAGCTAGGAGGAGAAATTGAAGATACTAAATTGGAAAGAACAGACTCAAAAATAGAAAACAGATTAAGGAAAAAAAAAAAAGTTAGCCAATGTTAAAAACAGCGAAACACACAGCCACATGCAGCAGTTAATAGACCAGTGAGTAAAGCCCTTCTGTCAAAGAGGCTAACAGCTTTGTAGCAATAATCATATATTTGTTTTTCTTTCTATGTAAAGGTGTTTCAGGCCTCTGTGCTGCCAATTATGTGAGTTCTGACTGTTTCTCTGATATACCCTCTCCAGCTGATCCCTCTCTGCTATTCCTGTACAGCACTCATCCCAGAGACTCTTATTCTGAGATTAAAAGGGGAAAAGGGAAACCATTTTATCAATTCTGGAAATTATAAACTTCCCATCCTAAAGTTCTCTATGCACCAAAATCTTTTATCACCTTAACTTCCCACAAGGTGACTGGACTCTGGTTACATAAGAAGTAATAACTTTGAATTCTCCCTTCAGGCCCCAGAAGAGAAGAAATCATTTTGATTCTCCTGAGTGTCATTTGGAAATGCTCCCAAAATTGTTTCCACATTGTGATAAATAATGTCAACCAATTCCCCAATCCAAATAAAGTGTGATACATAAGACTTCTTGCTCTGTCAAAGGGTTTTCCAAAAATGAAGTGTCTAGGAGGTCATTCTGCTCCAAGGATGTGATCTGCAAATGCATCTTTGAAGCTGATTTTCTAAGGAAGAGAGAATAATTCATACATCCCAGGACAGTGATCATTTCAGACACACTGTCTCTAGCAAGTCCAGACGTTTTTATCTGACCACAGGCTAGACCACTTCAGTGCCACTCTCCCCAGGCTGCTGAGAGGATAAGAAGACGGAAGAAGGAGGAAGGAGGTGGTAGCGATGAAAGTGAAAAGGAGACCAGATAAAAACCAAACCTGTTGCCGTGGAGTTGATTCCGACTCACAGCGACCCTATAGGGCAGAAACTGCCCCATAGGGTTTCCAAGGCTGTAATCTTTACGGAAGGAGACTGCCACATCTTTCTCCCGTGGAGTGGCTGGTGGGTTCAAACCACCGACCTTTCGGTTAGCAGCCTAGCCAGGGTGCCACCAGGGCTCTTTGTGTGAAAAGGAGAAGGGAGAATGCGACAAAAAAGAACTGATTCACAGGAAAACACAGCAATAATCTCTCTCTTTCCGTATGTGCAAGAATTATGAACCAGCTGAGGTGTACTCTATCCCATGAGATCTATTCTCTTTGAAGCATGTGTCTACATCCCATTAGCATTGTGTGAATGAGCCTTTTGTAATAATAATGATGCTCAGAGAAGATAACCTTTGCTATCTAATCCGTAGGGGTATATTCTTCTCTTGATGGACCTATAACTCCTATTTTAGCTAATGGGTGTTCTAAACTGACATAAAAAAAAAAAAAAAGCTGCCTCTCCCATTGTGTGAAAAAGGCAAGGGTCTCTTTTTGCAAATCTCATTATCATACAAACTGATCTTTTCTTTTCTGCCTGTCCCTCAAGAGCTATGCCTCTCCCTTGAGGTACTTGTGAGAAGCGAGTGCCTTGGAAATTACACATCTGGTAAATACGACAGATTTCAATGCAGTTTACCCTATGGTTCTTAGTCTGTTTCTCTTGGATATCAATGAAAAGGTTTTAAACTTAGCAAAGACATTATTCTTTCAGCAAAATGGGTTCACATTTACTCAAAGAGCATATGTTCTGCAAACGTGATACAGCAAAGGTTATTCTGAAACCACAAAAATTTACAAGTTCTTTAGTTCAATGGATGAAATCACACAAGCTATTCATATCTCTCTGTGCATTTTCTAGCCCTTCTCTTTTTCCTACATAGATTTTCTTTTTAAAACTCCAAAGAGAATGGGACTGAGGAACAGGAGAAGAAATTGATATGAATTACATCCTTTATAAAAGCTTTTTTTTTCCCAGCATCTTCTCTTTTGGGGCTGTAGCGTTCATTCTGATACTTCACGGAATGCCACCTTGCACTATTGAATGTGCCTTTTTGTCTCTGCTTTGAGATGATGCCTTCCTTATAAACATAGGTCATATATTTTGCATTTCCTGTAATATCTTAGGAGTTTGTGGGTGGTGAAAATGGTTAACGGGCATAGCTGCTAACCAAAATGTTGGACGTTCTTGTCCACACAGAGGTGCCTTGGAAGAAAGTCCTGGCAATCTACTTCTGAAAAATCAGCCATCAAAAACCCTAAAGAGCACAGTTCTATTCTGACACACATGAGGTTGTCATGAGTCAGAATCGACTTGATGGCAACTGTCTTTTTTTTTTTTTTACTACCTTAACCCAATGTTTAGTGAACCAAATGAAGTTATATGACTGTGGTGGATCGTTCTGTAGCAACAGGACAAAGCTCGACTATATTTCCCAGAATCCCTTCTCCGTATGTTTCTGAGTTAGAGTTGTAAAAAAAAAAAAAAATTGTGTGTAATCTGGGAGGTGGAAGTAAGGCAGCAGTCACTACGCTCTATAGGTTCTCATGATAGAAGACAAAGTGGGAGACTGACACGGAGCTGCTGGGGGATCCCAGCTTGCCCTCACTCTCTTCCACTGCAGTCCAGAGAGCCCAGGTCCTCCACTAGATGCAGAGGCAACAGTCTTCCATAGACCTCTGCACAAGCTCTCCTTCACATTCTCACCCTGGAAGCTGGAATTGCCTGGCTTCCCAGATTCCCTTGCAAGCTCCCATATGCCTGCCTGCATCACTACATCAGAGGGGCTGGATAGTCATCCTATTTCTCTGGCTTCTCCATAGTTGTGTTCAGTATTATTCCTATAATAAATCTCTTATCCTACATTACTCACAGGGGCTTTGCTTCCCTGATTGAATCTTACAACATATGACTTGGCTATTAGTATAAAATGTGAGACTTCTGTTATTCTTTTGGAAAAGAAAATAAATGATTTTGATGCATCATGAGGTTTTAAGAACAGTAAAATCTGACTGATTCTGGAAAGAATACTGCTTCATTCATTTGAAGTTTGAGATAATTAGACCAAAGAATAACTTGGTGAAAGAAGGGCATACCAAGTAAATTCATAGCAAAACAACACCTTAGAAGCAATAGTTTTCTAATTGATAGGAAAAACTATTTTCTCCACCTATTCCAGTCACAAGGGGCCCTGGTGGTTCAGTGGTTAAGCCCTCAGCTGTAAACTGGAAGGTCAGAAATTCTAACCCACCAGCCACTCCCGAGGGGAGAAAGATGCAGCAGTCTGCTTCAGTAAGAATTTACAGCCTTGGAAACCCCATGGGGGCAGTTCTACTCTGTCCTAAAGGGTCACTATGAGTCAGAATCAATGATGGCAATTTTTTTTAAAAAAATACCAGTCAAAATATATAAAATAACATTCATTTGTAAAAAAAGAAAATTTCACTTTAACCTTACTTGTTTAGGTAATTCAACTTATAACTACTACTTGAAAGTGATACAGTGTCCCTTAAAAATGCATTCCTTAATTTTGTTGGTCTTTCCCATAATTTGAATTAGTGAATTTATCATATATTCTATTTTGTAAAAAAGAAAGAATAAGAAAAAAATTCTGACTATTGAGTAAATCATATCCTGCCAAGGCTATGTTACCTGTTCTTTAACTCAATTTATACATTTATAATATTAGGATATATTATTTATTTTATAATAAGAGTAAAATGTTTTGAGAATTAAAAATATAAGTTGTAGTATGGGACTGAAACTTAATCTAAGATGTTAATATCTGTATTTAGGCTTCATGTCTATAGTTTGGGTTTATATTTTACATATTTAAGGAGTGGTGTTATAATTCTCAAAGGTCCTGTTGCTAGTGTTGGATATTTGATTTCAGTCTTTATAAGTCCAGGTGGTTCTATATTCATGAATTTAATTTTAAATACTTACGTCTTGAATTTCTTGGTAGATCTGATAGGCTTAGCTTAACTTAACCATCATCCTATTTCTATATCATACAAGATGCTAAGTTTCTGTCCTAGCATTATCAGACTTCCATTTATACCACCTCACCTGTGATAGATTGGAATGACTCAGTGTTTCAGCTTCATCTTTGGCAATGAGAAAAACACTTATATGAATACATCAATGTTTTACCACGTGTTTCCAAGCCATCTGTAAGTCATTTAAAAGCCTATGTTCTCTAAATGGTTCTTTTATTCTTTTTAGAGCTCAACAAACTGTAAAGCAATGCTTTAAGCTTGGAATTACAGAAAATATATAGGGAACATTATCTAATTCTGCTGCCCTGGTAGGGTGGGCATAAATCTTCCCAAGCTGAATCCAATAACAGAAATAATCATTATTTTTAGCTGTAGTGCATATGGCGCTAGGAGAAAAGAATAAAATATTGGCTGAGAGAGAGTACTGAGGTTTCAAGACAGAGAAAAGTATCCAAATGGATTGTCAGGTCAAGAACAATTGAAAAAGGAAGTCAGGATCTGGGAATGGGAGTGAAAGCCAAGAGACAGGAGAGCCAAGAAGGTCTAAAGTATTTCTTGGTGGCGAAAGTAGGATGGAAAAGCCTGGAAGAATCCTAGAGTCAGGGAGCTGTGTCGGAGCTGAGCATCAATGACAATATTTGTATAAAAGGGATGGACTCATTTAAAAAGGCCCAGAGTGAGCTGTGACAGCATAATTAAAATAAAGATAAGCACAGCTGTTGATCATTCTCTGAAATCTAACTCTCTGTCAGTTATTTAGGTGCCACTGATTTAGGTGGCGCTTTCTCCATCGAAGTTTTCTTTCTTCTTATCCTCAATCTTCTAAAAGGATTCAGTGCTATTATTCCGATCACTGGTGCCAAATATACCAAGAATGACCTTGACCCAGCCATCATGGTTCTTGATTTTGCCTAATGGGTTTTCTGGCCCGTAGATTAGACTGGAGTTCTCTGCCTTTGCTTTGGAATCAGGCCTCACTATGGCTGCCGCAGATAGGAACTGCTGGATCTAATAATAGCTTTGAATCTGTTTCCAGTTCCTCCGCCTGGTCACCCTGATATGCAGAGCCCTGGCTGGGAATTCAGGAAGGCCAGCCAAAGTGTCATGAAGCCTAAGTAAAGTTGACACTAAATATTCTACTTAATAATATAATTTAATTGTATTTTGGAAAATAGAGTTACTTCTCCAAACACACAGACATAAGTACTACTCAGAGACTGAGAGGCTTATCACAGAGTAAGAAACTGTGTTCCCCATTTGCCTTCTGAGTCTGAAGTGTTGAGAGTGCATTGTTATGAAGGTGTTGACACACGTGTGGCATCACCAATACAATGGATAGAAGAAAGTTGAGAAAGGTGATAGGAACTATAATTAGAAAGAATAACTTAAATGGAGACTGAATTTAAATGGAGACTGGGAAAACAAAGAGAAAATACATTCTATTATTCAGAAAGGCAATATATACTAAAGACCTGCTCCTCATTCAGTTCAGTTTTCAACTTAGACAACTAAACTGGATAATTGACGCCCTAAGTGGAAAAACACAGCCCTGCTTGTCAGTAGCCAGTTTTTGCCTGAATTATCTAGATCTTTACCTTACCTTTCCACTCAACCTTCATAGTTTGTCTTAAGAGAGACAAATCGACAATTCCATGAGGAATTTTTGGCTAGCTAGTGAAAAGGCAATGGAATCATGAAAGGGGGAATAAGAAGGAAATAGTGCAGCAAACTTGTGCCATGAAAACACCCACACAAATCATTTCACATTCTCAGTAGAGAAAACCTTGACAATTTTAGTTGTGGGTATTTTTTAATGGAACACCAGTCAGAAAGAAACATGATAGTGAATTTGTCTGTTGTTGTGTGCCATCAAGTCGATTCCGACTCATTGCAACCCTATAGGACAGAGGAGAACTGCCCCAGAGGGTTTCTTAGGCTGAAAACTTTAAGGGAGTGGATTGCCAGGTCTTTACTTCTACGGAGCCACTGATGGGTTTGAACTGTTGACCTTTTTGTTAGCAAACATGCACTTTAACCATTGCACCACCAGGGCTCCTTGAACTTGTATAGAAAGTACATAAATATGTTAAATAATATTGAAAACTATTGTGATGATTAAGATTGTGTGTCAACTTGGCTGGGCCATGATTCTCAGTATTTTAATGTAATCACACCCATGATTGAATATACTGGGAGTAGCCATTCAGATGAAAGGGAGTCTCCTTGGATGTGTGGCCCGCATCTGAATATAAGCAGACGTTCTGGCTTTTTGCTCTCTCTGGATCCTGCGGCTGCCTCCTGTCACCTCATCTCCAGTTCTTGGGACTTGAGCTGTGAGCTTATCTGCCAAACTTGGGATTCATCGATCTGCATAGTCTCTGAGTGGAAGCCCTGCTCTCTGACATGCCCATCTTGGGCTTGCCAGCTTCTGTGGCTGTGTGACTTGGGAGAGGCCTCTACCCTGATCCACAGACTTGGGACATTCTAGCCTCTACAATCGCGTGAGCTGTTTCCTTGATATAAATCTCTCTATATATATTTATACACTTTACTGGTTTTGCTTCTCTAGAGAACCCAGCCTAAGACATTTTGGTACCAGGAGTGGGGTTCTGCTCAAACAGACACCCAAAATGTGGAAACAGTTTTGAAACTGTGAATGAATAGAGGTGCGGCAGCAGAAGAGGACCAGCAGCAGCAGAGAACCTGCAGCAGCAGAGAACAGGCAGAGACAGAGAACCAGCAGCTGCAGAACCAGGAGACCAGTGTGAGATGGCACTGGAACCAACCCACAGAGCGAGGGAGCTGAGTGCCTGTGCGCCGGAGGCTTCCTGGTGGAGTAGGGTGCCTTCGGGCACTTATCGGTAGAGTTAGGATTGCTGACCCACAGAGCGAGGGAGCTGAGTGCCTGTGTGCAGGAGGCTTCCTGGCGGAGTGGGGTGCCTCCAGGCACTTAATCAGTGGAGCTACTGAGCTTTGGAACACTTGCCCCGGCAGGGCAGATGTGGGCGTGAGGCCCAAGGGCCAAGAGGCCACAGGAAGCAGAAGCTGAAGAGATAAGGAACACAAGAAGAAGCCAAGCTGCCTCAGTCTCAAAAGGTATGGCCATGACCTCAAGGGTTTCAAAGGGTGGAGCCATGGCCTCTGGTGTTTCTAAGGGTGGAGTTGTCACTCCAATGGACTAGGAGAATGGTGCTCTTAAAGCCGAGGGAGCAGAGTTGCAGTCCCAGTGGGCCTGGAAGGTGGAGCTGAAGCCCAGGGCTGAGGGGCCTCCACCAGAATCTGGAGACTGTGGTCAATACCTGGAGTCTGGAGGGCAGGGCTATTGTGTAAATAGTCTCAGAGAATAGAGGATTATTTTCAAGCCTTGAGGGCTAATGTAATGTGTTCTGTTAACTTGCTTGGTGCCTGTTATTCCTTCTTTCCCTGAAATTTCTCCCATTTGTAATGGAAATGTCTAGCTTGCGCCTGTTCTGCCATTGTACCTTTGGAAGAAGATAACTCGTATTCTAGATTTCACAAATGAGAGGAATATTTTGTATTTTGGACTTGGAGTTAAGACTTTTGCTGTGATATGATGAGATGAATATGTTTCGCATGTTGCAAGGATGTGAAGTTTTGGGGGCCAAAGGGTGGAGTGTCATGGATTGAATTGTGTCCCCAAAAATATTTGTTAACTTTGCTGGGTCATGATTCCCAGTATTGTATGATTGTGTAATCTGATGTGATTTCCTTATGTGTTGTAAACTCTATCACTATGATGAGATTATATGTGATCTCCTCACGTGATGTAAATTCTATCACTGTGATGAGGTTATACTGATGAGGTTGACAAGATTAGATAGTGTCTTAATGCAATCTCTTTTGAGATATAAAAGAGAGAAGTGAGCAGAGACACATAGGAACCTCATACCACCAAGAAAGCAGTGCTGGGAGCAGAGCGTGTCCTTTGGATCTGAGGTTCCTGTGCACAGAAGCTCCCAGACCAAAGGAAGATTGATGACTCCTCCAGAGCTGACATAGAAAGTGTTCCCCTGGAGCTGACACCCTGAATTTGGACTTGTAGCCTACTGGACTGTGAGAGAATAAATTTCTCTTGTTAAAAGCCATCCACTTGTGGTATTTCTGTTAGAGCAGCACTGGATGACAAAGACAAGTATAGACATAAAAAAAAAATGAAATTTCTCAACAAAGTTTGGGAGCAAATAGCCTGGACAAACTACGGGTGGGAAATATGCAATCACAATGAACTTTGACACTGCAACAAGGGGGCACCCAGAACTTCTCTAAGCTCAGTGTGAGGGAAAGGTGAGAGAAAAGATGAGCACCCAATCTACTATTAATGACAGGTCTGTGTGAAAGATAGAGTTTTTGCAAAATTTTCACTGGCAAAAGGAAAATGTTTGCAAACATCAGAGAAGAGTAAGGAAATATCATCATCTATGATCTAAATATCAAAGTCTGTGCATTTTCAATTTTGGCAAAGTGAGTGATCCCCTCCCTCCCCACAAGGACCCTACAAAGCCACAAACATCATCTGAGAATAATAGATGGAGAAAGAATTGGAAGACAGTGGAGCCATGATGTTAGAAGACCTATAATTATCTGCAACTTCCATTGATACACAGTAACTTTATTTGATATACACAGACATACTTCACATAATAAAACAACAGTGACTGTTGTATATACATACAAAATTATCTGTTTATTCTTCGTTGTGACTTTCTTTGTACATAACATTTTCACTGACTTTTTTGATCCTGTGAGAAGAATCAAATTATGCTTATTAAAAATATGTGTATTTCTGGAGGGATATGCATTCCTGTAACCTTCATTATGGTGCTCTTAATTAACCAGTATGCCTCATAATAAAGTATCTAGCTGTCACCAAAATCAACACTTTTCAGTTATTAATAGATTAAGGAAAGAATGTTAATTTCTTCAAGCTCCATTTCATTTGGTGTCATTACTTCAGGAACCAGATGGTTACAGGGCTGGACCTGTCAACAGTTACAGTGAGGAAGAACACATTCAGAAACACCAAACTGAAGCATGAATAACAGCTGAAAAATGAATTCCAAGGTAGCCGTGCACAATGCACAAGGAGGCAGGGCAAAAAGTTATTGTGCCAAGAAATAGAGAAAATTATAAATCAGGCACATTTTAATGGATGTTTTTTTCCTGAACACCCTCCTCTTCCCTCCCTTCCATTAAACTTTCTCTTACTCCCACCCCCAAATACCAGCCGTGCAGGGCTCCAGCTGTGTCTCAGAACACTCTCCATTTTTCAGGTGCCCGACTATTCCTCTTGTTCCTCATGCTGCCAGAGTTTGACAATTCTTCTACACTGTTGGTTGATGGATGAAGTTAACTTGGAAGAGACAGTACCACCAACAGCCAATTTTCTCAAAATGTTTTCTTCTCTGATTTTACAAATTCTTTCTGAGTTCTTCAAAAGGATGTCACCCTGAAGGACACCTCTGGCCTGGTGCCCCTAGACTACTCTGTAGCTGACTATATTTTAGGAATGTAAAATTGATGTGACTTAGTTGCTCATTATATCTTAAATATTGGGTGACACAACTTCCAAGTTTCCTTACAACTTCAAAATTCCATATTTTGTAATCCAGCCAAGTGGTGGTCAATGATCAAAGGTAAGAGACAAGCTGTTGGCATCTTAGACTATATTTTTGGTGAAATTTCTCTGTGCTTTCAAACTTGTCATTTGCTCCAACTACACCACAATTTCCATTGTCCATCAAATAGGGTCAATATTTTCTCCTTGTAAAATATTTTGTGATATTCAAGTGTGAAGTGTTATACAACTTGCATTCCTATGCCTTAATAGCTCACATGGCACTATTTTGTATTTCTAGTCATTCTTAACCACCGATGTGCCTCAGTATCTGCCCATCAGTGGACCTGAAGCAATTAGCGACCTACTTTTTTTTTCTTAAATGGGAGGCTGAAAGAGCACAGATGTGCTAATTTTTAGTCATCAGTACCTTTAAGCCTAGCAACTGAAAATTATAGCTTCCAGAGCATGAAGGGATCTTAGACCATTCCAAACCCTGCACTTCACAGATAAGAAAACTGAGAAACCACAAGAATTTGAAAGGTTGTATAAGGTTCTAGTTGGTAATCAACCAGCTCCAGACTGAAAAAGGAGAGAAACCAAACGAAATTCAGATCTAACTCCCAGGTTATAAATCTTATTAAAGTAACACAGCTCCATTTCTTTATGAATCCTGAAATTCATTCAACTATCTATGCATTTATTTATTTTTTATTGAGGACCTACTATGTTCTAGGCACTGCTCTTGGCTTTGAGGACACCTGGTGAACAAGCGTATCATCCAGTGATTATTTTCAATAATCTTCAACACCTATAGCAACATTAGAAAATTAACTTTTACGCATGCAATTGTTTAATTCCTAAAAAGAAAAAAAAATCTGACTAATTGGAGAGAAAAGTGTATTACTTTTAGGACACATTTTATCTATACATAGAGAAAAATCACAATCTTGTCATCTATACTTTAGCAAGACTGTGACTTCAGTTCAATTGTCTAAGGAAAAGAGATCCTAGTAGATTTGAAGAGGAGCTTCACTGTCCACGAGTTCCGTAACAATTCTCTCTGAAAGACACAAGGCTCTTCTATCAGTTCAGCATTCAAAGTTTCTCCATGTTTAGTCAAGTCTAGTGTTCACCTTGGCAATCCTAGTGTATAGTATTATTGCAAATTAATCTTCTTGTCCCAAAACTGATTCAAAGAACTAATCTTATAAGGACATGTAAAGGTGTGAGGCAAAGGGCATTTGGCTCTAAATTAGTAATGTGAACACTTTTTTTGCACAAGGGCAACTTCAGGAAAAATAAAACTGTTCATGGGACACATTTTCTCTCAAAATTCAAAATGAAAATAGATTGAGTACCTTGGAAAAGCAAAGTATATTTTTCCAACTAAAATTACCCACTTAACTAAGTTCAAGAATGCCAACATTAATCTTGGCATTTTAATTTTAGGCATTGAAATTAACCAAATAGTCAACAAGTGTGGCAACAAAGGGTCCTCTTTTACCTGGGCTGGCTGTCCTGAACCTGGGCCTCTGGTGGCTCATTGCTAGGGTAGCCTGAGAATACCACTGGCAGTTAGACACATCTGAGTAATTAAGAAAGACTCGTAGGCCAGGCCCTGTAAATATTCACTTGTATGAGGAACTGAGTAGCCTCTTGGGAAAGATCCCGTCTTAAAAGAAGACTGAGACTTGCATATAAACTTGGCTCAATAAAGTGCTTCAGTCATTAAAAAGCAAGGTAAATGTTAACAGTTGAACAACATGATAACCATGACTAATGTTACTGAACTGTACACATAAAGAATGTTGAAAAAACAAATGATTTTTTACATATATCTTTATCACAATTAAAAAATAAGAGGAAAGTTTTAACACAGTGCATTGCTTGTCACTTGTATTTTCCTAAGCCAGTTCATCCACTTATGTGTCCTAGAGACCCAGAAGAGGGAGAACTATTAGAACAAACTCCTGAATAAGGTGTTTTCTCACAAGCTCTCTGGAGTCGTTGGGAATCCAAAGTACCTTGGATTACAGATGAAGTTGGGTTTTGCTGTCCCCTTTAGCATCAAGCATTTGATGTACCTTGAGCTCCAGGACATCATTCCCACCAGTGACTCCAGTTGTTGTGAGGGCTGGTGTCTGCATCTTTTTTGGCAGGATCTACCACCCATAGTTCCAGCAGCAGCCAGAGGCAGGGCCAGTCAAGCCTGGTGGTGCTAGACACTGAGAACAAAGGGCGACATTGGCTCAGACTTTCCTTGAAAGGGAACTCCAGCAAGAACAGGGACAAAGGTTCAGCTGCCCCATCACCAAAGAAGATCAGAGCAGGAGGGAAAAACCCTCTTGCTAGCTGAAAGTACTCCCTCATGTAGGTAAACATACAGATCCCCAGGGGCACCTAGAAATAGCTGGAGACTTTGAAGGGAATAAAAGGAGTACTGGAGGTTTCACAGTTGGAGGAATAAAGCCCAGGGGATACTCTTAAGTATCTCCATTTCACTCCTAGAATGATGTAACTTGGAAAATTTTAGAAAGGTTTCAAAAGGAAGAAGGGTAGTTCTTTGAAGAAAACAAAAGGGAATCATGCTTTCTGTATTTAGTCTTTGTTTTACCACTGACAGTGCCCTAGTGGTCCAGTGGTTAAGAGCTCAGCTGCTAACCAAAAGGTCGGCAGTTGGAATCCACCAGCCGCTCCTTGGAAACACTGTGGGGCAGTTCTACTCTGTCCTATAGGGTCACTATGAGTCGGAATCCACTCGACAGCAACAGGGTTTTACCACTGACTACAAATACTTTAAAAGTCACTCTGGTATTTAACCCATCATGTTGGAGCTGGGTATTATTTAGGTCTTTTTTGAACCATATTTTAGAGCCCCATCAAACCAGTTGCCTGGAGAGTGAACTCCAACTTATGACAACCTCACATGCGTCAGAGTGGAACTGTGCTCCATAGGGTTTTCAGTGGCTGGGTTTTTTGAAAGTAGATCATCAAGCCTTTCTTTAGAGGTGCCTCTGGCTAGACTTGAACCTCCAAATCTTTCAGTTAGCAACCAAGCACTTTAACCATGCAAGAGTCCCATGTGGTTGTTGTTGTTGTATGCCATCAAGTCAATTCCAACTCACAGAGACCCTATATGACAAAGTGAACTGCCCCACAGTGTTTTCTAGGCTGTAATCTTTACAGGAGCAGATCACCAGGTCTTGTCTCCCACGGAGCGGCTGTTGGGTTCAAACTGCTGACCTTTTGGTTAGCAGCTGAGTGCTTAACCATTGTGCTACCAGAGCTCCTAAGAGTCCCACAGCTGGTTGTAAATGATATTTATGAAATACCTTCACAAAGTTTTCCAAGGATCAAAAGATATAAAATTTAATTCAGCAATTTGGTGATACTATATTTAGCTGAAACTTGATAAAATTATGAGGTCTTTCTATAAGACATACCTAAATATTTTAGAAGTTTGTAATTATGCTTTTATACATATATATATAGTTTTTGTTGGAGGTATTTTTCCTTAGCATCTGCTTCTTTCAGCCCATAACATGTATTCTCCCACACAGTTTACTCATACTTCATTGTGCCTTCCTATTAAATATTCTTGTTTCCTATTGAGCTATTTTCTAGAATGCTACTATCGTAACAATCCTATTTAAAATATGAAGATGAGACCTGACAAAGCATTATAAGATTTTTTAGTTCATGTAAATCTAAGGAATGTGGGGTGGTTATGGAAAGTGGAGCTAATATTTATTGAGTACCGTTTAGTTTTCAAACATGGTGGGCTCCTACTTCTTCCCCAGGGCAAGCCGGCCAACTTACAGATTTCCAGCCATTGGGTAGTATGTTCTGGGGTTTTTCCTGCTTCTTCCTGCACCAGGAGGGTCCAAGCAGAGATTACCATCTCTGTTTATAGTTTACTAGGAGCACTTTGTTCACTAACCCACTGAGAAGCAGCCTGCCCTGGGAGAAAGACATTGGCTAGAACACTTTTATAATGGTTATATTCATTTCCTTTTACTGCTGTAACAAATTACCACAAACCAAGCGACTTAAAATAACATAAATTTATTATCTGACAGTTCTGGAGATCAGAAGTCGAAAATCAGTTTCACTGGGCTGAAATCAAGGTGCCCGATACACTTGTGTTTCTTCCAGAGAGAGAATCTATTTCCTTGCCTTTTCCAGCTTCTAGAGGCTGCGTGCATTCGTTGGCTCATTGCGCATTCCTCCATCCTCAAAACCAGCTGTGTAGCATCTTCTCTCCTTTCTCACCTCTACTTTTGTCCTTTCATCTTTGCTCTCACTGACTGTGATCCTCCCGCCTCCGTTTTATAAAGACCCTTGTGATTATATTGAGGTCACCTGGAAAATCCAAGATAATCTCTCCATCTCGAGGTCCTTAACCAGATCACATGTGTAATGTCCCTTTTACCCTGTAAAGTAACATATTCATGTTGCTGTTAGCTGCCATTGAGTCAGCTCCTGACTCATGGTGACCTCATGTACAACAGAACAAAACACTGCCCGGTCCTGTGCCATCTCCACGATTGGGTGTAGGACCAGACCATTGTGATCCGTGCGTTTTCACTGGCTGATTTTCAGAAGTAGATCACTAGGCATTTCTTCCTAGTCCACCTTAGCCTGGAAGTCCCACTGACACCTGCTCAACATCAGCTGCATGCAAGCCTTCAAGACAGATGGGTGGCTGTGCATGAGGTGCATTGGCCAGCAATCAAACCCAGATCTCCAGCATGGAAGGACAGAATTTTACCACTGAACCATCAATGCCCTTAACATATTTATAAGTTCTGGGGATTAGAACTTGGACATTATTGGGGGGACATTTTCAGCCCACCACAATGTTTCTCTTTTCTAAAGTTGATAGCAAAACTGGTGGAAAAATAGTCTGTTTGTTGATTCTCTCTCTCTTTCTCAGTATCAGAAGATCTGATCCTAGAAGGAAGGTGGGGTGGAGGGTGTTGGAAAGAATAAATGCAGTGATAAACTCGGGGCCCTAGTTGTAACTCTTCCACTGATATTAAGGGATCAGAAAAGTTCCTCTGTTTTTCTGCCACAGATCGCAGATACAGGTGTAATTGGTACATTATTTGTCGTCATTGAAATGTACATCAATCCCATTCTTCTTTCTTCAGGGAAAAATCATGGTTTAAAATAAACGTGATGTAAAAGTCATGCCTACTATTTTCTAAAATTTAAGGATAAGTTGTTTTAATTATTTTCAAGTGTGTCTATCTACAATAAATCATTTAGAGAAACCCTAACCTTTCATGCCCTCCCTCCAAAAAAATCATGCAACTTTGTTAATTTAAAAAAAAGAAGAACTCATTACATGGACTTATTCTTTAGGTTTCTTTTTATCAAATTTTGGCTGGATTCCTCAAAACTCAGCATTCTTTTTTGAGACCTGAATACATTCTAGCTTAAATGGTAACATGTCTAAGGGGACAATCAGGAGCCCTGGTGGTACAGTGGTTAAGATTTGGCTGCTAAATGAAAAGTTAGTGGTTTGAACCCACCAGGCTCTCTGTGGGAGAGAGATGTAGCAATCTGTTTCCATAAAGATTACAGCCTTGGACCTTATGGGGTAGTTCTACTCTGTCCTATAGCGTTGCTATGAGTCAGAATCAACTTGACAGCAACAAGTAATGGATAAGGCGATAACTGGTAGTTTCAAAAGCTGGTACAATGACTCCAACTGCATACATTTAGCAGATTACTTGTTCCAGTCCTTTTCTAGAACAAATGCACTACAAGGCCAATGAGTTTATAACAACTGTGGATCATCTGGAACTTTAAAATCTGTGAAAAGAACCATTCCCATCGGTTCTAATAAGCAGTTGAAAAATAGGAAACGCTAAAGGGCTTTACTTACATACATTTTAAAATTTCTCATGTCAAAAGAAACCGCTTCTGCCTTTAATATAAGGACAAAATTAAATGCAAAAGAGTCTGCTAATGCAAGATTGAGATTCTCAGAGGAACATCGATTTTCCTACATTCCACACATTCTGAATATTAAGGTATCACATTTAAGAGACTAGCTAGTTCAGAAAAACACAATATTTGGAGTATAATGGATACAAATGAAAGGAATGACAGCAAGTCTCACCATAGTGGAGTCAACTCTTGACTGCTCAGGGTCTAATCAGTGAGAGTTAGTGCTGTCCTTGTCTCCTTTGTTTCCCGCTTCTGTTCTTGTAGCCCCTTCCACTAAAGGACCTTTAGGCTCAGGGAGAAGAAATAAAATGAGAGCAGGCAATTTGGTTTCCAATTCATTGCTCTATTAGTGGTTTGGGAGATGTGGATGCAGGGCCAGACTGAACTTGTCATCAATCAGTAAGTATCACCCAGCTCTTGTTTCTTAAGTAAGTTACCATGAAAATAAGGTTCTTATGCTTTCATTCTTAAATAGTTTCCCTTTTCCTATGCCCACAAATTATTGGTAAAGATGATTTCCTCTACAACTATTTGAATTTTTAAAAATTACATCTGTTTTTTATTCTAAAGAAAGGTTATGTACATATAGGAAAGAGTGTAGAGACAAATTCAGTGGACAAGTTAGCAATGGTGGAAATAGGTGGATATGATAGGGAACAATGCACACATTCTGACTTTATCACCCTTTGCAGATTTTGAGAAACGTACAATTTGCAGTAAAGATGTTGTTGAATAACAATAGCAGAACTTTGTATTTATATAGCACCTTTCCTTCAGAGAGTTCAGAGTGCTTTATAAACAGTATCCCATTAATCTTCACAACTTCCCTATATGGAAGGTGATTTCAGCTATCATTACTCACATCTTTATCAACAAAGAAACAGATGCCTGCAGAGTGGCTAAGCAACTTGTCCAAGGTCACCCAAGGAGTGAGTGGCAAAGCCAAGAATAAAACTTGGGGCTCTGAACTTCCAGTTTAGTATTCTCTCCAGGAGGCCACATTGAAGGAAGAGTAGCTTCTCACATGCATATTCATAAATCCCTCAAGAAAAATCTACCATTTCTCAATATTTTTACAATCCAAACTTTTATGCTAATTTGTGACCATTTGACGTGAAACCCAAGGTAGGTATTGATGGAAGGATACTAAAATTGTGTTACAATAGCACACAGACCTCAGTCTCTAAGCCTCATTAATCACCTACATTACTAGCAGTTGACTGCACATAACTCATTAGGCCAATCAGGTGAAAAAGCTCAGAGGAGCAGGCTGTGGCCACACAGGCTGTAAAGATCCTGCTCGAAATGACTAAACTCTTAACTCCCTTGAAAGTTGATTGGCAGCACCCATTAGGATAAACTGCCACTATGCGGTTCAACAAACATTTCTTTACTATTATCATTTATTATGTACCAGGTACTTGCTAGAGGCTGCACACCTGTCTTTAGGTAGGTCATGGTCTAGTGAGAAAACATGGAAATGGGTGCATACAGTCCATAGCAGAGGAAAATTCATGGTTAACTCTGCCTGGGGTCATTAGGGAAGTGGGTCAAACTCAACCCAGGAAGCTCTTGCCCAACCTAGGTCCTTTGATTCAAACATGGTGTCTTCCTTTTCCTGGACCTCTTTTCCACTTTTTTTTTGCATGGCAGTTATGTTCCAATACTCAGGAATCAACTTAAATGCACCTACTCAGGAGAGGTCTCTAACTGGAGTCCTTCTTGTTGTTTTTAATCACAGAATTTTCTTCATTTCTTTTATAGCCTTCATCTCAGTTGGTGTAATATCACTGTTTACCAGTTTACTATCCGTTTCCCTCTCTAAAATGTAGGTTCCACAGAAGCAGGGACAGTGATTATCAAACAGTGTGCACTCAGTGAACAGTTGATAACTGAATGGATGATACCACTTAGCTTCTGTTTCCTCCTGTATAAATTAAGTATAATGATAGCTACCTCTTAACATTGTTGTGAATTAATATTGCTCTATACATAAAGCTGCATAGCACCATGCCCAGCACATAGGTTCAATAAATGGTATGCTAAAGGGGGCATTATGTATGTATGGACTAAACAATTTGGAAGTTATTGATTATTTCACCTAATGCCATTTTAGTGGAGTGATAGGAGCAGAACTGAGGAAAGGGGATTAATGAATGTAGACTACCTTTTTAGAAGTATAATTGTGAAAAGGAAAGAGGGTTAAATCTAGAAAGGCACATAGGGTTGTAAGGAGTGTGATGTCTGTGAGAGTATATGTGTATGTGTGTGTGTATGTGTGATTTGTTTATGTTCTAAAAGATTGAAAGATGTAGAAAAAAGAGAGTCAGGATTGATGAAAGATGGTATCAACCAAGCATGAGAAGCTGATATCCAGAGTTTATATGGAGAAACTAATCTTGGATAGAACAAGGGACATCTCTTATGAGATAGTGGAGAATCATGCAGAGATGGATGTAGATGTAACAATAGAAACTATTTTTA
>NW_004444003.1:240515-246692 GCF_000243295.1 Trichechus manatus latirostris
ATGCAGATGACACAACCTTGCTTGCTGAAAGTGAAGAGGACTTGAAACACTTACACACTTACAGCCTTCAGTATGGGTTACACCTCAACATAAAGAAAACAAAAATCCTCACAAGTGGCCCAATAAACAACATCATGATAAATGGAAAAAGACTGAAGTTGTCAAGGATTTCATTTTACTTGGATCCACAATCAATACCCACGGAAGCAGCAGTCAAGAAATAAAAAGAAGCATTGCATTGGACAAATCTGCTGCAAAAGACCCCTTTAAAGCGTTGAAAAGTAAAGATGTCACCTTGAAGACTAAGGTGCGCCTGGCCTAAGCCATGGTGTTTTTTAACCCATTGCCACTGAGTCAATTCTGACTCATAGGGACCCTATAGGACAGAGTAGACCTGCCCCATAGTGTTTCCAAGGAGCGGCTAGTGGATTTGAACTGCCCACCTTTTGGTTAGCAGCAGAGCTCTTAACCACTGTGCCACTAGGACTCGCTCTCTCTCTCTTCTTTCTCTCTCTCTCTTTCCCTCCCTTTCTCTCCCTCTATTAGTTTTTACAATAATCTTTACAGTAAGTATTATTATTTTCTCTACTTTGTAGGTGAGGAAACCAAGTGTTAGAGGCCTGAAGGACATACAGTTAAACAATGATATAAATAGACCTGACCCCTTCCATGACCCAGCTCTAAATTACTCTGCTAAATTGCTTACCATAAAGATAAGTTAGTTGGGGCAGGTCCTGAACTGTGAGCATTGTATCCTGATAATCTCTAATTTCTTTGGGAGGAAAGAAGTCATTTTCTGGGAATATATGTATATGTGGGAGGGTACAATGACAACATGGAAGCTTGAGAAGAATGGTGAACGTTTGACATAATGACTATGGAATTACCATCACTCTTTAGGCACCAGAATTCTGTTTATTTCTGGCGTCACCAATCTTCTCAGCAGCATGAGCAACCCCGACATTGTAATAAGTAGGCAAATGATTGGCTTGACCCACGGTTGGACAGTTACTGCTGAAAACTAAGGGAGAAAAAGGATTGAGGATGCTAATAAAAAGGCAAATTTGTTGATTAATCGTTAGATCTAGATTGGATAGGTAAATATTTAAAGCCAGGAGGAGGCTGATATGCTTAGAGAGGAAAAAGAAAATCAATGAGGAGTCAAAAGACTGGAAAACAATAAGATCTGAACAGGAATAAGGTAGCTGGAAAAATAAAAAGTCTAAGTTCATAATTTCAGTAATACAAGACAAAGTGAATGATGACAAGACTCAGGGGAGGTTGTTGAAACCAGATAAGGGTGGTGCTCTCCAAACAACGGAAGGTAGAGTTGTGCAGAGAAACTGGATTAAAAGGCATGGACTTCATGATGAATATGCATAAGGCCTGTGAATATAAAGGGTGAATTTCTAGAGGACATTCTATGGCTCTCCCAACATGCCTCGATATATACTGAAATTCCACATAGGAGGCTACTGCTTTTGCTGTGTTGGTAGTTTGCTAATGTTAAATAACTATAAAGAAGCCCCTTTTCTTTATCTCTGACACTAGTTGGTATTTTCTTAAAACAATCCACAATTTCTGCCAAAATATGTTCAGGAAATATGAGCTGCTGAAGCTTGTGACCCCTTTAGATAACCACAAACCAAATCATGGCATACAGTTCAGCTGAGTAATAAAATATAATCAGATTGGCAGGCGGCATTAGAGTGGGCCATGCCCATACAGATCTGCTTTTAACCCAGTTTAACAAGTAGCTCTCAAGTTATTTATTCCACCTGTCAACATTCCTATTGTGGAAATGACAGCCATCAAATCTTTTTTAGATCCTAATCCTATTCTTTTTCTCCCGCCTCAGGTAGCAGAAAGCCTCCTATAAGCAATATCCTTTTTTTAGTCAACTAAGTGATTTGTTTGACGTTGATCATTTGCTTGAAGGAACAGCTATCAGCTTAAAAAAAATAAATGTAATATCCCCATCATTAGCTATGTAGTAAATTCAAAATAAATATCTGTAACCAAAATTACTTTGAAATCTTAGTGGATTAGTGTAGGTAGCTGTCCGACCAGCAGTAATCTGCCATCCTATTCCAAACTGCATAATAAACTGTCAGTCTTAGAGGCAGCATCACCACAAAGTACCGTCAGACTAAGTTTCACATTTCACTCTCTACCTCGTTCTGAACAGAGATTTGGTGCTAACAAGACCAAGTAAGGTCAGTGGTTAAGAGGAGATGACCTTCAATCTGAGTCCTCTTAAGACTTAAAAACAACAAAAAATTAAGGAATTATTAAATGTATTTGCAGAGAAGAATGATAATAAATCATAGAAAATCAATAGTTGGTCTGGGTCATCCCTAGACAGATCGGATTTTAGGACTAAATGAATGTCTTTCATAACTTGGTTTGCCTTTTTATAAAAATTTATTGAGTAATTTCTCTGTGCCATATATTACTCTTAGTGTTTTTATTTCTGTCTATATGTGTGTGTTTGTGTGTAACTATATGTAATGTATGCATTATTATCTCTATTTTACAAACAAGGAAAGTGAAGCTTGAGGAACTGAAGTACTTTTCCCAGAGCTAGTAAATGGTAGCTCCAGAATTTGAAGCTAAGTAGATGGGCACTAGGGTCTGAACTTGTAAACGCAATCCTATTCTACCTATGCATGCCCTGTTACAGAATTGGAAAGTCTGCTGCTCAAAGGTTTCTGAACCCTAACAAGGAGAATTTTGGGTAATCAAGTTATTAAAATTACAAACTAAAAAATGATAAAAAGAGCATTGTGCTTCGGAATAAGTTGTGTACATTCAAAATAGACCGTCACTCCTGCTATAACAACAAGAAAACAATGGCTAGACTAAAAAAAATAATAAAAATAAACAATTTTTTTCTTTAAAAGCATCAAAAGGCTGTTGTTGCACTGACATCTAATTAACAAAATTCTAGAGCAAGACAAGTCTTTCACTGGTGAGCGGGGACCAGGGTCTGCTTCCATTTAGTTGTTGGAGCATTTGTAAAAGTTCAGAGCATAAGCAAGAGGCAAAGTGAGCTTTCCAAAGCAGGAGAACTTTGTAGGGACAAGAAGAAATGAATTAGAGTTTTAACAACAACCCATAGCCTACAGTGATAGATGAGAATATGGAGGAACTTTAAACGTATAGCTAATTTTCTACACTGACCAATTCTCCCTTAGCTTAGGAGCAGTGTGGAAAGAAGAGAGAGACAGAGAGAGATCTCCTGGTCTCATTGTGCTTAAAGGGAGAAGTGATTCCACTCTCAAGCTATTTGAAATAAGAGATGAACTGAATTATTCCATCCCTGACACAGCACAACTCCGTATTAGATCAGATATAGTCCATCAGTTAGATGGCTGACAAAGAAAAACAAAAGTCCTTTCTGGGAGTAAAATAATATCTACTTCTGTTCTCTTATACACAATGGCAAACAATAAAAAATTATAAGACATGCAAAGAGAGAGAAACATATGACCCATGAATCAAAAAAGAAAGCAGGACAAAAGAGCATACCCAAAGATAACCAAGGATGACAGGAAATTAAAATAACACTAATATGATAGGAAAAAAAATTTTTAAAAAAGCTGAGCAAAAGGAGTGAATTATTGTGTAATTTCAACCAAGAAATGGAAACTAATTTTTAAAAATAAAAAAATTATAGAACTAAAAATGCAATATATGAAAAGAATTCAATGAATACAGCAACAGCAGACTGAGCACCATGGAATTTGTGAGGAGTTCAGTATAAATTAGCTGCAGCACAGAGAAAAAAAAGAATTTAAAAAACACAAAAAAAGAGCATCAGAGATCCGTGGAACAATATAAAATGGTGTTATACACAGGTAATGGCAATCTCTGAAAAAAGGAGGGATAAAATGTGGGAAAAGCAATATTGGAAAACATAAAGGTCAATGAATTTCCAAAACTGATGAAATACATCAACCCCCAAATCAAAAAAACTCAGTTACTTCAAGCAGAATAAACACAAAGAAAAAATACCTATGTGTATCATAGTCAAACAGCTGAAAGCCAAAGGTAAGGAGAACTCTTAAATAGTCAGACCAAAAAAAAGGCACATTAAATTCAGAGAACAGAAGTAAGATTGACAGTTGATTTTACTTAGACAATGAGCTTACATGGAAACATCGATTTCAAAGAAGAAAAGAAGAGTGATAGAAACAGTAGATGTATGAATGAATATGAAATACTTTTCTAAATTTTTAAAGTCTACTGACAAATAAAAATCAATGTATTATGGTGTTTTTGGTATAGAAAACAGTAAAATATATGTTAACAATATCACAAAAGTTTGCGGGAGGTAAATAGAAATATACAGTCATAAGGTGCTTTGTTTATTAAATAGTATTTTGTTAATTCAAGGTAGACTTTGGTAAATTAAGGATGCATATTGTAATACCTAGAGTAACCACTAAAAAATACAAAGGTAAAAACCAAACAGAGAAGATAAAAAAGAATACAATAAAATACAGTTAACCCAAAGAAAGCTGAAAATGACAAACGGAAAAAGAATGGATGGGAAAAATAGAAATCAAATAGAAAGATAATAGATTTAAATCCCGTGGTTAAGAGCTTGGCTGCTAACCAAAGGGTTGGTGATTCAAACCTACCAGAGCTCCTTGGAAATCATATGGGGCAGTTCTACTCTGTCCTATAAGGTTGCTATGAGTAGGAATCTACTTGATGGCAGCCAGTTTAGGTTTTATATAGATAGTTAAATTAAAACTAAATGGATTGAACACTCAAATTAAAAAAAGAGATTATGAGATTGGATAACAATACAACACTCAAACATGACCTGTTTACCAAAGACACATACTAAGTATAAGAACAGATAAATTGAAATTAAAAGGATCAAAAAATATATAACATACTAACACTTGTTATAAGGGATCTGGTGCAGATTTCAAGAAAAAGGAATAGGGAGGCGGGGCCAAGATGGTGGAGTAGTCAGATGCTTCCGGTGGACCCTCTTACAACTAAGACCAAAAAAAACAAGTGATTCTATTATATATGGCAATCTGGGAGCCCTGACCATCAAAGGCAGAGTTGAGGAACCAGACTGAGTGGCAGGGGAAGGGAGAGACAGTTCAGAAGCAGTGAGGAGCTGCCAGACCTGACCTGGCGAGAGCCTGAGCCCTTCAGGCCTGAGCAGCTCGGTGGTGAGCAGTGAGGCAGGCAAGCAACCACGCTCAGGAGGCACGTTTTCTGCACTGGGAGAGACCCAGACAATGAGAGTCTACATGGTCACCCAGAACCAATGAGAAGCAGCCCTCGATCTGGCAAAAGATAAGTAATTGCATACGGCTTACCACACGAATTCAAAACACCACCCTTAGGGAAAAACTTCTCTCCCATTGACCTCCCCGCTCCCTGCTCTGCACTGGGTCCCGGACCGGCTTCAGCAATTGCTGAGTCCCCTGGGTCAGAAGTAGGATTTCTCACACACCTGGAGCCATTCTCCCTGCCTTGGAGAGTGAACAAATTAACAAATGGGAAAAAAATAAACTGCCAGCTCCCCTAAACCAGGAACCCAGGGTAGGCACAGCTCCTTTGCCTAGGCACAGGCATAAGGGATCCACGGACTTTGAGTGCCTTTCCCCCTGCACAGACTTGTGTGGGCCCATCTCAACAGCATAGGCCCTCAATACCGCAGTACAACATAGTATATACCGGAACTCTAACTTCAACTCTTTCAGCTGTGAAGTAGCAGGTTCTTGAAATTTGACACTACTCTGCCCATTAAGCAGGGTCTTCATCTACCCACATCAGGGGCCTGAGGATTGGTCACACCACCCACGCCACCTAACTACCTGGGATAAGGCCCATGAATAAGAGGGGACCCCCAGTCCTTATAGCCAACAGCATTAGGTGCTCATAGTCTGGCTGCAAAACCAACCCACCTATGTGCTCCAGGGAACAGGGACACACTTTCCTCCTGGACACTCAAGGGTAGCCATCAGCCCCCTGCCTTGCTCAGAGTGTATCCCCCTGCTGAAGCCAGACGCCTGTGCCTACACCAATCACCCATGCCTGTCTAAGACTGTAAGTGAGAGCCTACACCACACAATTGGGGGCTATCTACCTGGGCACCTGAGCTGAATGCATACAGGAGGAGTGGGCAGACTCCTGAGCTCACAT
>NW_004444003.1:247260-248629 GCF_000243295.1 Trichechus manatus latirostris
TGAAGATAAAGCACTTGACACCAACTTATTTAAGGAAAAATCAGATAAAAGGATTAAAAAAAATGAAGAAACCCTAAGAATTATGTGGGACTCTATCAAGAGGAATAACCTACGAGTTATTGCAGTACCAAAAAGGGGAGGATAGCAGAAAATACAGAGAGAATTGTTGAAGATTTGTTGGCAGGAAACTTCCTCAATATCGTGAAAGATAACAAGATATCTATCCAAGATGCTCATCGAACCCCACATAAGGTAGATCCCAAAAGAAAGTCACCAAGACATATTATAATCAAACTTGCCAAAACCAAAAATAAAGAGAGAATTTTAGGAGGAGCAGCCAGGTTCAGAGTTCGCGAACATGCAGCCCCAGGAGAGCACTGTCCAGTACAGCCAGTGGAAGGAAAGTGGTCAGGATGAAGTCAGCGTGGTGGCCGTGTCTAACAATGAGGCGGCCTCTTGCAGTGAGAGGGTCTGCCGGAAGCTGTGCACGGGCAAGTTGGGCATCACCATGGAAGTGGTGGGAGGAGTGGCCCTCTTCTGGGCTGTCTTCATCCTGGGCTATGTCGCTGGCTACTACGTGCACAAGTGCAAATAGATGCATACGTGCAGACCACAGGCTGGGAGGAATACTCCTGTATACACAGACCCCGCCCCCCCAGTGTACACAGCCCTCTCATATAAATGGACCCCCCTCGCCCATATGCATAGACCCCAGGGGAGGGGCCTGCTGATGAACCCAACACATGGGCACACACATTGGCACCAGGCACACAGGACACTGCACAAATATCAAAGGCCCTGCAGAAGGGCACAAGGGCAAATAGGGACACGGGTACACATGGGATACACCCCCACAGAGACACACATACTTGGCACACATCAAATGAAATAAAAATGGACTCATGTGGTTGACAAAATGGTGTCAGCAGTCAAGTGGACAATGCCCTTAAAACTTCTTTTTTCTCCAAAATCTAAACCTAATAAAATCTCTTGTAATCACCTAGCTTTCCTGTAAGTAAGTCCACCGTTGTTGACCAATGAGCTCCTTAAATTGTATGAGCCAATCAGGAATAAGCTTTTGCTTCCTCATTCTGTCAATAAAAGCTAATCACAGCTGGTATTCAACAGAGTTCCTTTCCACGTGTGGACTGGTGCTACCCAATGCTCGGATCTTCTGCCCAAATAAACTTCATCCAATAGACTAATTTGTTTTAAAAAAAAGAGAGAATTTTAAGAGTGGCTAGGGATAGGGGACTCCGGCAAAATGGCGGTCTAGGCAGAAGCACCACGCCGTCCCTCCACAACAAAGATCCGAAAAACTAAGCCAAACAGAGAATCAACAATCCTGAAACCCTAGAACATCAAATGA
>NW_004444003.1:263622-288941 GCF_000243295.1 Trichechus manatus latirostris
CAAAGACTTCATCAGTCTGAGACTAGAAGAACTAGATGGTGTCAGGCTACCACCATGACTGCCCTGACAGGGAACACAACAAAGAGTCCTACATGGAGCAGGAGAAAGGTGGGGTGCAGAACTCAAATTCTAGTAAGAAGACCAGACTTAATGGTCTGACTGAGACTGGAGGAACCTGACAAAGCATAGCCCCTGGATTCTCAATCAGCCCAGAACTAAAGAAATTTCTGAGGCCAACTCTTCAGACAGGGATTAGACTGGACTGTGGGACATGAAGTGATACTCGTAAGGAGTGTGCCTCTTAGCTCAAGCATATACAAGAGACTAAATGGGCAGCTTCTGTCCAGAGGTGAGATGGGAAGGCAGAGACGGTTAGGAGCTGGTTGAATGGACATGCAGAATCAAGGGTGGAAAGGAGGAGTGTGCTTCCACAGTATGGGGAGAATAATTAGAGTCACACAACAAAGTATGTATAAATGTTTGTATGGGAAAAAAGAAGAAGGATTAGTACCAGAAATAAAGAGGAACATTACATAATGACATAAGGTTAAATTCATCAGGAAATATGTAACACTGTTAAATGTGTAGGTAGCATAGCTTCTAAACAAAAGAAGAAACTTTAAAATATAAAAGAATAGAAAAATATTTTATCACACAATTCTCTATTACTTCTAGATTAGCAGATAAAAATACATCAGGAAAAATAATGATGTAAACAATATGATACAACCACTTTGACCTAGTTGACTTTTATAAAACACTACAGCCATTGACTGTAAAATACACATTCTTTTCAAAATGAATCGAACATTCTCTAATTATACCATATGCTGGACCAACAGAAATTTTCAATAAATTTTAAATATTAAAATCTGTCAGAGTATGTTCATGAGAATTAAGCTAAAAAACAACATCAAAAAGAGAACTAGAAAATCCCAAGTATGTTGATATTAAGCATCACATTTCAAAAAAGAAATCACAGTATAAATTTTTTAAAAATTGAACTGAAAGATAATGAAAAAGCAACATTTTAAATTTTATGAGCTACAACTAAAGCAGTGCTTAGGGAGAACTTTATATCCTTAAGGAAATATAATAAAAAGAAGAAATGTTTAGAATCAATTAGCTAAGCTTCCATTGCAAGAAATTAGAAAAAGAAAAATAAATGATAACCACTAAAATTAGAAAGAAGGAAATAGTAAAATGAGGGCTGAAATCAAAGAAATAAAATACAGATAAAAAATACACCTGTTGCCATTGAGTCGATTCCGACTCATAGTGAACCTATCAGACAGAATAGAACTGCGCCATAGGGTTTCCAAGGAGCGGCTGGTGGATTCTAATTGGCGACCTTTTGGTTAGCAGCCGAGCTCTTAACCACTGCACTACCAGGGCTCCCAGATGAACAATAATCCCAACAAACCCAAAAATTGGTCCTTGAAAAGATCCACAAAATTGACAAACCATAAGCAAAGACTGATTAAAGAAGAGAAAATAAATAAAACAAAAAATACTAATACCAAGAATAAATAAAGTACAACCTCTCCACACTTCTTAACATGGTTAAGTTCCAAAGACCAGGTTGTTATGTGGTATCGGCATTATACAAAAATGGAGGAAAACCACATGAGATCACAAAATGGAGGATGACAACATTGTTACATAAGTGCCAAATTACATCATTACAAAACTGCACAGCCAAGTTAACATATAACCTTAACCATTAGAGCCAGCATTACTCTCACCTCGCACCTCAACTTTCATTACTGCCAAGCATACGTCATTAGTGTGCAAATAGTCCAATATTACATTTTTTGCTATTGTTGTAAATGCGAAACATTGGATAATGGGATAGTCGATAAGAGAAGGTGTATTTCACTACAAATTCTATGAAAATTAGAAGAATAGTTATATGGATGCTATACCTGAATTTCTGGAGTTCCTTGTAGAAGTACTGCTACAAACATTTCTGAATTATCTTCAGCAAAATTTTATTTATGTGAGATATTAATGATATTGTTCAATAATTTCTGCATTCTATTGGATCACCTTTCTTTGGAATGGGCACAAATGTGGATCTCTTCACGTCAGTTGGCCAGGTAGCTGCTTCCAAATTTCTTGGCATAGACAAGTGAGCACTTCCAGTGCTGCATCCATTTGTCCAAACATCTCAATTGACAGCCCATCAATTCCTGGAGGCTTTTTTTTCGCCAATGCCTTCAGTGTAGCTTTGGACTTCTTCCTTCAGTATCATCGGTTCCTGATCATATTCCACCTCTTGAAATGGTTGAACATCAACCAATTCTTTTTGGTATAATGACTCTGTGTAGTCCTTCCATCTTCTTTTGATGCTTCTTGCGTCGTTCAATATTTTGCCCATAGAATCCTTCAGTATTGCAACTCGAGGCTTGAATTTTATCTTCAGTTCTTTCAGCTTGAAAAGTGCTGAGCATATTCTTCCCTTTTGCTTTTCTAACTCAAGGTCTTTGCACATTTCATTGTAATACTTTACTTTGTCTACTGAAAGTCATCCTTCGTCTACTTAAGAAATCTTCTGTTCAGTTTTTCACTTCATCATTCAAGAGTAAGTTTCAGAGTCTCTTCTGCCATCCATTTTGGTGTTTTCTTTCTTTCCTGTCTTTTTAATGACCTTTTGCTTTCTTCATGTATGATGTCCTTGATGTCATCCCACAGCTCATCTGGTCTTCAGTCATTAGTGTTCAATGCATCAAATCTATTCTTGAGATGGTCTCTAAATTCAGGTGGGATATACTCAAGGTTGTACTTTGACTCTTGTGGACTTGTTCTAATTTTCTTCAGCTTCAACTTGAACTTGCATATGAGCAACTGAGGGTTTGTTCTGTAGTCAGCCCCTGGCCTTGTTCTGACTGATGATATTGAGCTTCTCCATAGTCTCTTTCCAGAGAGGTAGTCAATTTGATTCCTGTGTATTCCATCTGGCAAGGTCCACATGTATATTCACCGTTTATGTTGTTGCAAAAAGGTATTTGCAATGCATAAGTAGTTGGTCTTGCAAAATTCTATTATGCGATTTCTGGGATGTTTTTCTATCACCAATACCATATTTTCCAACACTGATCCTTCTTCTTTGTTTCCAATTATTGCATTCCAATCACCAGTAATTATCAATGCATCTTGATTGCATGTTTGATCAATTTCAGGCTGTAGATGTTGGTAAAAATCTTCAATTTCTTCATTTTTGACATTAGTGGTTAGTGTGTATATTTGAAAAAGAGTCCTATTAACTGGTTTTCCTTGTAAGCATATGACCATTATCCTAACACTGAGAGCATTACACTTCAGGATAGATTCAGAAGAGGATGTGGAACGAGGGATATCATTGTTGATGTCAGATGGATCTTGACTGAAAACAAAGAATAATAGAAAGATGTTTACCTGTGTTTTATTGACTACGCAAAGGTATTTGACTGCATGGATAATAACAAATTACGGATAACATTGCGAAGAATGAGAATTCCTGAACACTTAATTGTGCTCATATGGAAACTTTACATGGAGGCAGTCATTCGAACAGAACAAGGGGATACTGTGTACTTTAAAATCAGGAAAGGTGTGTGTCAGGGTTGTATCCTTTCACCATATTTACTCAAACTGTATGCTGAGCAAATAATCCCAGAAGCTAGACTACGTGAAGAAAAAGTGGCATCAGGATTGGAAGAAGACTCATTAACAGCCTGTGTTATGCAGATGACACAACCTTGCTTGCTCAAAGTGAAGAGGACTTGAAGAATTTACTGATGAAGATCAAAGACTACAGCCTTAAGTATGGATTATATCTTAACAAAAAGAAAACAAAAATCCTCAGAACTGGACCAATAAGCAACATCATGATAAATGGAGAAAATATTAAAGTTGTGAAAGAGTTCATTTTACTTGGATCCACAATCAATGCCCATGGAAGTAGCAATCAAGAAATCAAATGATGTATCGCATTGGGCAAATCTGCTGCAAAAGACCTCTTTAAAGCCAAGATGTCACCTTGAGGACTAAGGTGTGCCTGACTGAAGCCATGGTATTTTCAATCACCTCATATGCATGTGAAAGCTGGGCAATGAATAAGGAAGACCAAAGAAGAATTGACGCATTTGACTAATGGTGTTGGTGAAGAATGTTGAATATGCTATGGACTGCCAGAAGAATGAACAAATCTGTCTTGAAAGAAATACAGCCACAATGCTCTTTAGAAGCGAGGACGGTACAACTTCATCTCAGGTACTTTGGACCTGTTATCAGGAGGGACCAATCCTTGGAGAAGGATATCATGTTTGGTAAAGTAGAAGGTCAGTGAAAAAGAGTAAGATAGATCCTCAGTGAGATGGATTGACACAGTGGCTGCAACAATAGGTGGCAAGGTGGTTAAGTGCTTGGCTGCTAACCAAAAGGTCAGCAGTTTAAACCCACAAGGTACTCAGAGAGAGAAAGAAAGATTTACAGCCTTGGAAACTCTATGGGGTGGTTCTACTCTGTCCAATACCCCCGTTGCCGTCGAGTCAATTCTGACTCATAGCGACCCTACAGAACAGAGTAGAACCGCCCCATAGAGTTTCCAAGGAGTGACTGGTGGATTTGAACTGCCATCCTTTTGGTTAGCAGGCAAGCTCTTAAGCCACTGTGCCACCAGGGCTCCAGACAGTGCAATAAGGCAATAAAAATAAACAAAAAATTCTTGATTTTTACAATATTCTTCTAGAATAGCCCATTTTGAAAAAGAACATAATTGAAGGACTTATACTATCTAATTTCAAAACTTACTATAAAAACCAAAAACCCATTGCTGTCAAGTCAATTCTGACTCATAGCAATCCTATAGGACAGAGTAGAACTGCCCCACAGGGTTTCCAAGGCTGTAATCTTTACAGAAGCAGATTGCTACCTCTTTCTCTTGCAGAGTAGCTAGTTGGTTTAAACTGTCAACCCTTCAGTTAGGAGCAAGGGCTTAACCACTGTACCACCAGGGCTTCTTTTAAAACTTACTGAAAAGCTACAATAATCAATACAGTATAGTATTAACATAAAGATAGGTATAAATTAATAGAAGAGAGAATAAAAACCACACGTCAGAAAAAGATAGAAAGGGCCTGAATCCCTGACACTTTGAACCACTGAACAAGCAGAGGATTGATTATGTCTACATTTTCTGAATGCAAGAAAGAAATGAACCTATTTTTTATACAACTTTTTCTTTTGGGAGATTTTCCATTATTTGAAGCTGAACCAAATCCTAACTAATACAGAATCATTATGATATTGAATGTCCCTTTTCATGAACGTAACCTATCTTCCACTAATTTGTCTTTTTAATGTCTGTATTGTAGACAGAAATTTAAGATGGTCTCCATGAATTTTACTATTTGATATTATTTCCATGATTATGTTACTTTACATGTCAAAAGGGATTTTGTAGATGTAATTAAGGTTACTAATCAGTTGACTTGACATAGGGAAATTATCTGACTGCCCTAAGCTAATTTTGTGGGACAAAGAATTTGGTTTGGCCTTTGTCTCCAGTGTCTGGAAAATAGCCCTTGAAATTTCTCAAGCAATCAAAGTGTCTTTGTTTTTCTAAAACAACAAAGCAACCTTAAATGTGTGCAAATGAGTTGACTGCCCCCAACTCACATCACCTGGCAACTAACTTCAAGAAGAGAGAGCAATCAATCATGCATATTCATTGATTAAATGGATCGTGACTATGCATTAAGGTCCCTGTCGTGCATATGCCCCAAAGGTCCCAATGACTATTATAAAGGATCCTGGATCTTGGAGCTTCCATTTGGGGCTCCCTGGATTAGCAAGAACATCCATGCATGGGAGATAGTGGCATGTCCTGGGGACAGCAGAAGCCTCATGGCAGCTCCCACACTTTGCCGAATGTGTCTTTTCACTTGTATCCTTTCTGGTTGTAATAAACGGGTAACTGCAAGCACAGGTAATAGTCTCCATAAATTTTTTTAAGCTTTTCTAGAGAAAAAATGAATCTACAAGGGGCAATGAGGCTTAATTTGGCTCAGGGTGGCTAATTCACAGAAAGACTGTGAAGGCAATCAATTTGTGAAGATACAGCTCTGGGTGACTGGGTGACAGAGAAAGGCTACTTGATCAGTTGATGAAGAACGATAGAATCCTATCTTGTGTCCTAGCCTCAGAGGGCTAGAGAAAAAGAGAGGGGCTGACTGGTCTAAGGTGTAGGGAGTTGTACAGACTCCTGAACCTATGGCTGGTACCCAATGACCTGGCCCCTGACAGCTGAGGATGTTTTGACCTGGCTTGTGGCTGAAGTCTGACCTAACTCTGGGTGATTAGGGTCAGAAAGAGAGAGAGAGAGAGTGCCACATGAAGTAGCTGGCAATGAGGATCATGGAGATGTGGGAAGGTGAAACGTGCATCCATTTCCAGGTGGGAATTGGATTCATGCTAATCCTTGCCACAGTTAGTGATAAAGGTAGTGTTTTCTCACCTTGCCTCTTTAATTGTGCAGTTGGCACACTAATCACTTGAGCCCTTTAAAAGCAGACAGTTTTCTCTGGCTGATAGAAGAAGAGGAATGCAGAAAGATTCAAAATGTGAGACAGATTCAATGTGAGGAAGGGTGCCCATTGCTGAGACGGAAAGGACCACAAGACAAGGACATGAGAGCATCTTTTGTTAGCTCTGCTCTTCCTTTGATTTAACAATAACTCTAAATTTTACAACATGCATTGTTGATTTATTAAATTATAACAAAAATTTGTACTTTATCACTTCTTGTATAATTTAAGAAACTTAGTACACTTTACTTTTTATGCTTTTATTTTTTGTGCTATTGTTATCATGTATTTGAATTCTTTATAAATTTTGAATTCCATAAATCATCACTATTTTTGCTTTTTACAGTCAATATTCATTTATATTTTCCACCTGCATACCTTTTCTTTTACTCTTTGCTTCTCCCTGCTTCTGTGCACTTTCATCTAAGATTTTTTGCTTTTGCCTGAGAATCTCCTTTAGTATTTTTGTTATTACAAGTTTGCTGTTGATTGAATACCAGGGGTTATTAATAAAATTTTGAAGAGATAGTTTGAAGCTTTGTATAACATTATTTTTTTCAGGGAGAATTTAGTTTTGCTTCTGTCAGGCATTTAGGGTATGGGCAGATCACTTTAAACCAATCAGAGATTCAATTGATACCAAAAGTTGGTTTTCAGTCTTTCTGAGGGTAGGAATATTTCAAGTTTGTCTTTATACTTAGGATGTTGCCCTTTGAGAGCGGATGCTAACCAAAATTTCGATAGTTCGAATCCACCAGGCGCTCCTTGGACACCCTACGGGGCAGTTCTATTCTCTCCTATAGGTTGCTATGAGTTGGAATCGACTCAAAGACAGCGGGTTGTTGTTTTGTTTTTATTGAAAGCCCGAGGTTTTTTAACATGGCCCCTGCTCCTTTTGGCCATTTAAATCCAAATCTCCCACCATGAGACCAACGACAATCTCAGATTCTCAGCTTGTGAGTCACCACTTCTTAGTTTCTCAGCCTTTCAGTTGTTGCTTTTTTGAATTAGCAAAATATTTTACATGAAAAAGGAGCACCAGATATTGAGCTCAATACTCTGAGTTCTGCAGTGCTATACTACAGGGAAACCTGTGGGTCTCGCTTCTGCTTTTGACAGGGTGCACTTTTATCACTTTTCTATTGCTCTTTTTCGTGGAAAATATTCCAGTTTTCCTTCTTTGAGAGCTTTGCTCCTTGCACGTGTTCTGGCTTTCACAGGTTTTACTATACCATACAGGACTATTTACTTTCAGCTTGAAGAAATTCATTTGTTATGTCTTATAATGAAGTTCTGCTAAAAATAAAGTCTCTGGGTTCATGTTTGTTTTGGAACATCTTTGCTTCAGTTTCATTTTTAAAGTACATTTTCAATGGGTATAGAATTCCAGAAAGACATTGTTCTATTGTCTTCTGGCTTCCATTATTTCTGTTGTGAAAGCAGCCATATATCTTATTGTTGCTCCTTTAAATGTAATGCATCTTTTATTCTCCGACTGTTTTTCAGACTTTCTATTTGTCTTTGGTTTTCAGCACAGAAGGATAAATAAAAAGAAAACCACAACTATGGTTTTCTTTTTATTTATCCTTCTTGAGGTTACCTGAGCTTTTCTGAATTTGTGAGTTGATATCTTTCATTGGTTTTGGACAATTTTTAAAAACAATTATCTCTTCTAATATTGTTTTCTCTCATTCTTTCTCTACTCAACTTTTGAGACTCCAGTTACATATGTTTCTTAATCTGTGTTTTGTTTTGCTTTGTTTTGTTTTTCCTACATTTTTTCTCTTTGTGTTTTTGTTCAGATATTTTCTATTAATCTATCTTTTGGTTCGCTCATCCTATCTTTTTTTGTGTCCACTCTGCTGTTAAACTCATCCAATGAGTTCTTAATTTCAGAGATTGTATGTCTCAGTTTTAGAATATCTATTTGTTTCTTTTTATATAGATACCCATTCTCTCCTGTAATTCTTCGCTATTTTACTTTATCTATTTTCCTTTCTATTTGGTTTAACATGTTAATTACAATTATTTTAAAGTTGTTATCTGCAAAGGTGATCTATGGATTTACTTCTAGTGTTTATTTTTTCTCCTGATTTTCTGTCAAAAAAATTTTTTTTGCTTCTTTGCACATCATAATTTTGTGTAGTATCCGTTGTCTTGTGTACAAAAAGACCAAAGAGATTGCAAATGATTCTACCCCAGGGTAAATTTCTTATCTTCTGTGTTATCCAGCTAAAGTAAGGAGGAAGATAGATTGCTGATCATCTCAATCCAATTTGGGATTAGGCTGCTTTGCTTTGGTGTGTGATTGCATTTTTAGTAACACTTAATCAACTTTTTGTCCATCTCTGTTCCTCAGGCTTGGCTCTTCTTAGCTTATGGTTAGCCTCTTATCTCCTTAGCCCTAAAATCTACAATAGAATTAGTGGGAAATTTGAGTTTAGCTCTTTAGCTTTTATTGTACACAGTTTCAAAATGTAGCAAATGCCTTAAGGAGAAAACAGGCCATATATTTATTTCAGGCTCTATACCTCTAGCAGGACTTGTTTCTTACGCACTCTAAAACCGCGGGAGCATTAACTCTACCATCTATAAATATCTTGGCTGCTCTCAGTGTCATGCAACATCCCAGAATTTAGCAAACATCTCATGGTGCAAACCTGTCACGTGTTTGGGAATCTTGAAGTTCCCAATATATCTATAGAAAACTCTGCTTGTTACTCTTTCCCTCATTGGAGTGTCTTTATTTAGACCAAATGGATTCCCACCTGGCCTTAGAATCAGTATGTACCCCCCAAGGGAATAAAATGGCTAGAAATTTTCAATCCACCTAAAAAGGGCTTTCTCTTCCCTGGAATTTTAGTTAATCCAATTCTTACTGTTTCTCAGGTACCTTCACAAATATGATTTTTTTAATGTATTCATTTTTTCTAGTTGCCGCTTTAATAGTTTTGGCCTGCTAAAATATGTTAATCCTATTTTGAAGCGGAGCCCTGGTGGCACAGTGGTTATGAGTCTGGCTGCTAAACAAAAGGTTGGCAGTGCAAATCCACCAGCCACTCCTTGGAAACCCTTTGGGGCAGTTCTATTCTGTCTTATAGGGTTGCTATGAGTAAAAATCAACTGAACAGCAATGGGTTTGGTTTTTTGGTTTTATTTTAAACTACAAGTATGGATGGTATTGGCTTTGATTTATAATTTTGATTGGGAAGGATAGTCCTTTATTCCTTGTACCACAATATTCTTTATCCCACAAGTCATAGAGTCAATGTGGGGAGTTGCCAGTTTCTTGGGGCATCTATTCCATCTATTTATGCAAGACCTTGGAAAACATTCATTAGTATGACTTTGGTTACTTAGGTTTCCTGAAAACAGTCTTACTCAAAACTCCATTTATCACCTAAAGCTCCATTTATTCCTATTCTGATAGACAGAATGGAGTTACGAATCCATGGAGTTATGAATCCAAAGGAAATAGTGTTTTCTAAATTAGTGTAAGTATCCACTAATCTCTACCCACCCATCACTAAAGTTTCGTTATTTCCTTTTTCCAGGTACTATTACACAGATGGAGCCTTGGTGGCACAATGGTTAAGAGCTTGGCTGCTAACCAAAAGGTTGGTGGTTTGAATCCACTAGCCGCTCCTTGGAAACCATATAGGGCAGTTCTGCTCTTCCTATACTGTGGCGAGGAGTCAGAATCGACTTGACAGCAACGGGTTCTCGGTTTTGGTTTTTTTTTTTTGGATTATGCAGATTTAAAGGCTCCACATCCCTTTAAGAAAGACTAGGAGAAATTCTTAAAGTATATCCTTGTAGTATATAACAGAATCTTACATCGGGTATAATAAGCTTTCCTTTTTTTCAAGGGGATATGCGTTGTGAACTGAACCAGGTCTGAGAATAGGGTTAAGGGTGATGACTAAACAGTTGATGCAAGCCAGGCTTCTGATCAAATATCTTAGAGAAATTTTTGTGTTATGTATCAAGCAACTTATTAGTAAGTGCATTATTGGTTTTATTTCTGTGGAACTTGTCCATAACTAGACATACCTGCTGCATGGATACTTCTCAAGGGTATGATGACCATACCTGTTTGGTTGCCTGTTGTGCTATCTACACCCACTTTGCTTCTTTGTTTTGATTCTGTGGCTAAGCTGACCTGCTCCAGAATTCTCCCATACCAATCCATTAAAATTGCAATTCTTTCTACTAGAATTCATGACCTAGAGAGCTACTTACAGCGTGCTTTTTAATGATTCCAGTGCTTCTTCTACCAATATATTCGACAAGGATATTTTGAATAACATGGGAGAAAATAGAGAACTAAAAAAAAAGTTATACTTACAATTCTGGGATAAACCCTGTTTGATCATGTCAGATTATTTTTTAATATACTATATAGTTGGATTTCAGCTTCTTGTGTTATTTAGGATTTTAACAGTCACATTCATAAATGCAATTAGTATAGTTTCTTTCCTGTGCTTTGTCAGGTTATGAATAGCTCCATCCTATTCTTTGCATTCTGTTCCTTATAAGTACAAGTTTAATTTGAAAGAAATCATTCATTGCACTAACTTAGAAGAATCTGCTTTAAAGGACATTCTCTGGTAAATTTTAAAATTTATTCAGGTTTTCTGCTTCTTGAGTAAAATTTTGGTCATTTAATTTTTTTCTAGAGGAGCAAGCAGTTTATCAAGATTTTTAAATATATTAATCACTCTCATTAATATTATTCTCTTCTAATTTAATTCTTTCTGATATTTGTTCCTTCCATCTGTATGCATTTTTTCTCTTAGATTTTCCATAGATGCATCTCCAGATTTTTAAGAAGTTATCAAAATTGCTGTTTTCTTTAGTTCTGCTGTTACATTTATTATTTATTCCCTCATAATAGATTGGTGTTTTGTCTTTTTCCTTAGATCTTGAACTGATTGATTAGTCCATTTATGTTTAACAATGAAATGTATACAATTTTTTAACACAGCTTGAAATCTTTGTATTTTTTTAAAATACATTTTTTAAACGGAATGAACATACAGTGTTTGCTGAATTACTGGAAGCATCCATTAATCTGTCCTGATCCACCACCAATGTTTGGTTATTTCCGTTACTGGTTTACTAATATTCAGGTTAATGGCTCCACATGGCTGGAAGGAGTTTTCATGATATTAAAAAAACAAACTCATTGCCATTGAGTCTATTCTGACTCATAACAATCCTACTGGACACAGTAGAACTGCCGCATAGGGTTTTCAAGGCTGTAATCTTTACGGAAGCAGACTGCCACATCTTTCTCCTGTGGAGTGACTGGTAGGTTTGAACTACTGACCTCTCAGTTAGCGGCTGAGTGCTTAACTACTGTGCCAACAGGGCTCCCTTTTCATAGTACTTTCTGTGTAAATCCATTGCGATTTACAATGGTTATATAATCAGTCTTCGATGAGTGGAACTTTGAGCTCTTTGGATATTTTTGCTATTGAAAATAATGTACAAAGAATAAACGTACTCATCGGTCATTTTGTATTTTAGCAAGCATATCTTTGGAGTAGAATCCAAGAGGTGGGAATACTGTGTCAAAATCTCACAAGGTCAAAAATGGAAGGCTAAGTGAATACAATGGAATCTCAAATAATGCTTAACCAGAGAAGCTCTATTATTTTGGATTTTTTATTTTATGTTCAGTTTCCATGAGATTTCAGCAATGACAGCAAAGTTGAAAAATTATTGACATAAAACGTGCTCAAATTTTTGCAAATATTCCATGAGCTCTTAAAATAAAGATACAATCTCTGAATTGGGTTGTAAAAGATACACATATACATACATACATAAAGTGCATACGTATATCAGCAAATATACCTCTTTAATAATATTTTTACTCAATTCAGATTTTTTAGACACTCATTTATTTGTAATATACTTTCTCTACTAGACTAATGACAGTAGAATAAAGTTTTCTATGAAACCAAATTTGTCTATTTCATCGACTGTTCTGTATTTTTGCTGTTTATACTTGGTAATGTCTTGTTTTATCTATAAGCTTATGATTGTATACCTTTATTAAAAATTTTATCCTAAATAAATGTAACTTGATCTTTTCCCATTTAATGCTTTTTGCCTTAAATTCTATGCCTGAAATTTATATTGATACACCTGCTTTTGTTTGTTTGCTTGTCTGTTTGAGTTTTCCTGATACATCTTTAATATTTAAACTTTCTTTTGCATTTTCTTTTTTAGGTCAATCTTATAAGCTCCATATATTGAGTTTTGTTCTTAAAAGTCTGTACTTTTTAGTAGAGAAAGTCCTACCTATTTTATCTTATAGATACAGTTGATTCGTATGAGTTTATGTTAATTTATTATGCCTTCTACTTTTGAATTTTCAAGCTATTTCCTTTATTTTATTATGCTTGCTTTTTATTGTGCTTTAGATGAAGGTTTACAGAACAAATTAGTTTCTCATTAAACAATTAATACACATATTGTTTTGTGACATTAGTTGCCAACCCTGTGATATGTCAACACTCTCTCTTTCTCCACCTTAGGTTCCCCGTTTTCATTCATCCAGCTTTCCTGTCCCCTCCTGCCTTCTTGTCCTTGCCACTGGGCTGGTGTGCCCATTTAGTCTCATATATATGGTTGAGGTACGTTTACTATTGTTTGTTTTACGGGACCGTCCAATCTTTGGCTGTAGGGTGAACCTCAGGAGTGACTTCAGTAATGAGTTAAAAGGGTGTCCAGGGGCCATATTCTTGGGGTTTCTCCAGTCTATGTCAGGCCAGTAAGTCTGATCTTTTTTTTCGAGTTTGAATTTTGTTCTACATTTTTCTCCAGCTCTGTCAGGGACCCTCTACTGTGATCTCTGTCAGAGCAGTTGGTGGTGGTAGCTGGGCACCAACTAGTACTGGACTCAGTCTGGTGGAGGCTGTGGTAGTTGCGTTCCATTAGTCCTTTGGATTAATCTTTCCCTTGTGTCTTTGGTTTTCTTCATTTTCCATTGCTCCAGACAGGGTGGGACCAGTGGAGTATCTTAGATGGCCACTCACAAGCTTTTAAGACCCCAGATGCTACTCATCAAAGTAGGATGTAGAACATTTTCTTTATAAACCATGTTATGCCAATAGAGCTAGATGTCCCCCGAGATCATGGTCCACAGCCCTCAGCCCAGTAATTTGGTCCCTCAGGGAAGTTGGATGTGTCTATGAAGCTTCCACGACCTTGCCTTGGTCAAGTTGTGCTGGCTCTCCTAGTAGTGTGTACTGTCTTACCTTTCACCAAAGTTACCACTTATCTATCGTCTAGTTAGTGTTTTTCCCTCCATACGCCTCCCCTCCCTAGTAACCATCAAAGATTATTTCTTTCTGTATGTAAACCTCTTCACAAGTTTTTATAGGAGTGCTTTCATACAATATTTATCCTTTTGTGATTACGTATTTCACTCAGCATAACGCCCTCCAGATTCATCCATGTTGTGAGATGTTTCCCAGACTGATCATTGTTCTTTATTGTTGCATAGCATTCCATTGTGTGTGTGTACCATAGTTTGTTTATCCATTCATCTGTTGATGGGCACCTAGGTTGTTTCCATCTTTTTGGTACTGCAAATAATACTTTAATGAACATGGGTGTGCATATGTCTATTCATGTGAAAGCTCTTATTTCTCTGGGATATATTCCTAGGTGTGAGATTGCTGGATCATATGGTATTTCTATTTCTAGCTTTTTAAGGAAACACCAGATTGTTTTCAAAAATGGTTGTACCATTTTATATTCCTACCAACAGTGCATAAGAGTTCCAGTTTCCCTGCAGCCTCTTGAGGATTTGTTACTTTCTATTTTTTTGATTCATGCCAGTAATGTCAGGTGAGATGGTATCTCACTGTAGTTTTGATTTGCATTTCTCTAATGGCTAGTCATCTCGAGCATTTCCTCTTGTGTCTGCTAGCCACCTGAAAGTCTTCTTAGGTGAAGTGTCTGTTCATATCTTTTGCCCATTTTTTAATTGGATTATTTGTCTTTTGTTGTGGGGGTGTTGGACTTTCCTGTAGATTTTAGAGATTAGACCTTTGTAGGATTTGTCACAGCTAAAATTTTTTTCCCAGTCTGTAGGTTCTCTTTTTACTCTTTTGGTGAAGTCTTTTGATGAGCGTAAGTGTTTGATTTTTAGAAGATCCCAGTTATCTAGCTTATCTTCTGGTGTTTACATATTGTTAGTTATGGTTTATATCTTATTTATGCTGTGTATTAGGGTCTGTAGCACTGACCTTATTTTTTCTTCTATGATCCTTATAGCTTTTGGTTTTATATTTAGGTCTTTGATTCATTTTGAATTAGTTTTTGTGTATGGTATGAGGTATGAGTCCTGATTCTTCTTTTTGCAAATGGACATCCAGTTTTATCAGCACTATTTATTAAAAAGACTGTCTTTTCCCCATTTAATGGACTTTGAAAATTGTCAAAGATTAGGTGACCATAGGCGGATGGATTTACATCTGGATTCTCAATTCTGTTCCATTGGTCAATGTGTCTCTCTTTGTACCAGTAACAGGCTGTTTTGACTACCATGGCTGTATAGTAGGTCCTCAGGGCAAGTAGTGTGAGTCCTCCTACTTTATTCTTCTTCTTCAGTAGTGCTTTACTTACCTGGGGCCTCTTCCCTTTCCATATGAAGTTAATGATTAGTTTTTCCATCTTGTTGAAGAATGCTGTTGGTATTTGGGTCGGAAATGTATTTGTAGATTGCTTGGGTAGAATTGATATTTTCACAATGTTGAGTCTACCTATCCATGAGCATGTTATGTTTTTCCATTTATGTAGTCTCTTTTGATTTCTTGCAGTAGTGTTTTGTAGTTTTCTTTTTATAGATCTTTTACATCCCTGGTTAGATTTAATCCTAAGTATTTTATTTTTTTAGGGGCTATTACAAATAGTGTTGTTTTCCTGACTTCCCTTTTGTAGTTCTCTTTATTGGTATATAGGAATCTAACTGATTTTTCTATGTTGATCTTGTATCTGGCTACTCTGCTAATTCTTTCTATGACTTCCAGTAGTTTTCTGGTGGAGTTTTTGGGTTTTCTCTGAATAGTATCATATCATCTGCAAATAAGGATAGTTTTATTATGTCTACCTTACCAAGTTAGACGCCCTTTCTTTCTCTTTCTTGCCTTATTGCTCTAGCTAGAACTTCCAACACAATGTTAAATAGGAGTGGTGATGAAGGGCATCCTGGTTTTGTTCCTGTTCTCAGGGAAAATATTTTCTGCCTCTCTCCATTGACAATGATGTTGGCTGTTGGTTTGGTATAGATGCTCTTTATTATGTTGAGGAATTTCCCTTCTATACCTGTTTTACTGAGAGTTATTATCAGGAATGGGTGTTGGACTTTATTGAATGCTTTTTCTGCATTGATTGAGATGACCATGTGATAATTTTCTTTTGTTTTATTTATGTAATGGATTACATTGATTGATTTTCTAATGTTGAACCATCCGTGCATACCTGGAATGAATCCCACTTGGTTGTGTTTTTTTTTTTTAATATGGTGCTGAATTCTATTACCTAGAATTTTGTTGAGAATTTTTGCATCTATATTCATGACAGATATTGGTCTGTATTTTCCTTTCTTGTTGTGTCTTTGCCTGGTTTTGGTATCTTGGTTATTATGGCTTCATAGAATGAATTTGGAAATATGCCTTCTTTTTCTATGTTCTGAAATAGTTGGAGTAATACTGGTATGAGCTTTTCTCTGAATGTTTGGTAGAATTCTCCAGTGAGGCTATCTGGACAAGGGCTTTTTTGTTGTTGGTGGGAGTTGTTTTTTTTTTTTTTAAATTACCATTTCAATCTCTTCTCTTGTTATGGGTCTGTTCAGAAATTTGACCTCAGTTTGTGTTAGTTTAGGTAGGTAATGTGTTCCTAGAAATTTGTCCATTTCCTTTAGGTTTTCAAATTTGTTGGAGTATAGTTTTTCATAGTACTCTGTTATGATTCTTTTTATTTCAGTTGGGTCTGTTGTAATGTTCCCATGTCATTTCTTATTTGGGTTATTTGTATCCTCACTTGTTTTTCTTTTGTCAATTTGGCCAATAGTTTGTTGATTTTGTTGATCCTTTCCAAGAATCAAGTTTTGGTTTTGTTGATTCTTTCTATTGTTTTTCTATTCTCTGTTTCATTTATTTCTGCTCTGATCTTTATTATTTCCTTTCTTCTGGTGGCTGTGGGCTTCTTTTGCTGTTCTCTTTCCTTTTGTTCAAGTTGTATAGCTAATATCTCTTCTTTTTTGATGTGTGCATCTATTGCTATACATTGACCTCTGAGCACTGCCTTTGCTGTGTCCCAAATGTTTTGGTATGATGTGTTTTCATTCTCTTTTGATTCTAGGAATTTCTTTATTCTATCTTTGATTTCTTCTATTACCCAGTGTTTTTAAGCAAGGTGTTATTCAGTTTCCACATATTTGATTTTTTTTTCCTTGCTCTTCCTCTTATTAATTTCTATTATATGGCGTTGTGATCAAAAGAGATGCTTTGTATTATCTCAATGTTTTGGATTTTGTTGAGGGTTGCTTTGCGGCCTATGATGTGGTCTCTTCTGGAGAATGTTCCATTGCATTGGAAAAGAATGTGCACTTTGCTGATGTTGGGTGGAGTGTTCTATATATGCCTATGAGGTCAAGTTGGTTGATAGTGGCCTTTAGATCTTCTGTATATTTGTTGAGTTTCTTTCTAGATGTTCTGTCCTTTACCAAGAGTAGTGTTTTTAAGTATCCTACTATTATTGTGGAATTGTCAATTTCTCTTTTCAGTGCTGTTAGAATTTGTTTTATGTATTTTAGAACCCTGTCATTGGGTGCGTTGGTATTTATTATGGTTATATCCTCATGGTGGATTGTCCCTTTAATCCTTCTATAATGCCCTTCTTTGTTTTTCATGGTGGATTTTGTTTTAAAGTCTATTTTATCTGAGATTAGTATTGCTGCTCCTGCTCTTTTTTGATATCTATTTGCTTGATATATTTTTTGCTATCCTTTTATTTTTAATAAATTTACTTCTTTGTGTCTAAGGTGTGTCTCTTGTAGACAGCATATTGATGGATCCTGTTTTTTTATCCATTCGGTCACTGTCTGTCTCTTTATGGGTGCATTTAAGCCATTTACATTCAGTATGATTATTGATAGATGTGAGTTTTTGGCTGCCATTTTGTAGTGCATTTTTCTGTGTGTGTGATGCTGACGTTTTCTGTGTTCCTCTTACTCTCCTGTGCTGAATTCCTTTTGTTTGTAGATTTTTTTTTGTTTGTTTGTTTCATTTTTGTACATTTTGTGTTTACTGAAACTTTATGTTTTTCTTTTTTCTTTTGATAAGTAAGTTTGTTAAATTTCTTTGTGTTTATGTTGAAATTTACCCCTATCCTCCTAAGTTTAAACCAGTCTTTTATTACTTGATATCAACTTGACTTCCTCTCTTTTTGAAAGTTCTATACTTATACTGTTTATTCCCTCTTTCTTTGCTCTGACGTTGTCATTTACAGAATGATGTCTCTCGTTCCCTGTTGCAATTCTTTTTGTTTTGTTTTATCCTTGAAAGTTCACTACCTAGGTTGGTATCTGGCTGATGCTGTCCTGTGTCCTAGATTCAGGTTGTTGTCTGATGTGTTTGTTCTCTAACCAAAGGATTCATTTTACTAATTCCTGTAAGTTTGGTTTGGTTTTTACACATTTCCTTAATTTCTGTTTATCCGGAAATGTCATAATTTCACCATCATATTTGAGCAAGAGTTTTGCAGGATATATTATTCTTGGTTTGCAATTTTTTTCTTCCAATGTTTTATATATGTCATCCCATTGCCTTCTTGTCTGCATGGTTCCTGCCGAGTAATCAGAGCTTAGTCTTATTGTTTCCCCTTTGTGTGCGACTTTTCTTTTTTCTTGACCTGTTCTCAGGATTCTTTCTTTGTCTTTGGTTTTAGAGAGTGTGGTTATGATATGTCTTGGTTACTTTCTTTTGGGATCTATCTTATATTGGGTTTGTTGAGCCTCTTGGTTGGTCGGCTTTTCATCTTTCATGATATTAGGGAAGTTTTCTGTCAATAAATCTTCAATGATCCTTTCTGTGCTTTCCATTTTCTGCTCCTGTTCTGGAAGTCCAATCACGTGCCAATTTTTGCTTATGATTGTATCCCACATCATTCATAGGGTTTCTTCATTCTTTTCTCTGATTTTTTCTCAAAGTGGTTTCCAAAGATTTGTGTTCAATTTCGCTCATCCTGTCTTCGTTTCAGATTTGCTCCTAAGGCCTTCTATATTGCACTGTTCATTTCTGAAATCTTGTTTATCTTTTGAATTTCTAATTGCTTTTTTGTATGATTTCTAGTTGACATTTTGCTCCTGTATTATTTTCCCGAATTCTTCCATTGCTTTGTCTCTGTTCTCCCTGATTTTGTCTGTATTTTCCATGATTTTATCTATTTTCTTCCTTACATTTGTCTGTGTTTTCTGTCATCTTTTTTCTAATCCCTTGGAAACCCCTGAATATTAGACTTTTGAATTTCCTATCAGGTAGTTCCAGTGCCTTTTCTTCTACCAGAAATCATCTGGTGTTTTATTTTGGTCCCTTTTCATAGCCATCATACCCTTTTTTTAAAAAAAATATGTTGTGATATTGTCTGCTGTCTCTGGGACATTCAGGAATTATTTTCTTTGTTTTTTGATTGTAGATTTGTTTGTTTCATCCTGCTTTTTTGTTTTATTTCATTATGTCTAGACAAGTGGGCTTGGCATGTTTTGTTGCTTGCTTGTCTGTGGGCATGATAGTTCTCACCACCTTGTCCAGGTGGAGAGGGCTAACTGCTGAGCTATGGTACAGCAGGGCACGTCCAGCAGCGGGGGAGGGGAAGGATGGGTTATTTTCAGCATGAACTGGGACTGGCAGTGTGGGGCTGGGGCATTGCAGGTCATGGTCCGGGGGCCCAATGGTCCACACTGGTGCCACTTGAGGGACAGTGCTTGGCACACAGTGCAGATAGGCAGGAAGGAAGGGAGATTATTTGATGTGTGGTGTTAAGTGATTGACAGAAAGAAGAGAAACAGAAGCAAAAAAACATGAAGGAAAAAAGAAAAGAAAAAGTAAATAAAATAGTGACAAGGTAGGATGCAGCAGGTGGGGGTAGGGCTGACCCTGGGATGCTGTTTGCCAGTGGCTTTCTAGCCAAGAGGTGCAGCTTGGCCTGTCAAGAAGGGGCATGGCTGGGGCATGGGGCTATGTGGGCAGAAGAAAGGAAAGGAAAGAAGGAAAAGAGAGAGGAGGAACAAAAAAGCAAAAAAAAAAAAAAAACAAAACAGCAACAAGAAAAAAATATGGCTCTGAGGGAGCCATCTGTTGGGGGTCGGGTGGAACTGGGGCAGTGGCGGCCTGATGTCTCTCTCACCAGGTGACATGACAGGGCCCGTCAGGAAGGAGTGGAGGTAGCGTAGGGCCTAGTTGGGAAGGAGACGGAAATGGGAGAAGGGGTAAAATAAAAAAAAATAAAAAATCATGGCGCTGAGGGAGCCGGCTTGTGGAGGTAGCACAGGCCCAGGGAGGCCATGTGCCAGAGGCTGTCTAGCCTAGTGGTGCATCACAGCCCATCAAGAAGGGGGGGATCAGCAAACGGGGCTAGTTGGGTGGGAGGAAGGAAAGGAAGGGAAGGAAGACAGAAAGAGAGAGAGAGAAGAAACAACAACCAAAAAGAAAAAATAAATAAAAACAAACATACAAAAAATGGCACTGAGGGAGCTGGTCAGTGGGGGCAACACAGAACTGAGGTAGCCATGTGCCTGTTGCTCTCTAGCTGAGCCATGTGGCACAGCTGGTCAAGAAGGGGCAGGGATGGTACATGGGGCCAGCTGGGTGGGAGGAAGAAAAGGAAGGAAGGGAGAGAGAGAGAGAAGAAACAGAAAAGCCAAAAACAAAAACAAAAACAAAAAAAATGGCACTGAAGGAGATGGCCAGTGGGGGTGGGGCAGATCCGTGCAGCAGTGAGCTGATGTCTCTCCAGTAGAGTGACCATGGCCTGTTGGAAAGCAGTGGAGGCTGCATAGAGGGAAAAATGGTAGGGGGTGAGAAAACGTGTATCCCTTGTTACCTGGTGCTCTGTCTCCTCCTGGGAGCTCTATGAAGTTGCCTTCGCGTGCTCCCTGTCTGCATTCCTTGGTGGCTGTTGTCCAAGATGGTGAATCCATTCTGTGTTAGCTAGTAGGAGACCTCCACTTCATAGCTCTCCTAGTTCTCTGTTCTCTGTCAGTTTCTTATTCCATTCGGTGCTTGACTGATTTCTTTATACCTTCATTTGACGTTTAAGGTTCCAGGATTGACATTTGTATCTGTTTTACTTAGTTTTTCAGGTCTTTGCTACAGAAAGATGGCATGGTGCTTCTGTCTATAGCACCATGTTGGCTTCGCCTATTATGGTTGCTTTTTGCCTTCTATAATGCATTAAAAAAAAAACTCTAATATTATTTCTACTAGTAGCTTTTCTCAAACATGTTTTCTCTAAGTATAAAAGTCATAAGTAAAACAATAACTTCTGATAAACCTTATATTTTACTTATTTATTCTAATTTTGACTCTCCCTATTTTCAATCCTTTGTTATTTAAACAGCTATTATTGTAAAACTTTTCCTTTACCATTTAATATAAATTTTATTTTGCAGTAGCTTGCCACAATATTTTTTATATCTTTATCTTTAACTTCAGTTAACAGTGTGTGTTTACTTTTTTATCTTCTGTGCCTCTTTACATATAGGTTATTGGTGTGTGGGTGTCAATGAGTAAGTCACACCAAAACTATTCTCATGCTAACCCAGAAGTCTGTATCTCATACCTTTAAATACCTTTAAATACAGTGAGGTCCTTTTGATCATTGCTTGTTAAGTCCAGGGTTGGTGATTTTCTTTTCTCCTAAACTTCTCATTTTTGCTTTACCCAATAATTCCTACTCTATTTCTTATTCACAAAATATCCTTATGTAAATGTTATTGATCAATGGTGACTTTCCTGATCCTTTCATCTTATGGTTCTATCGTTGCCTAGAGTCATGGAATCCTCTGTATCACACTGGCAATTGAAGGAAGAGCAGCACGGAAAACATATCCAAAAATGCTGGCTTAGAAATGACACACATAACTTCTTCTTACATTCCATTCCCTCCCCTGGATGAAGCAAGAAGATTGGAGGTGAGTGCACAAATGGTTAGTGCTCAACTACTAACCTAAAAGTTGGTGGTTTGAGCTCACCTAGAGGCACCTCAGAAGAAAGGCCTGGCAATCTTCTTCCAAAAGGTTACATCCATGAAAACCCTATGGAGCACAGCTCTACTCTGAAACATATGGGGCGGCCATGAGTTGGAATCGACTGATGGCAACTGGTACTGGTAGTAATATGCAGTCTCCAGCTGAGCAGCAACTTCCCCGCAAAATACAACAAACAGAAGGGGAATAATTCCTCTTTTCTGTGGTCATCTGCCACAGATGGAGGGAAACTATGAATTGGTTAGTCATAAGCCATCCACAAGCACCTTCTTTATTGCCTTTTTCTACTGTAAAGTCTGGAAAGCTAAAATGCTCACTTTTCCAGCCCAGCTTCAGCTGGAAATGACAAATTATACATTTGTGGCCAATGAGATGTATCCAAAAGTCCTTGACCCTTAAAGAGAAGCTTTTTTTACCCTTTCACCATCTTCCATCTTTTTTATACCTAGAATATGACAGTGAGGCCTGGAAGCGTGGCAGACATCTTAAAGTGAAGAACTAAAAATCATGAAGATGAAGACTCACACATCACAGAGCAGAAAGATGGAAGGAGTTTGGGTCAATTATATTGTTGAGTGGTTGCATCAGCTTGATTGCCTACTTCTGGACCTTTTTTTGCTATATGAGAAAATCAACTCGATCTCTATTTTTTAAAAAACACTGTTTGTTGAGGTTTTAGTTAGTTACACTTTAAACACAATCCCAAGTGATACAAAATTAAAGTGAGGGTCCCATCCATGCATTTACTTTCTCTTTGGGAAAAAGAAAAACTATTCTTAAATTCTTTTTTTTAAATTTTTAATTTTTTTCCCATACAAAAATGTATACATACATTGTTATGTGACCCTAATTGCTCTCCCCATACTGTGACAGCACACTCCTCCTTTCCACCCCATTCAATGAGCTCCTAACCATCTCTGCCTTCCCATTTCACCTACGGACAGAAGCTGCCCATTTAGTCTCTTGTATCTACTTGAGCTCAGAGGCACACTCCTCACGAGTATCACTTTATGTCCCACAGTCCAGTCAATCCCTGTCTCAAGAGTTGGCCTCAGAAATTTCTTCAGTTCTGGGCTGATAGAGAATCCAGGGGCCATGCTTTCTCGGGTTCCTCCAGTCTCAGTCAGACCATTAAGTCTGGTCTTTTTACTAGAATTTGAGTTCTGCACCCCACCTTTCTCCTGCTCCACGCAGGACTCTGTTATGTTCCCTGTCAGGGCAGTCAGTGGTGGTAGCCAGGCACCATCTAGTTCTTCTGATCTCAGGCTGATGAAGTCTCTGGTTTCTATGGCTCTTCCTGTCTCTTGGGCTAATATTTCCTTGTGTCTTTGGTGTTCTTCATTCTCCTTTACGCCAGATGGTTGGGACAAATTGATGCATCTTAGATGGCCGCTTGCAAGCTTTTAAGTTCCCAGATGCCACTCACCAAAGAAGGATGCAGAACATTTTCTTAATAAGCTTTGTTATGCCAATTGACCTAGATGTCCCCTGAAAGCATGGTCCCCAGAACCCTACCCCTGCTACTCGGTCCCTCAAAGTGTTTGATTGTATTCAGGAAATTTCTTTGGTTTAGTCCAGTTGTGCTGACTTCCCCTGTAGTGTGTGCTGTCCTTCCCTTCACCTAAGATAATTGTTATCTACTATCTAGTTAATAAATAACCCTCACTTTCCCTCCCCACCCTCGTAACCATCAAAGAATGTTTTCTTCTGTGTTTAAAGTTTTCCTGAGTTCTTATAATAGTGGTCTTATACAATATTTGTCCTTCTGTGACTGACTAAATTCACTCAGCATAATACCCTTCAGATTCCTCTATGTTATAAGATGTTTCACGGCTTCATCATTGTTCTTTACTGTTGCATAGAATTCCATTGTGTGGATATAACATAATTTGTTTATCCATTCGTCTGTTGATGGGCACCTAGTTGTTTCTGTCTTTTTGCTATTGTGAACAGTGCTGCAATGAATATGGGTGTGCATATATCTACTTGTATGAAGGCTCTTATTGCTCTAGGATATATTCCATGGAGTAGGTTACTGGATAGTATGGTACTTCTATTTCTAGCTTTTTAAGGAACTGCCAAATCGATTTCCAAAGTGATTGTACCATTTTACATTCCCACCAACAGTGTATAAGTGTTCCAGTCTCTCCACAACCTCTCCAACATTTATTATTTTGTGTTTTTTGGATTAATGCTAGCCTTGTTGGGGTGAGATGATATCTCATTGTAGTTTTGATCTGCATTTCTCTAATGGCTAATGATTGTGAGCACTTCTTCATGTGTCTGTTAGCCGCTTGAATATCTTCTTTGGCAAAGTGCCTGTTTATATCCTTTGCCCATTTTTTCATTGGGTTATTTGTCTTTTTGTTGTTGAGGTTTTGCAGTATCTTGTAGAATTTAGAGATTAAATGCCGATCGGATTTGTCATAGCCAAAATTTTTTTCCCAGTCTGTAGGTTGTCTTTTGACTCTTTTGGTGAAGTCTTTTGATGAATGTAAGTGTTTGATTTTTAGGAGCTCCCATTTATCTAGTCTCTCTTCTGGTGCTTGTGCATTGTTACTTATGGTTCGTGTTGTTTTTATGCCATGTATTAGGGCCCCTAGCGTTGTCCTTATTTTTTCTTCCATGATCTTTATCATTTTTGATTTGATATTTAAGTCTTTGATCCATTTAGTGTTAGTTTTTGTGCATGGTGTGAGGTATTGGTATTGTTTAAGTTTTTTGCAGACGGATATCCAGTTAAGCCAGCACCATTTGTTAAAGAAACTGTCTTTTCTCCAATTAACGGACTTCGGACTTTTGTCAAATATCATCTGTTCATCGTTGGATGAATTTATATCTGGATTCTCAATTCTGTTCCATTGGTCTATGTATCTGTTGTTGTACAAATACCAGGCTGTTTTGACTACTGTGGCAGTATAATAGGTTCTAAAATCAGGTAGTGTGAGGCCTCCCCCTTTGTTCTTCTTCTTAAGTAATGCTTTACTTATTTGGGGCCTCTTCCCTTTCCATATGAAGTTGGTGATTTGTTTCTCCATCTCATTAAAAAATGCTGGTGGAATTAAGATCGGGATTACATTGTATCTGTAGATCACTTTGGATAGAATTGACATTTTCACAATGTTGAGCCTACCCACCCATGATCAAGGTATGTTTTTCCACTTATGCAGGTCTCTTTTGGTTTCTTGCAGTAGTGTCTTGTAGTTTTCATTGTATAGATCTTTTACGTCTCTGGTTAGATTTTTTTCTAAGAATTTTATCTTCTTGTGGGCTATTGTAAATGGTATTGATTTGATGATTTCCTCTTCGAGGTTCTCTTTGTTGGTGTAAAGGAATCCAAATGATTTTTGTATGTTTATCTTATATCCTGAATCTTTGCTGAAATCTTCTATTAGTTCCAGTAGTTTTCTTGTGGATTCTTTGGGGTTTTCTGTGTATAAGATCATATCATCTGCAAATAG
>NW_004444003.1:289908-299714 GCF_000243295.1 Trichechus manatus latirostris
AGCTTTTGGTCTTGTTAACTCTTTCAATTGTTTGTCTATTCTCTATTTCATTTAATTCTGCTCTAATTCTTATTATTTCCTTTCTTTTGTAACCCGAGGGCTTCTTTTGCTGCTCTCTTTCTACTTGTTCCAGTTGTAGGATTGATGTTTTGATTATGGCCCTTTCTTCTTTTTGGATGTGTGCATTTGTTGCTATAAATTGACCTCTGAGCACTGCTTTTGCTGTGTCCCAAAGGTTCTGGTAGGATGTGTTTTCATTCTTATTTGATTCTATGAATTTCTTTATTCCATCGTTAATTTCTTCTATAACCCGTAGTTTTTTAGCAAGGTGTTGTTCGGTTTGCATATGTTTGATTTTTTTCCCTTGCTTTTTGTGTTGTTGATTCTACTTTTATGGCTTTATGGTCAGAAAAGATGCTTTGCAATATTTCGATGCTTGGATTTTGTTGAGGCTTGCTTTATGGACTAATATTTTGTCTATTCTGGAGAATGTTCCATGTGCTTTGGAAAAGAAAGTATACTTGGCTGCTGTTGGGTGCAGTGTTTGGTATATGTCTATGAGATCAATTTGGTTGATTGTAGTATTTAACGCTTCCGTGTCTTTGTTTCTGGATGTTTTGTCCTTCACCAAAAGTGGTGTGTTGAAGTCTCCTACTACTATTATGGAGCTAAGTCTCTTTTCAGTGCTGTTACGGTTTGTCTTATGTATTTTGCAGCCCTGTCGTTGGGTGAATAAATATTTATTATAGTTATTTCCTCCTGGTGTATTGACCCTTTAATCATTATATGGTGTCCTTCCTTATCCTTTGTGGTGGATTTTTCTTTAAAGTCTATTTTGTCATAAATTAATATTGCCACCCCCTCCTCTTTTTTGGGTGTTGTTTGCTTGATATATTTTTTTCCATCTTTGAGTTTTAGTTTGTGTCTTTAAGTCTAAGGTGTGTCTCTTGTAGGCAACATATAGATGTATAGTGTTTTTTTATCCAATCTGCCACACTCTGTCTCTACTGGTGCATTTAGTCCATTTACATTCAGCATAACTATAGATAGGTATGAGTTTATTGCAGTAATTTTGACGTCTTTTTTTGTGTGTTGTTCACAGTGTCTTCATTCCACTTAATTTTCTGTGCTGAGTCGTTTGTATTTGTGTATTTTTTTGCATCTTTTTCATTGTTGCTGAGTTTGTGTTTGTTGAGTCTTTATATTTTTCAAGTTTTTTATTTTTACTTGTAGGATTGTTAGTTTTCTTTGTGGTTACCTTCATATTTACTCCTATTTTTCTAAGTTTATACTAGTCTTTTTCTCTTCATATCACCTTGAATTCCTCTCCATATGAAAAATCTATGTCTACATTTTTAAGTCCCTCTTTTTGTTTTAGTGTTGTCATCGTTTACATACTGATATCTGTTTCCCTATTTTCAGTGTTTTAGCTTTGATTTACTTTTGTGAATTCCCTATTTAGGTTGATATCTGGTTGCTCTGTCATGTGTTCTAGTCTTAGGTTGTTATCCGATGTTACTTATTTTCTAACTGGAGGACTCACTTTAGTATTTGTTGTAATTTTTGTTTGGTTTTTGCAAATTCCCTAAATTTCTGTTTATCTGGAAATGCCCTAATTTCATCATCATATTTGAGAGACAGTTTTGCTGGAGATATAATTCTTGGCTGGCAGTTGTTTTCCTTCAAGGCTTTATATATGTCATCCCATTGCCTTCTTGCCTGCATGGTTTCTGCTGAGTAGTCCGAGATTTTCTTATTGACTCTCCTTTGTAGATGACTTTTCATTTATCCCTAGCTCCTCTTAAAATTCTCTCTTTATCTTTGGTTTTGGCAAGGTTGATTATAATATGTCTTGGTGACTTTTTTTTGGGATCTACCTTATGTGGGGTTTGATGAGCATCTTGTATACATATCTTGTCATCCTTCATGATATCAGGGAATTTTTCTGCTAACAAATCTTCAACAATTCTCTCTGTATTTTCTATTATTCCCCCCCTGTTCTGGTACACCAATCACTCATAGGTTATTCCTCTTGATACAGTCCCACAAACTTCTTAGGGTTTCTCATCTTTTTAATCCTTTTTTCTGACTTTTCCTCAAATAAGTTGGTGTCAAGTGCTTTATCTTCAATCTCACTAATTCTCACTTCCATTGCCTCAATTTTGCTCCTGTGACTTTCTATTGAGTTGTCTAATTCTGAAATTTTATTGTTAATCTTCTGGATTTCTGATTGCTGTCTGTCTATGGATTCTTGCAGCCTGTTAAATTTGTAATTATGCTCTTTTCCAATCCTTTTAATTTCCTCTATTGCATGTTCTGTGTTTTGCTTAATTTTCTTCCTAATTTCTTGGAGAGTTCTGTATATTAATCTTTTGTATTCTGCTTCTGGTAATTCCAAGCAATTTTCCTCCTCTGGAAAATTTCTAGATTCTTTTTTTTGGGAGCTTGCTGAAGACATCATGTGTTGCCTCTGTATGTGATTTGATATTAACTGTTGTCTCAGAGCCATCAACAAGTTATTATATTTATTTAAAGTTTGCTTACTGTGTCCTAGCTTCTTGTTTTGATATGTCCAAATAGGCTGCTCGTGTGAGGTAGTTTGATTATTGGCACCTTTGAAGCTCTAAGGTACTGTCACCAGGTGGTTAGATCTGTTACTACATATGTGAGCTCAGGAGTCTGCCCACTCCCCCTGTATGGATTCAGCTCAGGTGCCCAGGTAGATATCCCCTAGTGTGTGCTGTAGGCTCTCACTTACAGTCCTAGACAGGCACAAGTGATTGGTGTAGGCATAGGCATCTGGCTGCAGCAGGGGGACACACTCTGAGCAAGGCAGGGGGCTGATGGCCACCCCAGGTGTCCAGGAGGAAGGCGTGTCCCTGTTCCTTAGTGTGCATTGGTGGGTGGATTTTGCAGCCAGTCTAAGAGCACCTAATGCTGTTGGATGTAAGGACTGGGGTGCACTTTTTATTCATGGACCCCTATCGCAGGTGGCGTGGGTGGTGCCACCATTCCTCAGGCCCCTGATGTGGGTAGGTGAAGACCGTGCTTAATGGTAAGGCAGTGTCAAATGTCAAGAACCTGCCACTTCACAGCTGAAACAGCTGAAGTTAGACTTCTGGTATATACCTTGTACTGCGGTAATGAGGGCCTACGCAGTTGAGATGCCCCCACATAAGTCTATGCAAGGGGAAAGGCACTCATAGTCCGTGTATCCCTTAAGCCTGTGCCTAGGCAAAGGAGATGTGCCTACCCTGGGTTCCTGGCTTAGGGGAGCCAGGAGTTTATTTTTTCCCCTGTTTGTTAATTTGTTAACTCTCCAAGGCAGGGAGAATGGCTCTGGGCATGTGATAGATTCTACTTCTGCCCCAGGGGACTCAGCAGTTGCTGAAACCAGTCCGGGACCCAGTACAGAGCAGGGAGTGGGGAGGTAAATGGGATAGAGCTTTTTCCCTAAGGGCGGTGTTTTTGATCTATGCGGTAGGCCCTACACATGTACTTATCTTTCACTAATCCAGGGCTGCTTCTCACTGGTTCTGGGTGGCCATGTAGACTGTCTGGCACTGGCTCTCTCCTGGTGCAGAAAACACAGTTCCCGAACACTGCCACTTGCCTGCCTCACCGGTCACCCCTGAGCTGATCAGGCCTGAAGGGCTCAGGCTCTCACCAGGTCAGGTCTGGCAACTCCTCACTGCTTCTGAACCATCTCTTCCTCCCCCTGCCACTCAGTCTGGTTCCTCAACTCTGCCTTTGATGTTCAGGGCTACCAGCTTGCCAGATATAATCGATTCACTTGTTTTTTGGGGTCTTTGTTGTAAGAGGGTCCACCAGAAGCATATGACTACTCTGCCATCTTTGCCCAGCCTCCTTAAAGTAAATTGTTAAAGTAACTACCTATCTGCAGCTAGTTTTGCATCAAAATTCTCTGTAAAATTCACACTGCCCCAAACTGCACAGTGTTCTCTGCATCATGACCACCAAAACAATATGAATTAATAATCTAGCTGTTTAAAGAACCCCGTCCCAGTTCTTACCCTCTAGGAATCTAAAAAGCTAAAATGGATTTTACTGGTAGAAACTTAACAAATATCCAAGAAGAGAAAAAAGCATTAAGGCAACATGTAACAATGTGACAATTACGTATCATAAAAAGGAAGTGTATTTTGGGGAAAGGAAGCAAAAATATTTAACTGGATTGAAGAAAGGAACTATGTAATCCAGTTAAATATTAACTGGTACTTTCAAAGACTACAACTTTGAGTACACTAGGGAAAGGAAGGTAAAATGCAAGAAGAAATTAAGTAAATGGGAGTGAGAATATTGAACATGGCAGCCATTGACTAAGTAAAGCACCCCTGATATCCAGCAGAGTGACTAAATAATACCCTGCCAGATAAGAGACTAAAAATTAGTTTAAGAATAAATTGTTGAAATATTCTGTACCTTAATTCCCAGTCTCACCTCAAAAGGAGATATGCAAAAAGACAAGCAAATAAATATCACTTTCAGGAATTTGTTAATATCAAAATGAATGTGACAGGTATATTTCCAGAAAAAACCTCAATCTGTCAGTTTAGCACTTCTGCAGAATTTTACCACTTTTACTAAGGAAAAGATCGTTACCCACTCCTCCTTCATTTCTTGTGATACTGATTCATTAGTTTTATTTTTGGATCTCATAATTTAGAGAGTGACAGTATGTGCAAAAGAGAAAATTAATTCCCTTCTGATTTCCACTGCCTTTCTGAGCTTTATGCAATAATATATAAATAAGGCATTTATTGAGTATACATAAAAAAAAAATCTAAACCACCCTTCCCAACAGTTCCTCATTAGTGAAGATAGTCCCATAGTTTGGATATTAATTTTCCTCTATCTTGGAGAAAATCGATGCTGTCCCACTTCTTGTTACTATTATTTACGACCTTCCAAAGTGGAGACCCTTGAAAATTAAAACCATAGAAACATGATTTGCTAGAAAACAATTATTTCCATAATAAAATTATTTTTAATTCTTTGACTTATAAAGTTACTGCACATTTTAGTTTTGTACTATTTTCATGTGAATGGTTATTTCTGCGCTACTGGCTTGCAAAATGTGGTTTTTATTCCCACAGAATGCTTGTTGAACAATATTAATAGATGTTAGCACATAATTGGGATTAATGCATAGAAAACTCTTTGGCATATGGTAAATTGGAAAGTATTGGGGAGCAAACTCTGAATGGCAGTGGCAGTGGCTTATGTGCATTAATTTCATGCTTTTTGTTAATATTTAACTGGGAGAGAGAAATACGTACAAAAATCTCATAATCTGACAAATTCATTGATGACTATTAGATCATGTGATTTGTTTTTAAAACTCAAGTTTGTGAAATAATTTAGGCAACCTAGTAAACTCTAAAATAAGTTTAAAGCTGAATAGGATATAAGATCTTATAGGACTTATGGATGTGTCTACTTTGAAGAACTAATGCTGTGTATTGTACAAGATACTTTGCAAACTGAAACCTTAGGAATACTGTTAATAGGAGAAAAGCATTAAGACTAGAATTAGAACCATGAAGTACTTTTTTTTTCTAAAATAGGATGAATGAAAGAGAAAGTTTAGGCTGGGTACTTAAACATTTATATGTTTATCTAAAATAGGATGAATAACGGGGCGAAGCCAAGATAGCAGAGTTGTCAGACGCTTCCAGTGGTTCCTCTTACAACAAAGACCCAAAAAAACAAGTGAATCGATTATATATGACAATCTAGCAGCCCTGAACAGCAAAGGCAAAGTTAAAGAATCGGATTGAGTAGCAGGGGGAAGGAGAGATGGTTTGAAAGCAGTGAGGAGTTGCCAGAACTCACCCAGCAGGAACCGGCACCCTGCAGGCTAGATTGGCTAGTGTGAGCTGTGAGGCAAGCAGTGGTGCTCGGGATGCATTTTTCACATCAGGAGAGACCAAGTAGTGGAGAGCCAGCTCAAACCTCCAGAACAAACAAGAAATGGTACTCAACAGGTGAAAGATAAGTACAAGTGTCTAACCTACTACACTAATCGGGGGGGAAAAAAAAACCCTCCTTTTGGGAAATACCTCTCTCCCATTTACCTGCTCCCCCTCCACTCTACTCCAGGTCCTGGGTCCGGCTTCAGAGATTGCTGTGCTCCCTGGGCTAGAATTAGGATCTGTTGCATGCCCTAAGCTGGGAACTCAGAGCAGGCACAGCCTCTTTGTCTAGGCACAGGCATAAGGGGTCCATGGACTTTGAATACCTTTCATCCCTGTGTAGACCTGACTGGGGCCATTTCAACAGCATAGGCCCTCATTACCACAGTATACCAGAGTACATACCTGAAGCCTATTTTCATCTGTATCTGCTGTAAGAGGGAGTGGCAGGTTAATGATATTTGACACACATTGCCCATTAAGCAGGATCCTCACCTACCCAAATCAGGGGCCTGAGGACTGGTGGCTCCACCCACTCCACCAAGCTACCTGCAACAGGGTCCAAGAATAAGTGGTGACTCCCAGTCCTTACAGCCAACACCATTCGGTGCCCGTAGTCCAGCTGTAGAACCTGCCTACCTAGATGCTCTAGGGAATAGGGACACACCTTCCACCCAGACACTCAGGGGCAGCAGTCAGCCCCCTGCCTTGATCAGCACCTGACTCCCTACTGCAGCCAGATACCTGTGCCTATTCCAATCACCCCTGCCCATCTAGGACTGTAGGTGAGAGCCTGCAACATACACTCAGTGACTGATGACCTGGAAACCTGAGCTGAATCCACACAAGAAAACTAAACAGACTTTGGGGCTCACATTCCTAGTAACAGCTCTAGCTACCTGGAGACAGCATGTGAGAGCTTCAAAGAAGCCAATAATCAAACTAGCTTACACGACCAGCCTATTTGGACATATCAAAACAAAACAAAACAAGAAGCTAGGACACAGTGAGTGAACTTAAATAAACATAATAACTCATTGATGGCTTGGAAATGACAGTCAATGTCAAATCACATAAACAGGCAGATCGTGATGGCTTCAGCAAGCCACCAAAACAAAGCATCAAAAAACCTTATGGAGGAAGAGAACTTCTTGGAATTACCAGAGGTAGAATTCAAAAGACTGATATAAAGAACTCCTCAAAAAATCAAGAAGGAGGGAAGCGGGGCCAAGATGGCAGAGTAGTCAGACGGCTTCCTATATCCCTCTTACAACAAAGACCTGGAAAAACATGTGATTTGATTGCATATGAATGTCTAGGAGCCCTGAACAAGGCAAAGCTGAGGAATCGGACTGAGAGGTGGGAGGAGAGGGAGACGGTTATGAAGAAGTGAGAAGTCCCAGACCAGACTTGGCTGGAGCAGAAGCTCTTTAGCCCTGGCTCCAAGGTACGCAGTGAAGCAGGCAAACAGCTATGTGTGCCCACTTGGGAGGCAGTTTCCACATTAAGAGAGATCTGGCAGCAGAGATTCTGCTTGGATACTCTGAACCAGTGAAAAGCAGCTCCCAAGAGGCTAAAGATAGGTACATGCATGCAGCCTTTTGTGGGATTTAAAAAAAAGCTCATTTGGGAAAAACCTCTCTCCCTTTTACCTCCTCCCTCCCCTCTCTGCACCAGTCTGGCTTTCCGAAGTCTCTGAGTCCCCTGGGCCGGAAATAGATCCCAAAAAGCACCCTGACCCATTCTCCTGGCCTTGGAGAGGGAACAAATAAGCCACTGGGTCCCCTAAGCCAGGAACCCAGGGTCAGCACTGCTCTTTTGCTAAGCACAGGCATAAGGGATTCGCAGACTTTGAGTGCCTTCCACCCCTATACAGACTTGTGCAGATTCATCTCAACGGCGTAAGCTCTCACTACCACAGTACAACAGAGTAAACACCTGAAGTCTAGCTTTAACTGCTTTAGCTGTGAACTGGCAGATTTATGACCCTCAACACAGCCCTACCCTTTGAGCAGGCACATTTACCAACCTGCACCAGGGGCTTGAGGACTGGTGGCTCCAACTATGCACACTATACCTGCTACAGGGGTCTAAGGATAAGTGGTGCCCTCGAGTCTTTACAGACAACAGAGTGGGGTGCTCATAGTCTGGCTGAAAAACTCACCTACCTACTTGCCCTAGGGAATAGGGACATGCTTTCCTTTCAGACTCCCAGGGGCAGCAGTCAGCCCCCTGCCTGGCTCAGCGTGTGACACCCTACTGCAGCCAGATACCAGTGCCTACACCAATCACCCATGCCTCTCTAAAACTGTAGGTGAGAGTTTGCACCATACACTTGGTGACCGACTGCCTGGACACCTGAGCTGAACCCATATAGGTAAACTTAATGGACTCCTGTGTGCATATACTTAGTTACAGAACTAACTACCTGGTGACAGGACATTAGAGCTTCAAAGGTGCCAATAATCAAACTAGCGCACACGAGCAGCCTATTGGGGCATATCAAAACAAAACAAAACAAGAAGCTAGGACTCACTAAACAAATATAAAATAAAATTATAATAACTTATTGATGGCTCAGAGACAAGAGTCAACATCAAATCACATAAAGAGGCAGTCCATGATGGCTTCAGCAAGCTCCCAAAATAATCAATAAATTCTCTGGAAGAAGAGAATTTCTTGGAATTACCATAGGCAGAATACAAAAGATTAAAATACAGAACTCTTATAGAAATTAGAAAGGAAATTCTTCAAAATGAATAAATTGCCAAAGAACATAGAGACAAAGCAGTAGTGGAATTTAAAAAAGTTATTCAAGAACATAATGACAAATTTAATAGGCTGCAAGAATCCATAGAGAGACAGCAATCAGAAATCAAGATGATTAACAAAAAAATTTCAGAATTAGACAACTCAATAGAAAGTCATAGGAGCAGAATTGAGAAGTTACATTTAGTGACATTGAATATAAACCACTTGATGACACTTATTTGAGAAAAAATCAGATAAAAGAATTAAAAAGAATGAAGAAACTCTAAGAGTTATGTGGGACTCTATCAAGAGAAATAACCTACGAGTGAGTGGAGTACCAGAACGGGTTGATAAAAGAAAATACAGAGAAAACTGTTGATTTGGTGACAGAAAACTTCCCTGATATCATGACAGATGGGAAGATATCTATTCAAGATGCTCATCAACCCACATACAAGGTAGTTAGAAAAAAGAAAGTCACCAGGACATATTATAATCAAACTTATCAAAACCAAAGATAAAGAGACAATTTTAAGAGCAGCTAGGCATAAAAGAAAAGTCATCTACAAAGGACAGTCAATTAGAATAAGCTAGGACTACTCAGCAGAAACCATGCAGGCAAGAAGGCAATGGGATGACATATATAAAGCCTTGAAGAAAAACAACTGCCAGCCAATAATTATATATCCAGCAGAACTGTCTCTCAAATATTATGGCAAAATTAGAGCATTACCAGATAAACAGACGTTTAGGGAATTTGCAAAAACCAAACCAACATTACAAGAAATACTAAAGGGAGTCCTCTGGTTAGATAATCAGTAACGTCAGATTTCAATGCAAGACTAGTACACAAGACAGAGCAACCAGATATAGACTCAGATAGGGAAGTTGAAAATACATCAAAGCTAACACACTGAAAATAGGGAAACAGAGACATCAATACATAAAAAAGGACCACATTAAAACAAAAACAGGGACTTAAAAAATGCAGGCATAGATTTTTCATATGGAGGGGAAGTCAAAGCTATATAAAGAAATAAAAGACTGGTATAAACTTAGAAAAATAGGGGTAAATATTAAGGTAACCACAAAGGAATCTAACAATCCTACAAATCAAAA
>NW_004444003.1:306573-308281 GCF_000243295.1 Trichechus manatus latirostris
GAGGCCAACTCTTCAGACAGGGATTGGACTGGACTGTGGGACATAAAGTGATACTCGTGAAGAATGTGCCTCTTAGTCAAGTAGATACAAGAGACCAAAGGGACAGCTTCTGTCCAGAGGTGAGATGGGAAGGCAGAGAGGGTTAGGAGCTGGTTGAATGGATATGGGGATTCAGGAGCAGAAAGGAGGAGTGTGCTGTCACAGAATGGGGTGAGTAATTAGGGTCACATAGCAATATACGTATAAAATTTTCTATGGGAGACCATCTTGAAATGTTAACTTCATTTAAATTACAACAATAAAAAAGAAAGAAAAAAATCAGGAAGGAGATCATGCAAAACACAGAACAAGCCAAGGAACACAGAGAGAAAGCAATAGAGGATCTTAAGAAGATTAAAGAGGAGCATAATGACAAATTTAACAGGCTGCAAGAATCCATAAAGAGACAGAAAACAGAAATCCAAAACATTAACAAAAAAATTTCAGAATTAGATAACTCAATAGAAAGTCACAGGAGCAGAATTAAAGCAATGGAAGTCAGAATTAGTAAGATTGAAGATAAAGCACTTGACACCAACTTATTTGAGGAAAAATCGGATAAAAGAATTTAAGAAAATGAAGAAACCCTAAGAATTATGTGGGACTCTATGAAGAGGAATAAGCTACGAGTGATTGCAGTACCAGAACAGAACAGGGGAGGACATCTGAGAAAACACAGAGAAATGTTGAAGATTTGTTGCCAGAAAACTTCCCTGATATCATGAAAGATGACAAGATATCTATCCAAGATGCTCATCGAAACCCACATAAGGTGGATCCCAAAAGAAAGTCACCAAGACATATAATCAAACTGGCCAAAACCAACGATAAAGAGAGAATTTGAAGAATGGCTAGGGATTAACAAAGAGTCATCTACAATGGAGTCAATAAGACTAAGCTCAGACTACTTAGCAGAAACCATGCAGGCAAGAAGGCAATGGGATGACACATATAAGTCTTGAAGGAAAAAAACTGCCAGCCAAGACTTATGTATCTAGCAAAACTGTCTCTCAAATATGACAGCAAAATTAGGGCATTTCCAGGCTAATGGAAGTTTAGGGAATTTGTAAAAACCAAACCAAAATTACAAGAAATACTAAAGGGAGTCCTCTGGTTAGAAAATCAATAACATCAGATAACAATCCAAGACTAAGAACACAGGACAGAGCAACCAGATATCAAACCAGATACGGAAGTCATAAAAATAAATCAAAGCTAAAACACTGAAAATAGGGAAACAGATATTAATATATAAAAGATAACAACATCAAAACAAAAAAGAAGGAGTAAAAAATGGAGTCATAGATCCTTCATATTGGAAGGAAGTTAAGGCAATATAAAGAAATAAAGGATTGGTTTAAACTTACAAAAATAGGGGTAAATATCAAGGTAACCACAAAGGAAACTAACAATCCTACACATCAAAATAAAAAACAAGAAAAACATAAAGACTCAGCAAATACAAAATCATCAACAAGGAAAAAGACAAAAAGAAAATACGTAAAGAAAAATGACTCAGCACAGAAAATTATCTGGAAAAAAGAAACTGTAAACAACACACAAAAAAATACATCAAAATGACAGCACTAAACTCATACTTATCGATAATTACACTGAATGGAAATGGGCTAAATGCAGTAACAAAGAGACAGAGAGTAGCAGAATGGAT
>NW_004444003.1:309842-311208 GCF_000243295.1 Trichechus manatus latirostris
AAAAAGAAAATTACAGACCAATATCTCTCATGAATGTAGATACAAAAATCCTCAATAAAATTCTAGCTAATAGAATTCGACAACATATCAAAAAAATAATTCACCATGACCAAGTGGGATTCATACCAGATATGCAGGGATGGTTCAGTACTAGAAAAACAATCAAAGTAATCCATCACATAAATAAAACAAAAGACAATGACCACATGATCTTATTAATTAATGCAGAAAAGGCATTTGGGAAAGTCCAACACCCATTCATGATAAAAACTCTCCACAAAATATGAATACAAGGGAAATTCCTCAACATAGTAAAGGGCATTGATACAAAGCCAACAGCAACATCCTAAATGGAGAGAGTCTGAAAGCACTCCCCTTGAGAACGGAAACCAGACAAGTATGCCCTCTATCACCACTCCATTCAGCATTGTGCTGGAGGTCTTAGCCAGAGCAATTAAGCTAGAAAAAGAAATAAAGGGCATCCAAATTGGTAAGGAAGAAGTAGAAGTATCCCTATTTGCAGAAGATATAATGTTATACACAGAAAACCCCAAACAATCCACAAGAAAACTATTGGAATTAATAGAAGATTTCAGCAAAGTATCAGGATACAATATAAACACAAAAAATCAGTTGGATGCCTCTACACTGACAAACAGAACTTCCAAGAGGAAATCACTAAATCCATACGGCAGCACCATTTGTTAAAGAGACTGTCTTTTCCCCAATTAATGGACTTAGGGTCTTTGTCAAATATCAGCTGCTCATAGGTGGATGAATTTATGTCTGGATTCTCAATTCTGTTCCATTTGTTGTTGTACCAGTACCAGGCTGTTTTCCCTACCATGGCAGTATAACGGGTTCTAAAATCAGGTAGTGTGAGGCTTCCCACTTTGTTCTTGTTTTTGAATAATGCTTTACTTATCCGGAGCCTCTTTCCTTTTCATATGAAGTTAGTGATTTGTTCTTCCATTTTATTAAAAATTGTCATTGGAATTTGGATCTGTATTGCATTGTATCTGTAGATGTTGGGTAGAATTGACATTTTCATAATGTTGAATCGAGTCTTCTATCCATGAGCAAGGAATGTTTTTCCACTTACGTAGGTTTCCTTTGGTTTCTTGCAGTAGTGTCTTGTAGTTTTCTTTGTATAGGTCTTTTGTGTCTCTGGTTACATTTATTCCTAAATATTTTATCTTCTTGGGGGCTATTGTAAATGGTATTGATTTGGTGATTTCCTCTTCAAGGTACTCTTTGTTGGCATAAAGGAATCCAATTGATTTTTGTATGTTTATCTTGTATCCTCAAAGTTTGCTGAAATCTTCTATTAGTTCCAGTAGTTTTCTTGTGGATTCTTTGGGGTCTT
>NW_004444003.1:313065-329479 GCF_000243295.1 Trichechus manatus latirostris
GTGTTGTTTGCTTGATATATTTTTTTCCATCCTTTGAGTTTTAGTTTGTGTCTTTAAGTCTAAGGTGCGTCTCTTGTAGGCAGCATATAGACGGATCATGTTTTTTTATCCAATCTGCCACTCTCCATCTCTTTGTTGGTGCATTAAGTTCATTTCCATTCATTGTAATTATTGATAAGTATGAGTTTAGTCCTGACATCTTGATATCTTTTTTTGTGTGTTGTTCACAGGTGCTTTGTTCTCCTCAATTTTCTGTACTGAGTCATTTTTCTTTACGTATTTTTTTTCATCTTTTTCATTGTTGTAGATTTTGTGTTTGCTGTGTCTTTATGTTTTTCTACTTTTTTATTTTGATTTGTAGCATTGTTAGATTCCTTTGTGGTTACCTTAACATTTACCCCTATTTTTCTACGTTTATACCAGTCTTTTATTACTTTATATCGCCTTAACTTCCCCTCCATATGAAAAATCAATGTCTGCATTTTTTAAGTCCCTCTTTTTTGTTTTAATGTTGTCCTTTTTTTTTACATGTTGATATCTGTTTCCCTATTTTCAATGTTTTAGCTTTGATGTATTTTCGATTTCACTATCTGAGTCAATATCTGCTTGCTCTGTCCTGTGTTCTAGTCTTGTGTTGTTATCTGGTGTTATTGATTATCTAACTGTAGGACTCCCTTTAGTATTTCCTGTAATTTTGGTTTGGTTTTTGCAAATTCCCTGAACTTTTGTTTATCTGGAAATGACCTAATTTCGCCATCATATTTGAGAGACAGTTTTGCTGGATATATAATTCTTGGCTGGCTGTTATTTTCCTTCAAGGCTGTATGTATGTCATCCCATTGCCTTCTAGCCTGCCTGTTTTCTGCTGAGTAGTCCGAGCTTATTCCAATTGACTCTCCTTTGTAGATGACTTTTCGTTTACCCCTAGCCACTCTTAAAATTCTCTATTTTTGGTCTTGGTGAGTTAGATTATACTATGTCTTGGTGACTTTCTTTTGGGATCTACCTTATGTGGGGTTCGATAAGCATCTTAGATATATATCTTCTCATCTTTCATGATATCAGGTAATTTTCTGTCAATAAATCTTCAAAAAATTTCTCTGTATTTTCTTTTATACCCCCCACCCCTGTTCTGGTACTCCAGTCACTGATAGGTCATTTCTCTTGATAGAGTCCCACATGACTCTTAGAGTTTCTTTGTTCTGTTTAATTCTGCTATCTGATTTTCCTCAAATAAGTTGGGCATCAAGAGCTTTGTCTTCAATGTCACTAAGTCTAACTTCTACTGCCTCAATTCTGCTCCTATGACTTTCTATTGAGTTGTCTAATTCTGAAATTTTATTGTTAATCTTCTGGATTTCTGATTGCTGTCTCTCTATGGATTCTTGCAGCCTATTAAATTTGTCATTATGTTCTTGAATAACTTTTTTATGTTCCACTACTACTTTGTCTGTATGTTCCCTGGAAGTTTCTGCATTCTATAGAATTTTCTTTCTAATTTCTAGAAGAGTCCTGTATATTAATCTTTTGTATTCTGTCTCTGGTAATTCCAAGGAGTTCTCTTCCTCCAGAGAATTTCTTGATTATTTATGACTTGCTGAAGCCATCATGGACTGCCTCTTTATGTGATTTGATGTTGACTCTTGTCTCTGAGCCATCGATAAGTTATTATAATTTTATTTTGTATTTGTTTAGTGAAACCTAGCTTCTTGTTTTGTTTCGTTTTGATATGGCCCAATAGGCTGCTCGTGTGTACTAGTTTGATTATTGACACCTTTGAAGCTCTAATGTCCTGTCACCAGGTAGTTAGTTCTGTAATTAAGTATGTGCACACAGGAGTCCATTAAATTTTCCTATATGGGTTCAGCTCAGGTGTCCAGGCAGTCAGTCACCAAGTGTGTGGTGCAGGCTCTCACCCACACTCCTAGAGAGGCATGGGTGATAGGTGCAGGCACTGGACTCTGGCTGTAGTATGGGATCATGCACTGAGCCAGGTAGGGGGCTGACCGCTGCCCCTGAAAGTCTGAAAGGAAAGTGTGTCCCTATTCTCTAAGGTGAGTAGGTAGGTGAGTTTTGCAGCCAAACTATGAGCACCCGACTCTGTTGGCTGTAAAGACTTGAGGGCACCACTTTTTCTTGGACTCCTGTAGCAGGTGACTAGGAGTCCTCAAGCCCCTGTTGCAGATCAATACAAGTGCCTACTTAAGGGGCAGGGCTGTTTCGAGGGTCACAAATCTGCCACTTCACAGCTGAAACAGTTGAAGTTAAGTTTCAGATATTTGCCCTGTTGTACTGTGGTAGTGAGGGCTGATGCTGTGAGATGGGTCCCCACAAGTCTAGACAGGGGTGCAAGGCACTCAGAGTCTGCGAACCCGTTATGCCTGTGCCTAGCAAAGGAACTATGCTGACCCTGTGTTCCTGGCTTAGGGGAGCCAGTAGCTTATTTGTTCCCTCTCCAAGGCCAGGAGAATGGGTCAGGGCGCCTTTTGGGATCTACTTCCGGCCCAGCAGACTCCCGGTGCAGAGCGTGGAGGGAGGAGGTAAAAAAAAGGGAGAGAGGTTTTTCCCAAATGAGCTTTTTTTTTAAAAAAAAAAATTCCTGCAAAAGGCCGCACACGTGTACTTATCTTTAGCCACTTGGGAGCTGCTTTTCACTGGTTCGGAGTGTCCAAGCAGAATCTCTGCTGCCGGGTCTCTCTTGATGTGGAAACTGCTTCCCAAGTGCGCGCAGCACAGCTGTTTGCCTGCTTCACTGTAGCCCAGGCGTGGCTGCAGAGTTGCAGTTTCGCCGCCGCAGCACTGGTGCTCTTCGCTTCTTCCAAACTGTCTCCCTCTCCCCCCGCCACTCAGTCCAGTTCCTCAATTTTGCCTTGTTCAGGGCTCCTAGATATTCATATACAATCAAATCACTTGTTTTTCCAGGTCTTTGTTGCAAGAGGGATATAGAAAGCATCTGATTACTCTGCCATCTTGGCCACCTAACAAAGTTTATCAAGAAAATGTTCTGCATCCCACTTTGGTGAGTGCATCTGAAGTCTTAAAAGCTAGCAAGTGTCCTTCTAAGATTTATCAATTGGTTCCAACCCACCTGGAGCAAAGAAGAATGAAGAACACCAAAGACACAAGGAAAATATTAGCCCAAGAGACCAAAGGGGCCACATAAACCAGAGACTGCATCAGCCTGAGACCAGAAGAACTGGATGGTGCCCAGCTACCACCAATGGCTGCCCTGACAGGGACACAACAGAGAGTCCCTGATGGCACAGGAGAAAATTAGGGTGCAAAGTTCAAATTCTAGTAAAAAGACCAGACTTAACAGTCTGACTAAGACTGGAGGAACCCTAGAAGACATAGCCTCCAGACTCTCTGTTAACCCAGAACTAAAACCATTCCTGAAGCCAACTCTTCAGACAAAGAATAGACTGAACTATAAGACATAAAATGATACTCGAGAAGGGTGTACTTCTTAGTTCAAGTAGATACACAAGACTAAATAGGCAGCTCCTGTCCGGAGGTGAGATGAGAAGTCAGAAAGGGATAGGAGCTGGTTGAATTGACATGGGAAATCTAGGGTGGAAAGAAGGAGTGTGCTGTCACATTATAGGGATAGCAACTAGGGTCACATAACAATGCATGTATAAATGTCTGTATAAGAAACTAACTTAAGCTGTAAACTTTCACCTAAAGCACAATAAAATAAATAAATAAATAAAATAGAATGAATGAAAGAGAAAGTTTAGACTGGATACTAATATATGTATGATATATATTATATATACATTAATATGTACATGAGTTGACTTAAATATATACATATCTAAGTCAACTCATAGTTGACATGAATATATATGTTTAAGTCAACTCATAGTGACCCTATATGATGGAGCAGAACAGCTCCATAGAGTTTCCTAAGCTGTAAATCTTAATGGGAGCAGATTCCAAGGTCTTTTCTCCTGCCGAGCTGCTGGTGGGTTCTAACTATGACCTTTCAGTTAGCAGCCAAACTCAACCATTTCGGCACCAAGGCTCCTTAATAGTCTATATTAATAGGAAAAATAGTGAAGACTGTGTCTTTCTCAAAAAAATAAATTGCCACCATTGTTTTACAAGATCTTTTGCTACTCTTTTATAATATAGCCTGTGACAGTACAGAGTAACATGAGCAGTGCTTGACCGCCTCCAAACAAACATAAACAACATTTTAAAGAGGACAAGCTGCCTTGGGTATGCTTTTCTATTTTGTATCATGTGTGGTACTTACCTGGATAGCTAAACTAAATAAAATCATGGAAACATAATTCAAAGTTGGATGGGTACAGAGAGGACTTCTAGTTTTACCTATATTCACTGGATTACAGACAAAATAAACCAGAGTTGAAGAGGGGGCCTCACACTTGGTATAACCTCTAGAGTCCCCAGAAATACAACTCCTTCAGCTGGGATCAAGACGGAGCACTCATGCTGAGCACAGAGTCACCCTCCTGTCATTAGGGAATCAAGAGTGAACCTATACACTGAGACTAAGACCATGCATACTTAGGCCTTCTACCCTAATTATTTGGGAAGACTAAACCAGTTACTGTGAAGTCGGCTCCAACTCACAGTGACCCCAAGTGTGTCACAGTAGAAACATGCTTCATAGGGTTTTCAGTGTCTGATTGCCAGGCCTTTCTTCAGAGGCACTTCTGGGTGGACTCAAAGTTTTAACCTTTATTTCCAGTTAGCAGCTGATCGCATTAACCTTTTGCACCACTCAGATACTCCTTGAGGAGAACAGAGACCCTGAAAACTCATTCCTCTGACTCCTCAAACACTCTCAGCCTCATTCTTACTGCCACCCTCTGTCTTGAACCTACCAACTAATTTCATTATGCCTTTTATTCCCTTATGTAGCGATCACCACAAACCTTCCCAACTCCCAAATCATTCCTCTTCTCCCACACTTACCTCTGTAAGACTCTATTTATCCTCTTTTGTGTCTTCTTCTGGCCCCTGTACCCAACTCCTGAAATGCTTCCAACGTGTCTTCTAATTTATAGCCGCTTATCAGCAAAACCCCCTCCTATCTTCAACCTGTTTGTATATTATTTTTCCCTCTTGTGCTAATGGAAACCTGGCTCTGCCCTGAAGTGGTGGCTTTTTCTCCCACAGCCCTTATACCACTGGGCCTGAAGATGAGTTAAGTGTCCTTGTTCTACATTGTAGCTTTCAGATCATTCTCTCTAACTTTGAATCATATCTCATATTGTAAGATTTTATCACTCACCATTTCTCAGTGTTTCTGCTACCTATGAACCCCTTGATTTCTCTATTTTTTTTTTTTAAAGTAAAAAGAAAGTTTTATTTGGCATATATTCAAAAGGACAAAAGTGGGAAGCGGACAAGCATGCTGCCAGAGCCATGTCTGCCTGAGTCCAAAGAATATCACAGAATAGGCAAGAATGGGAAAACGGATAAGCATGCTGCCACAGCCATGTCTGCCCGAGTCCCGATTTCTCTATAATTTTAGTTTTTTTCTCATAGTCATTCTTTTCAGTATTATTTGATGATTTCAATGCACAAAGAGATGATCCTTCCAGTCTCTTGGATTCTCAATTCCTTGAACTCCTTTCCTGCAACAATCTTCTACTCTTTTATGGATTGAATTGTGTCCCCCAAAAATATGTGTAGTAAATCCTAATCTCTATGCCTGTGGTTAAAATTCCATTTGGGAATGGGTTTTCTCTGTTATGTTAATGAGGCAGGGTGAATTTTATGTCAATCTCTGACAAGATATAAAAGGAGCAGATTAAGAAGCAGAGACAGGGGAAGAGAGGTGCCAAGCCACGTGAAGATTGCCCAGGAGCAGAAGCTCAGAAGAGAAAATGACCTTCCACCAGAGCCAACAGAGAGAGAAAAACTTTCTCTAGAGCCGACACCCTGAATTCAGACTTCTAGTCTCCTAAAACTGTGAGAAAATAAATTTCTGTTTGTTAAAGCCACCCACTTGTGGTATGTCTGTTATAACAGCACTAGATAAGTAAGACACGCTCCATCCAACTTCAGCCTCTTACCCTCATGTTTGTAGACTAGACCTTGTCATTACCAATGTCTGAAACCCCTCCATAATCTCAGTTTCATCAATTCCATTCTCTGACCATCACCTCCTCACATTGCAGCTCCCTCCTCCATCTATTACTTTAACAATCCCTTGAAACCACCAATTAACTGATTTAACAACCTTTCCTTATCTATTACTCACTTTGGTGTTCTCTCTCCCTTCACATTCCTTCTTAAATTCTTTGGTCTTTACAGCCTCATAAAACAAAACAGGACTAATGAGGCACAGCAGCCCAGGGACAAGGACTAGAAGACAGGAGGGGACAGGAAAGCTGGTGACACGGAACCCAACGTTGAGAAGGGACACTGTTGACATGTCATGGGGTTGTTAACCATTACGATAGGGCAATATGTGTACTAACTGTTTAATGAGAAACTATTTGTTCTGCAAACCTTCACCTAAGGTACCAAAAAGAAAAAAAAGAATTATCTATGTGAGATCAAATTGACAACAGCAACTCAAAAGGTTTGATGGGAAGCCTAGGGGGCAGTGAATTGAAGATAATGGTGATGGAATAATTTGGAAAAGGATAGTGAGAATAGCAGCACAACCGGAAGAATGTAATGGATGTCACTGAATTGTATATGTAGAAACTTTCAAAATGGTGTAACTTTGACTATGTATATTTTCACAAAAAAAAGTCCTCAAGGTTGAAAAAGGAGAGTGTTGACATGTCGTGGGGTTGTTAACCAATGTCATAAAACAATATGTGTACTGACTGTTTAATGAGAAACTATTTGTTCTGTAAACCTTCATCTAAAGTACAATTAAAAAAATTTAAAAAAAATTCTTTGGTCTTCATAAAAACTCTGTTATATACTCCCTTGGTCATCTTGCCTATCTCTCACTTTTCATACTCAGTTAGCAAAACCATGACCTTGGTTAATTATAATTCTTTACTAACTCTGTCCCAGTACCAATACAGCTGAACGTAACAGTAGAAAAACAACCACACTGACTGGTATTACTTTAAATCTGAGACCAAAATTCAAGTTGATCCTTAATGTTGTTAGATAATTGTGCTATACTTACCCAGTGCATTCCCTCTGCCATTCTTCCCAACCACTATTTCATACAGTTGCTTCTGTTCTTAAACTCCAATACCTCTTCCCCCATCCTGACTTTCAACCGAAAAAATAATAAGGTATTTGGAAGAAAATTTACACAAAATCCCATATCCATGTTGTTGTTAAGGGCTGTCCAGTCAGTTCCAACCCATAGTGACACTACATAAGACAACGAAATACTGCCTGATCCCACGCCATCCTCACAATTGTTGCTATGTTTGAGCACATTATTGCAGCCATTGTGTCACTCCATCTCATTGAGGGTCTTACACTTTTTCGCTGACCCTGTACTTTACCAAGCATAACGTCCTTCTCCAGGGACCGCTCCCTCCTGATAACATGTCCAAAGAACATGAGATGAAGTCTCACTATTCTCCCTTCTAAGGGGCATTCTGGCTATACTTCTTCCAAGACAGATTCGTTCATTCTTCTGGCAGTCCGTGGTATATTCAATATTCTTTGCTAACGCCATAATTCAAAGGCATCAATTGTTCTTCGGTCTTCCTTATTCATTGTCCAGCTTTCGCATGCATATGAGACGATTGAAAATACCACAGCTTGGGTCAGGCACACCTTAGTCCTCAAGGTAATATCTTCGCTTTTTGATATTTTAAAGAGGTCTTTTACAGCAAATTTGCTCAATGTAATACATTGTTTCATTTTTTGACTGCTGCTTCCATGGGCATTAATTGTGGATCCAAATAAATTAAAATCCTTGACAAATTCAATATTTTCTCCATTTATCATGATATTGCTTATTGGTCCGGTTGTGAGAATTTTTGTTTTCTTTATGTTAAGATGTAATCCATACTTAAGTCTTTGATCTTCATCAGTAAATGTTTCAAGTCCTGCTCACTTTCAACAAGTAAAGTTGTGTCATATGCATGTCATGGGCTGTTAATGAGTCTTCCTTCAGTCCTGATGCTGTGTTCTTCTTATAGTCCAGATTCTTGGATTATTTGTTCAGCATACAGATTGAATAAGTATGGTGAAAAGTTGCAACCCTGACACACACCTTTCCTGACTTTAAACCACCCAGTATCTCTTTATGTTTGAACAACTGCCTCTTGGTCTATGTACAGGTCCCACATGAGCACAATTAAGTGTTCTGGAATTCCTATTCTTTGCATTGCTATCCATAATTTATTATGATCCACACCGTTGAATGTCTTTGTATAGTCAATAATTATTAACGCAGGTAAACATCTTTCTAGTATTCTCTGCTTTCAGCCAGGATCCATCTGGCATCAGCAATGATATCTCTGGTTACATGTCCTCTTTTGAATCCGGCCTGAATTTCTGGCAGCTCCCTGCTGACATACTGCTGCAGCCACTTTTGAAAGATCTTCAGCAAAATTTTACTTGCATTGATATTAATGATGTTGTTCAATAATTTTCATGTTTCACTGGCTCACCTTTCTTTGGAGTGGGCACAAATATGGATCTCTTCCAGTCAGTTGGCCAGGAAGCTGTCTTCCAAATTTCTTGGCATAGACGAATGAGTGCTTCCAGCATTTCATCCATTTGTTGAAACATCTCAATTGGTATTCCGTCAATTCCTGGAGCCTTGTTTTTTGTCAGTGCCTTTAGTGTAGCTTGGATCTCTTCATTTGGTATCATTGGTTCTTGATCATATGCTATCTCCTGAAGTGGTTGAATGTCGACCAGTTCTTTTTGTACAGTGACTGTGTATTCCTTCCATCTTCTTTTAATGCTTCCTGAGTCTTTCAACTTTTGCCCATAGAATCCTTCAATATTGCAACCCGAGGCTTGAATTTTTCTTCAGTTCTTTCAGCTTGAGAAATGCTGAGCATGTTCTTCATTTTTGGTTTTCTCACTCCATGTCTTTGCACATTTCATTATAATACTTTCTTTGTCCTCTCGAGTTGCCCTTTGAAATCTTCTGTTCATCTCTTTTAATGGCATCGCATTCATTGTCAAAAAGAACGTTTCAAGATCTATCCTGAAATACAAAGCTGTCAGTGATAGGATAATATCCATAGGCCTACAAAGAAGATCAATTAATATGACTATTATTCAAATTTACATACCAACCACTAATGCCAAAGATTAAGAAATTGAAGATTTTTACCAACTTCTGCAGTCTGAAGTTGATCATCAATCAAGATGCATTGATAATTACTGGTGATTCGAATCTGAAAGTTGGAAACAAAGAAGAAGGATTAGTAGTTGGAAAATGGAACAGGAGATCACATGATAGAATTTTGCAAGATCAATGACTTATTTCTTGCAAATACCTTTTTTCAACAACATAAACAGCGACTATACATGTGGACCTTGCCAGATGGAGTATACAGGAATCAAATCGACTATATCTGTGGAAAGAGACAATGGAGAAGCTCAGTATCTTCAGTCAGAGCAAGGCCAGGGGCTGAATGGAACAGACCATCACTTGCTCATATGCAAGTTCAAGTTGAAACTAAAGACAATTAAAACAAGACCACAAGAGCCAAAGAACAACCATGAGTATATCCCACCTGAATTTAGAGACCATCTCAGGAATAGATTTGATGCACTGTGCACTAATGAATGAAGACCAGACAAGTTGTGGAATGACGTCAGTACATCATACATGAAGTCATTAAAAAGACAGAAAAAAAGACTAAAATGGATGTCAGAAGAGACTCTGAAAATTGTTCTTGAATGTAGAGTAGCTAAAGTGAAAGAAAGAAATGATGAAGTAAAAGAGCTGAACAGAACCATATCCACACCCATCAGCATTTTCACCCCTATAATAGTTTGCTTCCATGCAAGTTCATACTTGGACTATGCATACTCCTATCTAAAGACAATCCTTTCCATTGGGTACTGGATTCAGTCTCATCTCACCTATCAAAAACATTACTGCTGCAATTTTCCCCTCTCTCTTCTTTATCATCAACCTTTTGCACTATACTAGATTATTCCCATCAGCATGCAAATGCACTGTTATTTTCTGAACTTATTTTTAAAATCATTCTCTTTATCCATCCGTCACCACCAGTTACTTCCATTTTTCTTTGCCCCTCTTTGCAGAAAAATTTCTTGAGTTATTGTCTCACTGCCCCCAATTCGTAACCTCTCAGTTTCTCTTAAATCCTTCCAATTTGCTCTTATTGAAGTCACCAATGACCTGTAGGTTGCTAATCCAATAGCCAATTCTCAATCCTCAGTACTTGACCTATCAGATCATTGGGCCCAGATTACCACTCCCCTTTGATAAACTTTTCTTACTTGACTTCCACAGCACTTTCCTGGTTTTCTCCCTTTCTCTGTCTCCTCTTCTGATAGACTTGGTCATCTTCTCTTCTTCACTTACTCCTTGTTTATCTCATCCATCTATATGATGATAACTGCTAAATATGTATTTCAAGTTCAGACCTCTCTCTCAAACTCCAAAATCATATTCAACTGTCAACTTGAAATCTCCATTTGTTGGTCTAATAGACATCTTAAACTCTATTTCCTGATCTTTCTCTTCAAATTTTTTCCTCCTGCAGCCTTCTTCATCTTTATTGATGACAAGCTTCCATTTGTTCAGAGCAAAAGACTTAGGATCCTCTCATTCTCTCACATTCCACATACAAACCATCATCCAATTCTTTTGCGTCTACCTTCATAATTATCCAGAATCCACTTTCACCACTGCCTCTGCTATTACTCTTATCCAAACCACCACTATCTCTCACCTGAATTGTTCTTAAATGGATGATTGCTTTACATCACTGCTCTCTATTATTTAATTTCAACACAGCAGCCAAAATAATTGGTTTAAAATGTAAGTCAGGGAATGACACTTGTCTGCTCAAACCTGTGCAATGAGTCGCATTTTACTCCGAATCTTAAGAATGATTTACTGCAGCAATTTATTAAAGCAAATTTTTTTTACAGTGACCTATGAGTACTTCACAAGTATTTACTGAACATCATCTGCATCAGATCCTACCCAGGGAGTAGTAGTAGGGAGGGAGGGAGATACGGGCAGTGCCTGGCCTCAACCCGGACCTTCAGTATGGGAGTCTCTGGAAGTGGATCATGGAGAGCTGTATTTTTAACAGGCCTCCTGGTGATTGTTGGCAGTGGTTTATCTAGGGTATCGAACCAGCCCTTGGTACATTGTACTACTGAGCAGTTTCTATTAAGCCGGTGTATTAGTCATCTAGTGCTACTCTAACAGAAATACCACAAGTGGATGGCTTTCACAAAGAGAAATTTATTTTCTCTCAGTCTAGTAGGCTAGAAGTCCAAATTCAGGGCGTCAGCTCCAGGGGAAGGCTTTTTCTCTCTGTTGGCTCTGGAGGAAGGTCCTCGTTGTCATCAGTCTTCCCCTGGACTAGAAGCTTCTCTGCACAGGAACCTTGGGTCCAAAGGACACACTCTGCTGCCGGTGCTTCTTTCTTGGTGGTAAGAGGTCCCCAACTCTCTGCTTGCTTCCCTTTCCTTTTATCTCTTGAGTGATAAAAGCTGGTGCAGGCCACACCACAGGGAAACTCCCTTTACATTGGATCAGGGATGTGACCTGGGTAAAGGGGGTGTTACAATCCCACCCTAATCCTCTTTAACATAAAATTACAATCACAAAATCGAGGCCAACCACACAATTCTGGGAATCATGGCCCAGCCAAATTGATACACACATTTTTGGGGGGACATAATTCAACCCATGACACCCGGTACAGCCCAACATCCTTCCTCAAGCATGGTAATGTACTAATTAAAAGACTAACGAGCTTGACTTGTATTTTTGAGCTGATATGATGGTAACATTATCTAAAAGAGGGGCGTCAGATGTTTGGACGGGGCTCAATTTCAGTGCTTGCCATAGGTGCCATTTTCTGTAAATATGCAGCTGGTCATACTGGGTTAACATAAACTGCTCAATGGCTCCATGTGCCCAGGGCCTGTGCAATACTTGCCACACCCTAGTTACACCTCTTATTGAGCGCTACTGGTGTATAAGGTGTATATGATCTGCCCTTCCTCCTTTGTTTCTGTGAACTCATCTATAATTCTTCTGTTCCTACGAGCAATGTACATTCCACTCTAGGAACACTGGCATCCTTCATACTCCTTGAAAACAGCATTTTTGGGTGGGAGCCTTTGCAGCAGCTGCTCCTTCTGCCTGAAAAGCTATTCTCCTGAACTTCCACATGACTCATCCCCTCACTTCCCTCAAGCCTTTGCCCAAATATCATTTGCTCAATGGGGCCTACTTGGACTCACTTCTTGCCCTGCCCCTCATACTCTTGACTTCCCTTATACTCTTCAACTTTTTCTTTTTTCCATGGCACATAAAAACTCTTAATATTCTGTGTAAGTTATTTAATCTATCACATGTATTGCTATGGTCTGTTTTTCCCTGCTAAATATAAGCTCCACCAGGGCAGGGATTCTTGTTTTCTTCACTCATAAATTCCAAGTGCCTGCAACAATGCATGGCGGATGAAGTGTGTTTCATAAATATTTGTAAAGAATGATTTGCTGCAGAAATTTGTGTTTTGGAAATATATTGTGTTTTTTGTATCTTTGTCAGAGGAAAACAAATTAGAGCAAGTATTAACAAAAATACTTATATGAGAATAAACATGAATGTGGAAAGCAAATACCAAGACTTATTTGAAATGAGCATACCGTTAACGGATATTTGTTTTTATTACAAGTGTACACAATGTTTTTCAGAAGAAGTTTCATGAGGAAAAATACTTAGAAACAAAAATTTTGATAAAATAATTTTTAAAAAGACCAGTTATCTCCTTCATTAAGAAATACTCAGAATCAGTATATATTATTTCTCTTGAAGATATGTAGGCAACAACCTGTCATTTTAAATTTTGTGTTTCTTTTCTCATACTGTTGATTACTATTAGTTTTATCTAAAATAAATTCTATACTTTTTTTTTTTTTTTTTACTCTTTATAGCTAAAAAGATAGTGGTATTAAATTCATCTAAAAACTGAATACAGTTTTTTGTATGGTAATTTCCTTGTTCTACAATGAATCAGTTTAGGTAATTTCAGTTTGGAAAATTGAACAAGAAGGGAGATAGAGTGTCATTTTTTAAACATTCTGAATGCTTGCCCATTTCTATAGAATACTTCCAAGAAAGAACTAGTTTTTTCTATTTTGCAGAAAAGCATTTTAAGATTAAATTGTTAGTTTTACATGACTCAATCAATCATTTAGTCCCCCCCAAAAACTGAACTTTACCTGGGGTGAATTTTTAATGGCGCTACTTAGACATTTATTGGTCTTGCTATATTTCTTACATCTACCATATTTACTGAGGTTCTAACAGTAAGAGGTGGAGAAAAGGCACTTGTATATGAGAAAATAAGAGGCTGCAGAAAATTATCTTACCAATTCAAGTCCCAGTGTTAGAGATCTCCCAGGCCCTCAAGTGATTCCTTGCTAAAATATTATGAAAAGCTAAATAATAGTGCTTATTATAATCTATGATTATAATTATAGTAACAACACACCACCCTCTATTATAAAAAAGTGAAATTTTTAATAAGCCAAAACTTACAAAGGAAGTTTAAAAAGAAAAATACAAAGAATAGAATTAATTGAAAATAATCATTTCAAGATGGTAAAATTCACTGCTTTCATATTTTCACTGTCCTACTTTCTATTATCATGGACTGTATTCTTTATTTTTATCTCCAGCACGTATCATATATTAGAAATGCTATAAATATTTGTTGAACAGGAAAGTGAGAAAATACACTTTTAATTTTTGTAGCTCAATTTCCTTTTTAAAAAATAGTCCCAGTAATAATTGGCTATACTTCCTCTAAAGGTCCTGATACTTCGATAACCTGAGTTAAGCCCCTTAAGGTCTTTATGCTAAACAAACAAGAGGTTTACTTAGCTAAAGGAAAACTACTCACCTATTAATTTTGATCAATTGCTTTGTAGTCACTATCATTAGACTGTAATTTAAACCACAATTAGATTTTATCCTTTTAAAAGATAAAGCAGATTCCCAGCCATTAATTAAAGGGTCTGACTAAAGTTGGTTACAAGATGGATGCCACATACCCTCCACTGATGACCCAACTCAGCAAAATAGTGTACTTCTGTTTCGAGAAGCAAATATTGTAACTCCAGTAATGAAAAATTTAGTTTCTTCCTGGAGCAGGTGGACAGGAACTCATAAAACGATTTCTGGTACTCTACTATAGCATCTGTTTTCTGGGATTCCACAAGGAATCACACAGTGGATATCAACAAAATAAATCCACGAATGCCTACTCTTTTATATGAATGAGCTATACATATCACTTATAAATTGATTAAAAGGGAACAATGTCTAAACGATGCTCTCTACTACATCACTGTTGCTTCATCATTACAACTATGAAATGCAATATCTGTTCACAATTTCCCAGACTCCCAGTGACCTACTCATCTCAAAAGCAATGGTAAAGCCAACTCAAAGGAGGAAAGTTACTACATCTTGGACAACTAGGACCTCAGAAATAACCATTAATGCTCTAATATGCTCTTAGTGTTCATCTACCCACCTGCTTCTCATAAGCAATTCAAAAGGAACTTTCCTAGGGTGAATAAATCACCCAAACCAAAGGGCTAGAGCTTAACTTACAAAAAAAGAACACATGATCACATGCAAAGGAACCCATATTCACTTAAGAAATTTCCTGCTTACAATTAAATTAAATTAAATTAAAATATTAAGCTCCTGTATGATTCCATTTCTCTTAAATGGTGAAAGTCAGCTTCTTTGTCATCGCAGAAGTGAGCACAATGTGCTGGTGAAGAGCATGGACACAGGTGTCAAACTGTCCCTTTACTGCTACTATAGACCTGGTTACCTTGTGCTATCACTTAAACCTGCTGAGCTGTAGTTTCCTAATCTGTAAAATAGTACCTTCTCATAGTGTTGTTGTGAAAATAAAGAAGACTGACCATGCGAAGTGCAAAGTGTATATTAAGTACACAGTACATTTTACCTTTTATTATTGGTTGTGTTTTCCCTGTTATTACACCAAAAAATTATATAACATTAAGCACACAGTCCACTCTTATTTGCTAGTCCTCTTTGGGAAAGGTGACATGTCATTATCTCTGTGCTAATTCATTTGAAATTTCTGGTTCACGTAAGAATGTGAAGGAAAGATGGAGAAAAAAATCAGTGTTAGGGGAATCTCACTGTGAGGCTCATCGATTTGGTGTTATTAGATATTTAGATCTTGTGTACATAGATACTTGTGTTCAGTGTTAACATGGGGAATCTGAAAGGAGGTGGCATGGTCACCATGAGAAAGAACAACCTTTTCATAGTCCTTGTGAAGATTTGGTTGAATTCCTGGTCACAGAACAGCCAAGCATATTATTTATTTATTTGTTTTATTTAAAATTTTTTTGTTGTACTTCAGATGAAGGTTTACAGAACAAATAGTTTCTCATTAAACAGTCAGTACACATATTGTTTTATAATATTGGTTGACAACCCCACAACATGTAAACACTCTCCCTTCTTGACATTGGAGGACCTTTTTTCTGGTGAAAATATACGTAGCCAAATTACACCATTTCGAAAGTTTCTACATGTACAATTCAGTGACATTGATTACATTCTTCCAGCTGTGCTGCCATTCTCACTATACGTTTCCAAATTATTCCATCACCATTATCTTCAAATCACTGTCCTCTAGGCTTCCCATCAAACCTTTTGAGTTGCTATTGTCAATTTGATCTCAGGTAGGTAATTCTTTTTTTTTTTTGGTACCTTAGATGAAGGTTTGCAGAACAGTTTCTGATTAAACAGTTAGTACACATATTGCCTTATGACAAAGGTTAATAACCCCACGACATGTCAACACTATCCCTTCTCAAACTTGGGTTCCCTATTACCAGCTTTCCTGTCCCCTCCTGCCTTCTAGTTCTTGTCCCTGGAGTGCTGTGCCTCATTAGTCCTGTTTTGTTTTATGAGGCTGTCCAATCCCAGGCTGAACGGTGAACTTCAGGAGGAGCTTCATCACTGAGCTAAGAGGTGTCTGGAGGCCATACTCTGGGGGTTTTTCTGGTCTGTCAGGCCAGTAAATCTGGTCCTTTTTTTTTTTTGGTAAGTTAGAATTCTTTTCTACATCCTTTTCCAGCTGTGTCCAGGACCCTCTATTGTGATCCCAGCCAGAGCAGTCAGTGGTGGTAGCCGGGCACCATCTAGCTGTACTGGACTCAGTCTGGTGGAGGCCGTGGTAGCTGTGGTCCATTAGTCCTTTGG
>NW_004444003.1:329713-330817 GCF_000243295.1 Trichechus manatus latirostris
CTTTTGTGATTGACTTATTTCACTCAGCATAATGTCCTCCAGCTTCATCCATGTTATGAGATGCTTCACAGATTCATCATTGTTCTTTATCTTTGTATAATACTCCATTGTGTGTGTGTACCATAGTTTATCTGATCATCTGTTGATGAGCATTTAGATTGTTTCCATCTTTTTGCTATTGTGAACACTGTTTCAATGAATATGGGTGTGCATATGTCTATTCGTATGATGGCTCTTATTTCTCTAGGATATATTCCTAGGAGTGGGATTGCATTTTGTAGTGCTTTTTTTTGTGGTGCTGATGTTTTCTTTGTTCCTCTTACTCTCCTGTGCTGAGTTCCTTTGTTTGTGGTTTTTTTTTTTAATTTCTTTTGTTTTTGTAGGTTTTGTTTTTACTGAGACTTTATGTTTTTATTCTTTATTTTGATGAATATGTTTGTTAACTTTCTTTGTGATTACCTTGAAATTTACCCGTATCTTCTTAGATTTGTACCAGTCATTTATTACTTGGTATCACTTGCCTTCCTCTCCATTAGAAGGTTCTATACCTACACCGCTTATTCCCTCATGTATTGTTCTGATGCTGTTGACGTTTAAAGATTAACCTCTCTGGTTCCCTTTGTGATTATTTTGGTTTTGCATAGTCCTTAAGAGTTCATTTCCTAGGTTGGTATCTGGATAGTACAATCCTGTGTCCTATAATCATCTTGTGGTCTGATGTTGTTTATTCTCAGATCCAAGGACTCCCTTAAATAAGTCTTGTAAGTTTCGGTTGGTTTTTACATAGTCCCTTAATTTCTGTTTATCTGGAAATGATTTAATTTCATCATCATATTTGAACGAGAGTTTTGCAGGATATATTATTCTTGGCTAGCAATTTTTTTTCTTTCAAGGTTTTATATATGTCATCCCACTGCCTTCTTGCCTGCATGGTTTCTGCTGAATAATCTGAGCTTAGTCTTATTGTTTCCCCTCTGTATGTGACTTTTTGTTTTTCTCGAGCTGCTCTCAGGATTCTTTGTCTTTGGTTTTAGCAAGTGTGATTATGATATGCCTTGCTGATTTTCTTTTGGGGTCTATCCTATATGGGGTTCGTTGAGCTTC
>NW_004444003.1:331198-374610 GCF_000243295.1 Trichechus manatus latirostris
CTTTTTTGTTTTATTTGGTTATGCGTGAGCAGGCAGGCTGTGAGTTCCTTGTTGTTTGCTCTTCTGTGGGCATGATACTTTTCACCTCCTTCTCCAATGGGCAAGGTCAATAACTCAGGTATAGTACAGCAGGGCAGGTCCAGCGGAAGGGGCGTTGCTGGGATAGGTTTTTTATGGCACATACCAGGGCTGACAGTGCAGACCAGAATCAGTGCAGGGCAGGTTCCAGTAGGCCATGCCTGTGTTGCTTGGGAGTGTGATGTTCAGCACACAGTGCAGGTAGGCAGGAAGGAGGGAGTAGATTGTGATGTGTGGAGCTAAGATGGGTATGGAAAAGATGAGAGAGAGGAGAGAGGAACAGGAACCAAAGACACACACACAAACAAAAAAGAGTGCCAAGGGAGCTTGCTGTTGGAGTGGAGAGATGAGAGACTGAGAAATGGGGAAAAACAAAAATGAAAAAAAAAATAAAAAGGGTAAAAGAAAAAAATGAATAAATTGAGAAACTGAAATGAAAAAAGACAAAAAGGGAATAAGAGAGAGAAGAAAACTAAACAAAGAAATAAAAAAAAAAAAAACAAGAAAAAAGAAATGCCCCGAAGGATGTCCCTGTGCATCTGCGCAGAGTAAGAGACTAGCTTCCAAGCCACATGGTAAGTGCCCAGCTAGAAGGGGCTTTCAAGCCAAGAAAAGGAAAAGAAATCAAAACAGAAAAAATCATAGCAAACAAACAAACAAAAAAGCCCAGGGGTCCCACCAGCGTGACGGCACAGGCCAGGAAGCAGTTTCACAGTTGAGTGGTGTTTCTCAGCCTTTCAGGAAGAAGCAAAGATGGCACACGGATCCAGATATTTGAGAGAAAGGATAAGGGAAGTGGTGAGAGGTAAGGAAGAAATCTAAAGAAGCAGAAGAAAGCTACACCAGCAGCCAACAAATGGCACCCAGGGAGCTGGCCAGTGCGGGTGGCTGGAATCCAAGTGGCACTGGGGGGAAGCTCATCCTTCCCGGCCAATGGACTGTGGCTGCAGGAAGCAGAGGAGGTTAAGTAGGGGTGAAGAAGGGTGGGGGGGGGTGAGTAAGCCGATATGGTGGGTTACCAGTTGTTCTGTCTCCTGCTGAAAGCTCCGTGAAGCTGCTTTCTCGTACCTCCTGTTCACTGATCTCCGGTAGGAGTCCAAGATGGTGGATCCATGCTGCGGTATCTGATAGGGGACCTCTGCATGTATCTCTCTTTGCGCTCTGTTCTCAGTCAGTTTCTTATTCCATTCAGTGCTTCGCTGAGTTCTTTATCTCTTCATTTGATGGTTAGGGTTTCAGGATTGACGTGTGACTCTGTTTGACTTAGTTTTTCTGATCTTTGCTGTGGAGGGGTGATGTGGTGTTTCTGACTATAGTGCCATGTTGCCTGGAAGTCTCCAAGTATATTTTTTATAAAGGGATTATTGAACATTTTCTGGAGCATCTCCAATTTCTTCAAACATTTAAAATTAGGTTATAGATAAGTTTCCTTTTTCTAATTTGGATAGAAATCATTCTACTACAAACAGGAAGAAAAGAAGATAATAGGCATCAAGCATATTATTTTAGATTATCCAATATCCCATCCCCCTTTCTTCTAGCCACAGTAATTGGATAATGGGGTAGACATACTTCCAGTTCAGGACAAACAGAAACTTTCCCTGCAACTAGGGTAGAGAAGCTCCCGTCTTCGCTGGTCATGAAACTGAAGGGATATAAGCCCAGAGCTAACATCAGCTGTGACCACTGACAAATGAAGAAAACTGGTGTGCAAGAACAAAGCTGACAAGACAAAAAACAGTGAGAGAGTTGTGGTGGTGGTGAAGTTCCTGGCTCCAATTACCCCTACCATTGCAAGATGAGGTTGTTCAGGTTTTGAACCCATGAGCTACCCCTGCATCCTTCTAATAACTTCTCACATTGCTCCCAACACTACCACTTCTTCACCTGCCATGTAGTTTACTTGGCAGGTATCATTACAAATACAAAGATGTGTTTTTATTGAGCATATACTATCCATTGAGTATCTACTATGTGCCTAGCACAGTTACTAGGATCTTTATATATAAATTATCTTGTTTAGACTTCACAAATATCACATACAGTGTATTAGAGAGGGAACTGGGTTACAAAGTAATTGACTTATGCATGCAGCTACTAAGTGGAAGACTAATGATTCAAACTGACACCTGTGTAACTCTAAAGCCCATGTTTTTGAGATTAATGATAAAAATTAGATTTAGAATATTAAAAAAAAAAACAAAAACTAAACCCATTGATGTCAAGTGGATTCCAACTCACAGAGATCCTATACAACGAGTAGAACTGCCCCATAGCGTTTATAAGGAGCAGCTGGTGAATTCAAACTGCCGACCTTCTGGTTAGTAGCCGAGCTCTTAACTACTGCACCACCAGGGCTCCAAACTGAGTATAACCCAAAACCAAAAACCAAACCTGTTGCCGTTGAGTTGATTCATAGCAACTCTACAGGACAGAGTGGAACTGCTCCATAGGATTTCCAAGGAGCAGCTGGTGGATTCAAAGTGCTGACCTTTCTGGTTAGCAGCCGTAGCTCTTAACCACTACACCACCAGGGCTCCAAATTGAGTATAGATATATTTAATTTACTGCACTCACTAAAATTCTCCAAAACCCACAAAATACAAAATTAGAAATAAAACAATATCTTCAATGAAACTAGAATACAGTTACAACTTCAATACATAGAAAAAATAATATCTGCCAAATTTAGTAACATTTAGAGCAAATTGAGGGAGGACACAGAGAGGTGATATATGTAGCTAGTTAGTAAGAACTTAGTAAGTGGCATGGTCCTAAAAGGCACAATTAATAATTGAATTTCTTGGGACAACAAAGTCTAGGGACATGGACAGGACAAAGACAAATGGAGGGTATTCCTATAGAAATTTAGTTTTATAACATGGGAAGCAAAAGATTACAGAACTAAAAGAAGGAATACACTAAGCCACAATAAAATTAAGTTTGAAAATTTAACTCACTGTTCTCAAAATTTGTTAGAACAAGGGAAAAAATTATCAGAAAGCATGTAGACGATCTGAACAACACAATTACCAAGCCTAATCTAATTGACATCTTTAGAACACATCACCCAGCAATTTTTTACAAGTGTGTATGGAATATTTACCAAAATTGATCATATGCTGGACCATAAGGAAAGCCTCAAAATATTTCAGTGATTGAAATAATTCAGAATATGTTCTCTCACTGCAGTGGAATTAAGCTAGAAATCAGCAACAAAAATAGAACTGAATTTTCCCGATGGCCTGGCTATTAAATAAAAATCCTTAACGTATTATATAGAACTTCATATAGAAAGGACTCTTAAAAAATCTATTGTTCAAGTGTCCTTTGAGTATGCACAAATTTATATGTAGGTTAGACAATAAAGAAAATAAATTTCAAAATGAAGGAATTATAATTAACCACATATCTAAATATAACATAATAAACAATCATAAAAATATAAGAAAACTCAAATCAACTGTGACATTAAAAATTCTCTAATTTTTATGGGATAATGTTTAAAATAGTGCTATGATAAATTTTGATCACCTTCAATAATTACTAGAAAATAAATAATAAATAATGAATAAATATTTAATGCAAGAAATTAGAAAAGGAACAAAAAGGAAATCTACAGAAAGGTAAATAATGAAAACAAAACCAAAAAAATAATTTTAAAATGAACAAAAGAAAGTAGAACAAATTAAATTGTCTTGCTGGGAGGGTGGTGTAAGGTGTAAGAAAATAGAAAAATTACCAACCAACTTTCTAGGATCACATAGTTCTAATAACTCTAGAAGTACAGTTCTAGTCTGCACACATGGGGTTGCCATGAGTTGGATTCTACTCGACAGCAATTGTTTCTGGAAAGCATCAAGAATGAAGGAAGCCTTCCATAGTCTCTGAGTCTTTCACAGGACTGATATCAATACCAAAACTTGATTGAGACAACACATGCTTTCTTATTGTAGAGGACCAGCTACATGTTGCATAAGATACATGCGTTTAAGCATAAAGACACAAATAAGTTCAAAGTAAAAGGATGGAAAAAGATACACCATGCTAACACTAGTCAGGAGAAAGCTGAACTGACTATATAAAAAGAGGAAGTAGATTTCACAGCAAAGAATATTATCAAGGGTAAAAAGAATTATTTGCATTAAAAATGAATCGAGAGGAAATAATCTAAAACTTTATATAGATTATAACAGGGCTTCAAATTACACAACCAAAACCTTATAAAAATTGCAAAGAAAAATAATTATAGTTGAAGATTTTAGTACCCCTCTTTCAATAATTGATAAAACAAACAGATGAGAATTCAGTAAAGATATAGAAGATATGGACAACTCTATCAACAAAGTGACCTAACTGATATTTATAGAACACTTAACACAAAAAACAAAAGAATATTTATATTTTCATGTGCAAATGAAGTATTTACCAAGATATGTCTTTGACTGGTTTTGGTATCAAAGTAATGTTGGCCTCATAGGATAAGTTGGACTTTATTCCTTCCTTTACGATTTTCCGCAAGAGCCTTTGTAGAATTATTATTATTTCTTTGTTAAATGTTTAGTAGGATTCAACATTGAAATCATTGTATTATGTTGGGCAAATGTGCTGTAAACTTTCACCTATAGCACAATTTAAAAAAAAAAAAAGATAAAATACTTAGGAATAAATCTAACCAGGGACCTGTACAAAGAAAGCTACAAAAACTATTGAAAGAAACCAAAAGAGATCTACATAAAAACATACCATGCTCATGGATAGGAAGACTAAACATTGTGAAAATGTCAATTCTACCCAAAGTGATCTAGAGATACAATGCAATCCCAATCCAAATTCCAACAGCATTCTTTAACAAGATGGAAAAACTAATCACCAACTTTATATGGAAAAGAAAGAGGCCCTGGATAAGCAAAACATTATTGAAGAAAAATAACAAAGTAGAAGGCCTCACATTACCTGATCTCAGAACCCTGGTATACAGCCATGGTAGTCCAAACAGCCTGGTACTCGTACAACAAAAGACACATAGACCAACAGAACAGAATTGAGAACCCAGATGTAAATCCATCCCCTGATGGTCAGCTGATCTTTGACAAAGGACCAAAGTCCATTAAATGGAGAAAAGACAGTCTTTTTAACAAATGTTGCTGGCAAAACCGGGTGTCCATCTGTAAAAAAATGAAACAGGACCCGTACCTCACACCATACACAAAAACTAACTCAAAATGGATCAAAGACCTAAATATAAAACCTAAACTGATTAAAAAAAAAAAATAGAAGAAAAAATAATGACAACTCTAGGGAACTTAATACATGACATAAATACAATACAAACTATAACTAACTATGCACAAACACCAGAAGATAAACTAGAGTTGATTCTGACTCATAGTGACCCTATAGGACAGAGTAGAACTGCCCCATAGGGTTTCCAAGAAGTGGCTGGTGTTTCGAACCGCTGACCTTTTGGTTAGTAGTGGTACCTCTTAACCACTGTATCACCAGGGCTCCAGATAACTGGGAGCTCCCAAAAATAAAACACTTGTGCTTATCAAAAGACTTCAACAAAAGAGTAAAAAGAGAACCTATAGACCGAGAAAAAAAATTGGCTATGACATATCTGACAAGGGTCTAATCTCTAAAATATATAGACTACTTCAACACCTCAACAACAAAAAGACAAATAATCCAATTTAAAAATGGGCAAAGGATATGAACAGAGACTTCACCAAAAAAGACATTCAAGGCAGCTAACAGACGCATGAGGAAATGCTTGCAATCATTAGCCATTAGAGAAATGCAAATCAAAACTGCAATGAGATACCATCTCACCACAACATTACTGGGTCTAATAAAAAATCAGAAAGTAACAAATGTTGGAGAGGTTACAGGGAGATTGGAACTCTTACCCACTGCTGGTAGGAATGTAAATTATTACAAACACTATGGGAAACAATATGGTACCTCCTTAAACAGCTAGAAATAGAAATGTCATACGATGCAGCAATCCCACTCCTAGGAATATATCCTAGAGAAAAGGGAGCTGTCACACAAAATGAACATATGCAATTCCATGTTCATTGCAGTATTATTCACAATAGCAAAAGATAGAAATAACCTAAGTGCCCATCAACAGATGAATGGATAAACATATACGTGGTACATACATGAAATGGAATACTATGCAACAATAAAGAACAATGATGAATCTGCAAAACATCTCACAACATGGATAAATCTGGAGGGCATTTTGCTGAGTGAAATAAGTCAATCACAAAAGGACAAACATTGTATGAGACCACTATTATACAGAAAAAAACAATCTGTGATGGTTACAAGGGAGGGAAGTGGTGGAGAGGGGAAATCACTAGATAGTAGACAAGTGTCAATTTTCCTGAAGGGAAAGACAACACACAATATAGGGGAAGTCGCAACAACATGACCAAGGTAAAGTCATAGAAGCTTCCTAGACACATTCAAACACTTTGAGGGACTGAGTTACTAGGGCTGAGGGCTGGGGACCATTATCTTGGGGACAGTTATGTCAATTGGCATAACATAGTTCATAAAGAAAATATTCTACATCCTACTTTGATGAATAATGTCTAGGGGCTTAAAAGCTTGCAAGCGGCCATCTAAGATACTTCTATTCGTCCTATCAAGTTCGGAACAAAGAAGAATGAAGAAAACCAAAGACATAAGGAAAATGTTAGACGAATGGAACCTATGAGCCACAGCCTCCACCAGCCTGAGCCCAGAATAACTAGATGGTGTCTGGCTACTACCACCAAAGACTCTGACAGCGACCACATTAGAGGGTCCCCAACAGAGCGGGAGAAAAATGTATAACAAAATTCAAATTCACAAAAAAAGACCAAAGTTATTGGTCTGACAGAGACTAGAGGAACCCCTGAGGCTATGGCCCTCAGAAACTCTGCTAACTCAGAACTGAAGCCACTCCCAACGTCCACCTTTCAGCCAAAGATTAGAGAGGGCTATAAAACAATAACACGCGGAAGGAATGTGCTTCTTAGTTCAATCAAGTGTAAGAGACCAAATGTGCAACTCCTGCCCAAAAGCAGAGAAGAGAAGGCAGGAAGAGACAGGAAACCTGGATGAATGGACATGGGGAACCCCAGTGTAATGGGAAAGGGGGAGAGTGTTGACACATTGTGGGGATTGCAACCAATGTCACAAAATAATTTGTATATAAACTTTTGAATGAGAAACTAATTTGCTCTGTAAACTTTCACCTAAACAACAGGAAAATTAAAAATATATATATACTAAGAAATTTGAAGACTTAATTAATATGGAAAAAATTTTAGAAAATATAAGTGACGAAAATTGACTCATGAAACTATGTTATCGTTGTTGTTGTGTGCGTTTGAGTCAATTCTGACTCATAGCCTGAATGCTGAATAACAAAGAATCTCCCCCATTTTCACACTACCCCAGAAATTTAAAACCAGAATGACTTATAATCTTTCAAAGAGTAAAGATTCAGTCAAAACCAAACTTACAGAACATTTTTCAGAAAACAGAAAAAAGGAAATATTATGAAACTAGTTTAATAAGGCTAATATAAGCAGGATATACAAACTAAACAAGGACAGTTGAAGAAAAAATATTTATAGGCAAATCTTATCAACATTGTTACAAAAATCCGAAACAAAAAATAAGAAAGAAAATATAGAAATATATAAAGAGATAACACGTTGTCTTGGTGGAAGAACACATGAAGGTTATTGATTGAAAAAGTAATGTAAAGTCTTCAATTTTCCCTAAATTTATCGTTAGAATTAGTGCATTTCTAGTGAAAAATCTTGTATACTTGTGTTGTAACTCGACAAGCTCATTCTAAAATTTGCATGAAAGAGCAAAGAATTTTGAAGAACAGGAAAAGGAGACTTGATCTCTCAGATCCTAAAGTTTGTTATAAAACCATTGCCATTGAGTTGATTCTGACTCATAGAGACTCTATGGGACAGCACAGAACTGCCCCACAGGGTTTCTAAGAAGCAGCTGGTGGATCCGAACTGCCAACCTTTTGGTTAGCAGCCAAGCTCTTAACCACTGCACCGCCAGGGCTCCAAAGTTTGTTATAAAGCTGTAGTAATTGAGATAGTGTGGTTCTGATGTAGGGATAAGCCAAACAATCAATGGACGTAACAGAGGGTCCAGAAATCTATTTCTTTCACCATTCCTTTGTAGAATCACCACTACCAATTATCAAGTTCCCATATTTTTGGATCTACTTCTGAGTTCTTAAATTCTATTTCGTTGATCCATTTATCTTTTTCTGACCTGTTTTATTTGATCATTTGTTATAGAGTGAAAAATATATCTATATGTATGTATGTATATGTATATGTACATATATACCAAAAACAAATTCATTGCCATCAAGTCGAATCCAACTCATAGGACAGACTAGAACTACTCCATAGGGTTTCCCAGGAGCACTTGGGGGATTCGAACTGCCGACCTTTTAGTTAGCAGCCAAACTCTTAACCACTACACCACCAGGGTTTCCATGTATATATATACATATATATATAAAATATATGTGTGTGTGTGTGTTGTTGTTGTTGTTGTTTGCCATTGAGTTGATTCCGACTCATACAGACCCTATATGACAGAGTAGAACTGACCCATAAGGTTTTCTAGGCTGTAATCTTTACAGGAGAAGATCAACAGGTATTCTCTCCTATGGAGTCACTGGTGAGTTTGGACCACCGACCATTCAGTTAGCAGGTGAGCTCTTAACCATTGCGCCACCAGGTTTCTTATGTATACTTTATAAAGATTGATTTTGACAAGCTTCTCAATTAATCCAATGGAAATATTGTTTGGGATTGTGCAATAATGCAATGATTTTGAGAGAATTAACATTAAAGAAATACTGTTATCCCATCCATGAACACGGAATATCTCTCCATTTATTCAGATATATTTTAGGTCCTTTAATAGATGTTTAAAACTTCCTCTGTGTCAGCCTTGTGCATACTTATGTTAATTGAGGTGTTCGCTATTGTAAATGGTATCTTACTTACCATTGTACTTTCTATTTATCGCTATTAATAAGTGATGCCAAAGAAGTTAGGGGCTAATATTTTTCTTTGTGTATCAAGACAGGTATTTGGCCTGTGTTGTTGTTTGTTGCCATCAAGCTGGTTCCAACTCATGGCAATCTTACGTATAACGAAACAAAACATTGCCTAGCCCTTCACCATCTCCATGATCTTTGGTATGTTTGAGCCCATTGTTGAGGCTATGTATCAAATCTATTCTTGAGATGGTCTCCAAATTCAGGTGGGATATACTCAAGGTTGTGGGTTTGCTCTGATTTTCTTCAGCTTCAACTTTAACTTGCATATGAGCAATTGATGGTCTGTTCTGCAGTCGGCCTCTGGCCTTGTTCTGACTGATGATATCGAGCTTTTCCATCTTCTCCTTCCACAGATGTAGTTGATTTGATTCCTGTGTATTCCATCTGGCAAGGTCCACGTGTACAGACACTGATTATGTTGGTGAAAAAAGGTATTTGCAATGAAGAATTTGCTGGTCTTGCAAAAATCTATCATGCGATCACCAGCATCATTTCTATCACCAAGGCCATGTTTTCCAACTACCAATCTTTTTTCTTTGTTTTTAGCTTTCACATTCTAATCATCAGTAATTATCAATGCATCCTGATTGCATGTTTGGTCAATTTCAGACTGCAGAAGTTAGTAACAATCTTCAATTTCTTAATCTTTGGCCTTAGTGGTTGGTGAGTAAATTTGAATAATAGTCATATTAACTGGTCTTTCTTGTAGGCGTATGGATATTATCCTGTCACTGATAGTGTTGTACTTCAGGATAGATCTTGAAATGTTCTTTTTGTCGATGAATGCAACACTATTCCTCTTTAAGTTGTCATTCCCAGCACAGTAGACCATATGATTGTCTGATTCAAAATGGCTTATCAGCTGAAAGCATAGAATACCAGAAAGATGTTTACCTGTGTTCTATTGACTACGCAAAGGTATTCAGCTGTGTGGATCATAACAAATTATGAATAACGTTACGAAGAATGGGAATTCCAGTACACTTAATTTTGCTCATGAGGAACCTGTACATAGGCAAAGAGGCAGTTGTTCAAACAAAACAAGGGGATACTGTGAGGTTTAAAATCAGGTAAGGTGTGTATTAGGGTTGTATCATTTTACTATACTTATTCAATCTGTATGCTGAGCAAATAATCCAAGAAGCTGGACTATATGAAGAAGAACAGGGCATCAGGATTGGAGGAAGACTCATTAACAACCTACGATATGCAGATGACACAACCTTGCTTGCTGAAAGCGAAGAGGACTTGAAGCACTTACTTATGAACATCCAAGACTACAGCCTTCAGTATGGATTATAAAGAGAAAAAATCCTCACAACTGGACTAACAAACAACATCATGATAAATGGAGAAAAGATCAAAGCTGGCAAGGATTTCATTTTACTTGGACCTGCAATCAATGCCCGTGGAAGCAGGAGTCAAGAAATCTAACGACGTATTGCATTGGGAAAATATGCTGCAAAAGACCTCTTTAAAGCATTAAAAAGCAAAGATGTCATGTTAAGGACTAAGGTGCACCTGACTCAAGCCATGATATTTTCAATCACCTCATATGCATGAGAAAGCTTGACAATGAATAAGGAAGACCTAAGAAGAATGGATGCATTTGAATTATGGTGTTGGTGAAGAATACTGAATACACCATGGACTGCCAAAAGAATGAACAAATCTGTCTTGGAAGAAGTACAGCCAGACTGCTCCTTGAAAGTGAGGATGGCAAGACTCCGTCTCACATAATTTGGACATGTTATCAGGAGGGACCAGTCCCTGAAGAAGGACATCAGGCTTGGTAAAGTAGAAGGTCAGCAAAAAAGAGGGAGACTGTCAGTGAGACAGATTGACACTGGCTGCAACAATGGGCTCAAACATAGCAATGATTGTGGGGCTGGTGCAGGACTGGGCAGATTTTCTTTCTTTTGTACATAGGGTCACTGTGAGTCGAAACCAACTCAACAGCACCTAACAACAACATTGTTCATCACTAGTATATAGAAATGCAATTGTGTACTGATGTGTATTCTCCAGTGTTGGCAAAGTCATATATTAATTCCAATAGTTTTCTTAGTGGATTCCTTTGAATTTTCTATATAAAAGATAATGCCACCTGCAAGTAGAGATAGTTTTACTTCTTTCTTTCCAATCTGGATTATTTCATTTCTTTGCCTAATATGCTGGGCTAATATACCTCCAGTATAATGTTGAATAGAAGGGATGAGAGCAGAAATCCTTTTCTCAGTACTGATCTTAGGGAGAAAGCATGTAGTCTTTTGCCATTAAGTATGATGTTAGCTGTGGATTTTTCATAAATGTCCTCTATTAGATTGAGTAAATTGTCTGTGTTCCTAGCTTGTTGAGTGTTTTTATAATGAAGAGGTGTTAGATTTTTCAAATGCTTTGTCTATGCCTATGAAGATGGTTGTATGTCTTTGTCCTTTATTTGATTGATATGGTGTATTACATTAATTACGGGCCCTGGTCGTGCAATGGTTAAGTGCTCAGCTGCTAACCAAAAGGTTGGTGGTTCAAACCCACCCAGCTGCTCCAAGGGAGAAAAGACTTGGCGATCTACTCCCATAAGGATTACAAACTAGAAAACCCTATGGGGCAGTTCTACTCTGTCATACTGGGTTACTGTGAGTCAAAAATCAACTCGACAGCACCTAACAACAACGTTATATTAACTGATTTTATGAAGTTATGCCAGCCTTGCATTGCTGGGATAAATCACACTTTGTAATGATGTTTAATCCTTGCTATATGGTTTTGGAGTAGGTTTCTAGCTTCTTGATGAGGATTTTTGCAGCAATATTCATAAGAGATATTCGTCTGTAGTTTTCTGTTGCTGTGATTTCTTTGGCTGGCTTTGTTATCAGGGTAGTACTGGCCTTATAGAATGAGCTGGAAAGTGTTTTCTTCTCTTGGAAGAGTTTGTGCATAATTCATACTGTTCTTTAAATGTTTATTGGAATTGACCAGTTAAGCCATTTGGGCCAGAACTGTTTCTGTGGTAAGTTTTAAAACTGCTAATTGAGTATTTTATATATCTACTCAGATTTTCTGTTTTCTCTTCAGTCAGTTTTGATTGTACTTTTCTAGGAATTGTTCCATTTCATCCAAGTTATCTGATTTGTTGGCATACAGTTGTTCATAGTATTTCCTTATAATGTTTTTTATTTCTATAAATTCAGTAGTAATGCTCCCTCTTTCATTCTGATTTTAGATATTTTAATATTATCTCTTTTTTTTCTTAGTCCATCTAGCTAAAGATTTGTCAGTTTTGCTAAATTGAATTAACTTTTGGTTTCATTGATTTTTCTCTGTTGTGTTTCTACACTTTTTTCCATTAATTTCTGCCCTAATCTTTATTATTTCCTTCCTACTCCTTGCTTTAGGTTTAGTTTTCACTACTTTTTCCATTTGGTGATCAATATTTAATATTTCATGTTCAGCTGTTAATTCCACTGTATGAAGGCAGTGTAAATTTGCCCCCAAATAAGCATAAAGTATGGAACACTCCACATCCAGTCATAAGCTTAATTTTCTCATTTATTATTCCCTTCATTTCTTTGACTTAAAGATTTTTTTTTCTATCTGGCAAACTTGCTTCTGCTATTTTTTAAGCTAGCATTTCTAGATAGTATTACAGAAAGGTTATCACTGCCAGACCAGAAGTCCCATTCATAACACTTGGAATTGCTGGTTAGTGGAGAATTACAGCCCCAAAATTACTGCCATCCAATAGGCAATCCTTGAGGAAGAGCAGGAACTAGACTTCTTGTGGGCAAAAAAGCATTTTACTTATGTTTTAGTATTGTGAAAAGTAGAATTAGATTTGAGATAAAGTCTCCATAGTGGAGGATGTTTGTTTTGCAGAAATGAATAGGGGCTACAAATATGGAACTATTATTTAACTGCAACAGGTTCAACTTTTTCTTCAAGTCAGTTGTGTAAAAATTTTCCCATTAAAATAAGAATATCTTTCTAATATAAGTGGCAGATTCATTAGTAGCCAGTGGTTATAATGAATTACTGTTTCAGCAATCTCATTATTAACCAAGAAAAGCTAACAGAGAATGAGTCCGTTTCCATATTTTTGTTGTTGTTGTTTTTCCTCAAAGTATAAATTACTGAATGGACTTCTGAAAGAGTTGTATGAGCTGGTAGCTGGTGAAGTGAAATCTTACTTTATCTTCCAAACTTTTACAATCTTAAAAAAAAAAGTCACTCCTTACTGTGTCTCATTTCTTTGTCTACAAAATATGATTAATGACACTAATCTGCAGACAATTTATAGAAAAGATGCAAAAGAGCAGAATCTGAAATGTAATTTTTGTCCCTTTCGAAGGAAACTCTGTATAATAGAAAGGCTACATTATTCAGATGCTGAGTTTCCTAAGTGCTTAATGTTATTGGAGCTGAGAGCGTGCTGCAGAAAGTGAAAAAGTTCACTTGTAAAGTCTGCCTTTTTTTTTTTTAATTAAATTAATGCTTTGGCAAGAAAGAGAGACAAACTAGATCAGACGTCTCCAAATCATCGTCACTGTTTTCACCCACCAGAGTTTTAAATGCTTTCCTCTAGACTCTACCTAATTATGTTTTGGGGTTGCTGTACATTTTTAATCTAGCTGAAATAATGAACTTGCTTCCAATGCTGTATGCTAAGTAAAGCCACTTGTTGCCCTTGGAAAAAGTTCTGTTGTCATACTTGGTGGTTCCATATTTCAGTGCACATTTTTTTTCTGTGTGTAACCCAGGGTACCAGCTTGGCTTCCAAAAGCCAAAGCTGAGCAAAGAAAGGGATGATCTTAATCAATTTATTATTCATTACTAATAATTCTTGTTAGGAAAATACATGAAAAATAAACCTTAACATTAAATAAAGAAATATAGTCTTATTAATTATATAAAGAGGAAAGAAGACACATCGTCTGATTTTAGAACATTGCTCACATACAAACATCTAGAGTTACAATCTAGATATATTTTTTCCCATTGTGTTTTAAGAAGATCCCTTGTCTGCTGATTCCTGTACTTGTAGCCATATTCTTTCCAATTTAAAACTTAGAGCTTGGTAATTTAGAACTTAGAGACTGGTTTTCTTTATATCTAACCCAACCCAACCCAACTCATAACCTTCCTATCACACTGTTACCCATTAACCCATTGCCATTGAATTGATTCTGACTCATTTAGCGACCCTATAGGGCAGATTAGAACTGCTCCATAGGGTTTCCAAAGAATAGCTGATGCATTTGAACTGCCAACCTTTTGGTTAGCAGCCATAGCAAGCCATAGCTCTTAAAAATCTTGGTTAACAATTACAGTAACAAACATTACAGTAAGCCCCTTTGAGGACTGAGACTCTCTTAACATAGGCTTCATTAAATACGTGTTAAATAAATAAAATAGCAAAAATATAAATTCGTGGAAAAATTTCAAAGACATCTATCAAAGAAATTGCAGCTGCCAATTCAAGTAATTATGGAGGGATAGTCACAAGGAAGAAGTTTAGCTATCATTCATGCATCACTCATGTCACGGGAAGATCCAATGTGGAGGCAATTTTTTTTTTTTTAATTTCCTAAAAGAAAAAAAAAATCAGAAGACCAAAAAAGATACTCATTTCTGTTTACATTGGTTGAAGCCATTGTTGGTTTTTGGCAAAAACCATCACAAAGAAGAGAATGCTTTTCCAATGGGTTTACCACTGTATATCTTTTTCCCGTGATCTGGACTCTTAACAAAGTTAAATCTTAACTTTAGGGGAGAGGAAAGGTAAAAATCATCATCTGGCTCAATTATCCCAACTCCTGTCATTGAAAGCAGTTCACAACTGCAAATAAATAAATGGGAAAATATAATGTCTGGTTCTCTTTTTGTGTTTTGCTAGAAAAGAAACTTTTCCGAGAAGAAATTTTTAAATGTTGAAGAAAAAAAACTCATTGGAATTCTCTACCATCTCAGATAACAACCTGCTACTGAACCAAACCCATTGGGGTCAAGTCGATTCCAACTCAGAGCCATCCTATAGGACACAGTAGAGCTGCCCCGTAGGGTTTCCAAGGAGCGGCTGGTGGATTCAAACTGTCGACATTTTGGTTAGCAGCTGAGCTCTTAACCACTGCGCCACCAGGGCTCCCAAATAACAACAATAACAATAATAATAAAACTTCATTGTTCAGGCCTTGCAAAATCTCATATAGAAGAAATTAGACCCAGTTTATTTACTCTTGCCTATTATAAAAGCAAAATGGACGTGAGGAATCAATACTCTCAGCCTCCTAAGGGTTTATGATCTATGGTCTTCCCAATCGGTAGTCTTCAAGGCTGATGTTCACTAGAGACCTCTACTCTTCACACTGAAATGAGATTACATCCTCATCAAAATCAGTGCCTTCTCTCACTGCATCCCTGCAGATTATATACTCAGAATTATGAAAGGCCAGCTTTTTTTGACAGTTTCGCCAGAGGCTATTTAATTAAGCAAAATACATAGAAGAATAAGCGCCGAAGGGGGTTCCTCAGTTTTCATTTAGTTACAAAGTATTACCTTTTACTGAGCATTTGTTCTATGGCAAAGGTTGAGCCAGTTACTGGGGTTGCAAAAGTGAACATAATTCAGTCCTTGCCTTCAAGGTGGTAACATTCTGCTGGGTAAACAAACAAGGAGTGTGCAAAGTGTACCAATAGTGGCTATGACAGGGTACTGTTGGGGTAAATTGTCAGGGCATCTAATTCAGTCTTTAGGGGTCAGGGAAGGTATGGAGTGAGGGAGAAGTGACTTCAATACTGAAAACTGGAAGAAAATAAAAACTAATGAGATAAAGAGAAAAAAAAATAGATGGGACTAAGGCTTTCAAAAGGAGCCCTGGTGATGCAGCCATTAAACAATCGACTGCTAACTGAAAGGTCAGTGATTGAAAACCACCAGCAGCTCCATGGATAAAGATGTGGCAAACTGCTTCTGCAGAGATTTACAGCCCTGGAAAACTACGGGGTGGCTCTGAGTCGGAATTGACTGGATGGCAGTGGGCTTACTTGTTTATTTGTTTGTTTTTTAGTAAAAAAAAAAAAAAATGGCTAATATGTTTGGCTGTTCACTGAAAGGTTGAAAGTTAGAGTCCACCCAGAGGTAAGAAAGGCCTGACAATCTATTCTGACACACGTGGAGTCGCCATGAATTGGAATTGACTAGATAGATGGCAATAGGTTAAGGCTTTCAAAACAATATTATTCCAAATCATAGGCTTCTTTTGTTACTTTTTTTGCATACTAATTTTTTTTTCACATTCTCCTCATATGTCCATAAATGGGCTTAAAATGTCAGCACTTAATTTATACAAACCCAAATAAACAGATTAGCTTGCTTTCAGCCATGAGCATCCTTGATTACGCATACTGGCACTGAGCTTCCAGTGCACGTGGATGTTTTCATTATTGTTTTGAAATTCATAATAAGGTAGTAGAGTTTCAGATAAATGTTACAGCTTGTCGCGCAGTTCAAAAGAAACTGGTTAAATTGGTTGAAAGAGAGAGAAAGTTAGGTAGTTGTCACGGATTGAATTGTGTCCCCGCAAAATATCTGTCAGCTTGGCTAGGTCATGATTCCCAGTATTGTATGATTGGGTACCATTTTGCCGTCTGATATGATTTCCCTATGTGTAGTAAACCCTATCACTATGATATAATAAGATGGATTAGTGGCAGTTATATTGATGAGATCTACAAGATTAGATAGTGTCTTAAGCCAGTCTCTTTTGAAATATAAAAGAGAGAAGCAAGCAGAGAGACATGGGGAACTCATACCACCAAGAAAGCAGTGCCAGGAGCAGAGCACATCGTTTGGATCTGAGGTTCCTGCACTGAGAAGCTCCCAGACCAAGGGAAGACTGATGCAACACCAGGACCTTCCTCCAGAGCCGACAGAGAGAGACAGCCTTCCCCTGCAGCTGGCGACCTGAATTTGGACTTCTAGCCTACTGAACTGAGAGAGAATAAACTTCTCTTTGCTAAAGTCATCCACTTGTGGTATTTCTGTTATAACAGCACTAGATGACTAAGACAGTAGTTAAAAGCAAAGCATGTGAAACACCTTCAAAAAAGGGACTCAACACATACATGTGCACAGGAGAACTGGTGGCATCAATGGGAAAGGCATCAAGGGGGAAAACCCTAATAATACATAATATTGAAGTCTGGCTGCAAATAAGAGCACACGAGAACCCCCAACGTGGAAAGTAAGCTTGTGAATCTTGCGGGAAAGGAAAGTTATTTTCTGAACTTGAATAAAATCACTCAGGATACCAAAAAGTTGACAAAATGCAATTTTGTTGCTTAAAAGTGAATAAACCTTAATATTTAGTCATCAATAAAATCATTTTGTGGGAAAATAAAACAAAATGGAATCAGTATAATGATGGGTCATTTTATTAGTGAATATTTTTTATTAGTGAGTATAGAGTATATATTTTTAAAGCTGAAATGCATACATATATCCTTCTTTAAAACATTTTCTATGATTTATGAGATATGCATGTCCTTAACTATGAATAGTAACTATGAATAGTTATGAATATACTTAATAGTTGGTGTATCAAAGTCCAACAGATAATACAGAACTGCTGGCTGTGATTTCCTTGGAAAATCACAAGTCACAGCAGGATGGTCTGCAGTTAATATTAAATTTTTGAAACAGCTAATAGTTAAGATACAAGAAATGAGTTTTTTTTTATAGCACCGACTTACTGCAATACTTTCTTTTAGGTGATTAAAATAATCAGTAGACCGTTTAAAAGAGGATTAAAATTAAAAAGGAAACTTTTACTTAAAGAGGACAGAAAGGAAAATAAGTTGAACATGCAAAATCTGGCAAATTTCTCTTCAAACTAAATGATCATTCCATGCCTTAATTGTTAGCATGGAAAAGAAACTGAACGACTCTACTTTTGATTTGAGGAGCATCGCTGCTTATCTGCTGATTAGACAACTACTTCTTCCTAATGTATCACTTTAATGTTACCCTTAGTATAAACAACTGTTCTGCAAAACACTAAAACACAGTTATAAATGGTACTGACCAGCTTACAGAAGTGCCAGTGTAAGCAGTGCACTGGTCTCCATTGATCACCATTAGCTTTGATAGAGCAACATTCGTTTCATTTATCACCTGATTCCTTTCTATTATTCCTTTCACGGGAGGCTGTCTAATCAGCATTATTTATCTCAAATTGTATTTTCTTGAAAGCTTTTAAGAAGTTCCTAACAAGGGCACAATTACTGTACTCATTTAAGGAAACACCCAGCCCCATAAGACAGTGATTTATATTCTGATTGCCCTAAAAAAAAAAAAATTTAAAAAGTGAATTATTAGGAGAAATTGTAAAGAAAGATTAATTTCACTTCTGTATAGCTGCTTACTGTGTGTGTGTGTGTTTAAACAAAATGGCACTTGTTAAAATGAGTGAAACTAATGGAATGCAATCAATTAACTGAATTGATCAGTTAAAAAAAAATGAAGGGTGAAAGGAAGACTCTGTGGTCCAATGGTTAATATGACAAGTAAAGACTCGCTTTCTTCAGTGAGTCCATCAGGTTGCTAAGGATTGTAATGTATCCATATTGCCAAGTTATCCACTGCAGGAAAAGAGAAGTGTACCTCTGCTACGTCTCTTAGGGACCAGCACCCCAGTCACTTTTTCATTGATTCTAAAAAACAGGTACACCAATAATCCTCCTGTTTTGCACAATAGAAGAGATCTGCGATTCTTGAATAAAATGGCTATCTATGCAGATTTGCCTTCCGTGATGTTATTTTTCTGTAACAGGGCATGTTCCTTAGTTTACTTCGACGTCCTTAATTGCAACAGTGCTTTGTTTTGGCTGCTCAGGTGGTAGTGGTAATATAAACACTGATAAAAACCAAACAGGTGAAATTAGAAGATGGGAATGGGAGGCAAGAACACTGGATTCTAATCCAAGTTTCGGCGTGGAAAAGTTGAGCAACCTGTGTAACTTCTGAAGTTCTGTTTCCTCGTCCGTAAAACAAGGATATTTGATGAAATACATATTTTTCATTCCGTAACTTCTTAATCATGTATAAATATAAAAATGTAAATATGCCAGGCATTTTTCCAGCATTTTAGATATATTAACTCAATAATCTTCACATTAACATGTGTTATAACCAAAACCAAACCAAACCCATTTCAGTCGAGTCAATTCCAACACACAGCGACCATATAGCATAGAATAGAACTCCCATAAGGGTTCCAAGGCTGTAATCTTTACAGAAACAGACTGCCACATCTTTCTCTAGCAGAGTGGCTGGTGGGTTCGAATCGTCGAACTTTCAGTTAACAGCTGAGTGCTTAACCACTGTGCAACCAGGGCTCCCTAACATGTGATGTAGGTAATATTATAGATGCAGAAACTGATGCACAGAGAAGTTAAGTAGCTTAACCAAGATTAAAAAACCCTTTGCCGTCTAGTTGATTCCGATTTAGCAACCCTATAGAACAGAGTAGAACTGCCCCATGTGGTTTTCAAGGCTGTAATCTTTATGGGAGCAGATTGCCAGATCTTGTCTCCCATGGAGCAGTTGGTGGGTTTGAACCGGCAACCTTTCAGTTAGCGACCAAGCACTTTAAGCACTGCAGCACCAGGGCTCCCTTAACCAAGATTACACAGCCAGTAAGTGGGGGAGTTTAGAGTTCAACCCAGACAGGCAGGTTCCAGGATTCATCTGGTTATCAACTACGTTGTATCACAATTAACATTTTCCTTGATATCATCTCTCATCTATAAATTTTTACATTTTTGTTTTAATAAATCTATTTAAAAAGGAAACCTTGTGTCCTAACCATAAATGGAAGACCAATATTACTCTCCATGAACAGAAGGGAACTATAAACATAAAAAGAAAACAAAATAAGCTTATTATTTTAAGCATAAGCAATAACGTAGAATAATAAAGCTAAGTGTCCCTAATTATAGCAGAGGATACAGAGGCAAATTTGCCCTAGATTCAGAGTGATTTTGAGGCACACTGGCAAGAGAATCTCAGTGTTCCAATTTCCAGTCCAGGGTTCTGTTCATCACACCATTGTTCACCCTTACTCATGTCGTTAGCAGTTCAGCTGCCTGCTTGTTCTTTGTCAGGCCTTTACTTACTGGAAACCCCAACTCCTCTACTTCTAATCCTGATACCTGTTTCTTGCTTACTTCCTATTCCACATGTCTTCCCATTTCCTCTTCCATATACCTTCCCCAGCATTCTTTCCTTCTACTCTAAGTGGGGCTTGATCCAGAGGGGTGCTGAATTCTACAGCCAGAGTCCTCAGGGCACCATGGAACGTCCGCGACATCATTATGAATAATTGGAATCCATCTCCCACTTTGGGCCATTCCTCTTCAGCCACCTCCCCTAAACACATGCATGTGTGCCCCCACATGCATGCATACACACACACAAACACCTCCATCCCACCCTCAAAGCTCACAACCATCAGGGTCTTGGGAGTTGAACACCTCTTTCTTAGCTCTCCATGGTTTCCTAGCCTCTCTTTTGTCTCCTTCTGGCTCATCTTTTCTTTCCTCTTTCTCCCCTTTTCCCTTTCTCCCTTCAGAGGCTTTGTGTAACTCAGGGTGGTTATGCAGTGATCGGGAAATAGAAATATCAAGACTGGTATGTTTGTCCCTGTTCCACCAAAAACTACCTCCAAAACTGCAGGCAGCACATGCCCCATGCTTTTAGAAGTGCTGCAGTAGATGATGTACATGGCCCTTTTCAGCTTTAAAATTATATGATTTAAAATAGGTCAGGTCAGCAAACTGCTCATCAGTAATCTTTACCAAATAGTCACATTAAGACTTCATTGAAACTGGAACCAGTTTGGTGATTACTTTCTGGCTTGAATCTAATTAGCAGTGTTGAAATCACTGCAGCTCTTGAGCTCTTGAGCTCCGTGGGAGCATTTTCAACTGAAATCACACCCTGTCCCCTAATGTGACTGTGAACGCCTGTGGCAACACTTAGGTAGAATGCGGGCATTTGCGTGTCTGCAGGAAAAGAAGGGAACTTATGAAGAGGGTTTCCATTGAACTGAATAGGCTAATGCTCTAATTAAATAGAACCAGAGAAGTTTAGAAAAATTAATTTCACGGAAACATAAATTTAATATACATTTGCATACTTAGAGGTGGTGATGCATAGCATTTTGAAAGAGTTATTTGTGGGAGAGGAACACCACTTCAAGCAATTATAAAGCAAGAAGCATGAGGTTTGAGGACAAGAAAGCTGCACTGAAAGACTAAAGGACTGAGGTAAATGTGTTTGGGGAAAATTTTCATCGGTCTTGAGTTTAGAGTAATAGAGTCCAGAGGCTACATAAAAATATAGGAATTGTTCTTATTCCATATATGGTATAATGAGAAATGTAATGACTATGAGCTGCCTGAATATTATACCTAGAGAGAGAGAGAGAGAGCGAAGGAGCCCTGGTGGGGCAGTGGTTAAGAACTCAGCTGCTAACCAAAAAGGTCGTCATTTCAAATCCATCAGCTACTCCTTGGAAACCCTATGGGGAAGTTCTACTCTATCCTGTAGGCTCACTATGAGTCAGAATTGACTCAATGGCAACAGATTTTCATAGAGAGAGAGAAAGAGAGAGAGAGAGCAAGAATCTTGAATACTTCAAATGTCATTGTTTTATGCTTCTGGTAGTTTAGGGGAAAAATCTATGAGTTAAATCCTGAGAATGGGGGCCATTGGCTTTTAGAAATTGACACACCACACTGTGGAGTCATTAGCTGTAGTAAGACTCAGCAAAGGTAGGATGGTATATATAACTGCTAAAACGGGCTGATTTAAAATCCAAAACAAGAAGTGAAGGGAAAAGTGGATTTCTCAGTAACTTCTCCATATTTATAGCTTCAGCCACATCCGCACAAAATCAGCGAATTAGAGGTGCATTTTTCATTTGCTTGATTAGTTGAATAATTGTCCTTCCGGGTCTTATTGTATCAGGTTGTATTTGCACTTGGTTTTATTCTTTTGTGCGAAATTAGATCAAAAAGTGGTAAATATTGCCAAAGGAATTTAAAATAACCAGTCTGGTTGGAAAGACACATTCTCTCCATTCTGTTATCTCCTTTCCAGGCTCCAGAATGTTTTATAAAGGGTCCAAATAGAGTTGTACAAATGTTGTGCTCCTACCCAACCCTGAGAGGCCACTATACTGGATAAGTCTATACCACAACATAGATAGGTAGAGATTAGACCTCCTGAGTCTACTTAGGCTCTTTGATAGTATGGAAAGAGTCGAAATTTGTCTCTATTTAACCTGTGGAGTGGGGGTAAGGTAGCTGAGGAGTGAGGCATTGGAGCAGCCAAGGCAAGGGATAGGGTGACCCCTGGAGAGATTGTGAGGTGGATAACCTGAGCCAGAGGCCAGAAAAAGAATGTGGCTGAAAATGAGAATAGGCTTCAGGGCCACCAAGAGCTGAAGGGGGACTTAATTAGCAAAGGAGAACCCCAGTTTGTGACTAAGCCAAAAGAAAGTAGTTCATCAGCTACATACAGACTTCAGTAGTTGGTGTCAGCAGAGTAGCTACCACAAGACAGCCAAGGGACATTGTGGAGTAGGTCAGAGGTGAACAATAACAGCATAGGGTGACAAGCGCTTGGATTCCAAGCCTCTTTCCTCTGCCAGCATGATGGCCTGTGTGTACCACCATCACCTAAATGCCATTGTAGGTAGAAAAGGATGGAGTGTAAAACACATTAAGTTACCTGAGTGAAATGGTTTAAACTAGAAGAGACAGAAATGCTTAATTAGCATGTTTAATATCCTACTCCCCTCTTTCAAGTCCTAGTAGGGTGAGGCTTGTGGGGAAGATTAGTAAATCAATACTAGAAGATAAATAAACTATATTTTATTTGCACATGTAATGAGAAGTCTGAAAATTTCTAACCTTATTTGCTTTACTCTCTTTCTCTCCTTCTTTCCTTTTCTTTAAAGAAGGGAATTGTGAAAAGGGGTTTCTATTGACTTGACTAGGCTAATGGCCTAATTAAATAGAACCAGAGCAGTTTACAAAAATAAAGTAGAACTTGGAGACTGAGTATGATTTTGTCAGGCAAATAAGATGATTTCCTGACGATAGGATTGTCTATGTAGAAAGTCTCAAAGAATTTACAAAATAGCTTCAGGAACTAAGAAGTGTGCTTAGTAAGGTCACAGTATATGAGATCAATACACAAAAGCCAATTGTATACCTATATACCAGAAATGAACAATTAGAATTTGAAATTTAAAAGACAATATCATTTGTACTAGGACCAAAACAATGAAGTATCTAACAAAATATGTGCAGGATCTGTATGCTAAAAACTACAAAACACTAATGAAAGAAATTAAAGAGCCACATATATAGAGAGATACTTCATGTTCATGGATTGAAGGATTCAAGATTATCAGTTCTCTCCAATCTGATCTGTAGATTCAACCTAATCCTAATCAAAATCTCAACAAGCTTTTTCATAGATAACAACAAGATGATTCTAAAATTTATATAGAAAGATAAAGCAACTAGAAGAAACAAAATAATTCTAAAAAAGAGACAAAATCAGTTTTCACCGCCTTATTTTAAGATTCGCTATAAAGCAACAGTAATCCAAACAGTGTAGTTTTAGCAAAAAGATAAAATACACCAATCTATGAAACAGAATAGAGAGTCCAGAAAAATACCCATATAAATACAGACAACTGATTTTTGACAAAGGTGCGAAGACAAGTAAATGGACAAAAGAGAATTCTTTCAACAAATCTTGCTGGAACAATTAGACATCCATTTGCAGAAAAATAAACCTTGACACATATCTCACACAGTATGTAAAAATGAACTCAAATTTCATCATAGGCATAAATACAAAGCATAAAACTTGTAGAAGAATGCATAGGCTAAAAACCCATGTGGCCTTGGGTTTGGTGATGAAATTTTAGATACTAAACCAAAAGCACAATCCATAAAAGAAAAGATTGATAAGATGTGGCAGTCTCCTTTCATAGAGATTTACAGCCTTGGAAACTCTGTGGGGTCGCTATGAGTCAGAATCGACTCAATAGCAGTGAGTGGGAATGGCTAATGACACTGAGCATCTTCTCATGTGCTTTTTGGTCCTCTGAATATCCTCTTTGCTGAAATGTCTATTCAGATCCTTTGCATATTTTTCTAAGTGAAAGAAGCTAGACTCCAAAGACAATATATTGTATGATTACATGACATTCTCGAAAAGGTAAAAATAAAAGGGGCAGAAAACAGTTAAAACAGATTCATCTTATATTTATATGTTGATTTGCCCTACCTACTCTCTGTACCTAGAGAATCTGGACCCTCAAAATTTACTACTGAGGGGACTTGATCTTCTCTGACCTAGTCTCTTAAAGATACACCAGCCTACTGCTGTCATCTTGATTGGCATGTTCACTTGAGGCACGTACTCCTTAGCCAGCCTCACTTTACTCTTTATTTAACCTCCAATTCTAGGGAAGACACAAAACCAAGATTTATAATACACTTTTTTTCTCATAAAGGCCAGAATCTGGAATTTTCAGTATTACCATAATCATTTTCTTTCTTGTGGAGTACAATGCATTCTGCTTAGGAACAGTGCAAGCAGTAGACTTGTAAAACTCTCAGACAAGAGGAAAAATATCAAAGAAAAGACCAAGTGCAAATTAACAAAGCATAAAACACTTGCACCATAAAAAAACTGGAAAAGTATCATTAGTGTTGCAAATTAGTGGAAGAGTAATTATCCCCAAGATGTTCAAGTACCTGCTACATCTTGGTTACAAAGGACTGACATAACTTAATAAGGAATAAAACTGTCAGCTCTCAAAGGCTTAGGGGAATAGAGATTTGAACGTGAGACTAACTAGCTGTACAAATAAGCTAATGACACTATAATAAAAATCAGACATTGTGGGTGTTTTGGATGTGTATGTGATATGAGCATTTGAATGCACAGCATAGGCAACCTTGAATCACTTTATTGGGAGGAGCAGAAGACTAAAATTTTTCTTTCAGATACTGCCATTAGTCACTTTTTCAAAGTAGAAAAGGCCCAGAGGCTGTGTATGTGCTGGGTACCTTATTTATTGGAGTGATGCTTTGATCTGACTAACGTCATTTGGATGAAGGGGTTTCTAACCAGGTTCATTGTTGTTGTTAGTTGCCATAGGGTTTTCAAGTCTGTGACCTTTCAGAAGCAGATCGCCAGGCCTCTCTCCTGAGGTGCTTCTAGGTGGGTTTGAAAGCCAACCTTTCGGCTAGTAGTCAAGCGCTTAACCATTTATGCCACCAAGGGACTCCTCTAACCAAGTTTGGGGATGCTGAAATATGCTGAAATCAGATCATCAGATCTTCCTCTTAAAGACAGTCAAGGCAAAGAAGCCTGAGGAAACTCATTCTCTAATGAGACCTGTACATCCAAACAGCCCACATGCTGACTTAGGGCAATCAAGATGTGAACCTCTAGGCAACTGGATAATTTCATGACCTGATAATACAGTGGAGTTTATGACAGAATCTCATTTAAATTTTTAATTGTATTGAAAAATCCTTGAGGGGGTGCTAAATTTTCAAGACGGTTGCATCTTTATTCTGGCTTTTCCCAACTCTTAAGCCATTTCTTAATTTTAAATTAGGAAAGCAATTCTGACTTCTACTCTAATGAAAATGGATTGTTTATTAATTTCTACTGGCCTAAAGAATCCATAATATTACCAGGTAACACAACCTTCTCTTTCTAAAGATACGTGTATATGAATCATGTGTTTCTGAAATGCATGGCATCACTTTTAACCTCTACATGGGTAGTTGGCACTAGATATGGCCAAGTCCTAATGATACCATAAATATATGGATTTATAAACTATTTTGTGTTTAGACCTGTCATCCTCATTGGGTTCTTCTTTTAACAATCTGCTAAATAGAAATTATTAATTTTTACTAAAGCCTTATCTTACACAATGCTTCCACCTATGGTTTCTCATTTGATTCTTTAGATATTACTGGGAAGTTTGATGGTACCTTTATTATAGATGAGGAAACCAAGGCTTCCAGAAATAACTTGCCCAAGATCCCTTGATCAATAGCAGTAAGGCTGGAATTTAAATCCAGCTTAATTTATTCCAGAATTCAAACTCTTTCCAGTATGCCAAGCTCTGATATTGGCTGGTGTCATGGATTGAATTGTGTCCCCCCAAAAATGTGTGTAGCAACTTGGCTAGGTCATGATTCCTAGTATTGTATGATTGTGTTGTCTGATGTGATGTCCTTATGTGTTGTAAACTCTACCACTATGATGAAATTATATGTGATCTCCTCATGTGTTGTAATTCTATCACTGTGATGAGGTTATACTGATGAGGTTGACAAGATCAGTGCTTAATGCAATCTCTTTTGAGATATAAAAGAGAGAAGCGAGCAGAGACGCATGGGAACCTCATACCACCAAGAAAGCAGTGCTGGGAGCAGAGCATGTCCTTTGGACCTGAGGTTCCTGCGCAGAGAAGCTCCCAGACCAAAGGAAGACTGATGACATGGACCTTCCTACAGAGCCAACAGAGAAAGTGTTCCCCTGGAGCTGACATCCTGAATTTGGACTTGTAGCCTACTGGACTGTGAAGAAATAAACTTCTCTTTGTTAAAGCCATCCACTTGTGGTATTTCTATTGGAGCAGCACTAGATGACTGATACAGCTGGAGTCTGTTCTGTGCAAGGATCGAGGTGATGTCAGGCCTAAGCTATCTTGTTCCCCAAATTGTATGAGAACCAGTGGTCTAGTGGTAAGTGAAGCTCTATTTGCTGATGTTAAAATACAACAGGATGAACTGGTATGAAGGAAAGATGATGAATTTCATTTTGGATGTATGGAATTTCAAGTGCCAGTGGACTACTAAAGAGAAGATGGTCAGTTGACATTGTACATAGGGGTCTAGAGCACTGGAGAGAAATCTGGGCAGGAGATAAAGGATTTTGGAAACCCTAGTTATAGATGGTAATTAAAGCCATTGGAATGGAAGAGACCTCTCTGAATAAGTTTATACTGGTAATTTGAATTGTTGACACGACTGTGTTCAGTCAACATTTATTCCGATGAAAAGAAAATTCTACTTACATTTTGCTTATAATATTTTCTATTAATAGTTATAACTATCTACTAATAGTTATAACTATATCATATGAGAAAAAATATAAAGAGTGGAATGATGTATTCTTGAAGTACTACCCAACAAAAAAATTTTTTTCACAGTTTGTTACATATTACATAGTGATAAAACATGACATTTAGACTTAAGCACTTTAAATGGTCCCCAGGGTTATGTTCAGGGCACAGAACAGCTGTATGTGTAATTAAATAAAGCTAATTTAAATAAATTAGATTTACCAGAAAATCAAATTTTGCATTTATACAAGTTTTTTTTATGCAAGAAGTTGCTAATGCTGTTTCCTCAAACTGCATATTTTGGAAGATAGTGGGCTCTGGGACAAGGAATATATTTTAAACTAGTAAAAATGGAAAGTTTTTTCTTCCAATTTCATACTGAAGGTAAAATTTTACTGATATTTTACACAGATGAATTGCAAGAGAATGCAATATAATTGTCATTGAAGGCACCAAGAAAGATAGTGAAATAGAATAAAAATATTTCTTTTAAATTACCTGTGTGAGATCAAATTGACAACAGCAACTCGAAAGATTTGATGGGAAGCCTAGGGGACAGTGAGTTGAAGATAATGGTGATGGAATAACTTGGAAAAGGATAGTGAGTATAGCAGCACAACTGGAAGAAAGCAATCGATGTCACTGAATTGTACATGTAGAATTTTTTGAAATGGTGTATCTTTGGCTATGTATATTTTCACCAGAAAAAAAAAAGGTCCTCCAAGATTGAGAAGGGAGAGTGTTGACACATCATGGGGCTGTTAACCAACGTCATAAAACAATTTGTGTACTGTTTAATAAGAAACTATTTGTTCTGTAAACCTTCACCTAAAGTACAATTTAAAAAAAAAGTATATTAAAAAAATCACCACCAGCCAAAAAAAAAAATTTGTACTGCCTTAGCATGAAAAAGCTGTGACTGCTAGGAAATTTTCTTTTACTACCTACTTATGGTGCATGTGTTATATGGAGTCAGTAAGTGAACTACATAGTGGTTTCCCTGTTATTTTTCTTTGAGGCAAATAACTAAGATGTAATAAAGAGTTTTACAAAGTGTTTCCCAAAAAAATCTCCAGTTCCATGGGGCATTACTGGTGTGAGGGTTACCAAAACAAAGGAGTTCTGGAGTAAAATGAGTTTGTGAAATGCTGTTATACAAAGGTAACTAGGTTTCTTTAAACAAAGACTTCCTGTTATTTTATCATTTCTATATGCACTGTAAATTCCCAAAAAGGAGCTTCAGAATAAAATGATTCCCAAAATTAAAAAAAAAAATTCTTTTACAATATACATTTTACGTACAACACATGTATCTTGGAAATATTACACTTCTTTTTGGTAGAAACTACCTCCTAAACACACTTTTACAACAGTGTTTACATGAGTATCTATATTCAAGAAATTGCTCACATGTTATATTGCACCTGGGCTTGAAAGGGGGGGATGTTGCTTTAGCAAAGCTAAAACTTTTTAGAGTAAAAATGAGCATGTAACAATCTGTCATGGTCCTGAGTGCAAGGCTGTTATAATGTAATCATCAAGGGCTATGAAATTGTTTTCATCAAAAAGCTATAAGGAACCTTTCTGGGAACCAAGGTGAATTAAAGTTTGACCTTTTTTAATATTGTCTTTCTTGACACTCTCTCCCATAGATACTCGTTTTCAAGTTTCAGGAATGAAGTGCATTGATACTGTTTTCAAAGATCAGTCATAGGAGTAAACAGAAGGCTCTGTGATTGATGACCAAACCTACTGATAGAGGTATACTGAGAACTGCTTTGAGGAAGTAGGGATTCAGACATTACAGGGAAAGCTGCTCCATTCAGGCTCCATTTCTGAAATGAAAGTAACTGCAATTTAAAATTGATTAGAGCTCAAATAAAGAAATCTAATATCTAGCCAATCCATAATAAACAGATCTTTCTGCTCTTATGTATGACTAATCTTCTTGCTTTGTCTCTTCCTTCTAAGATGGGCTTATTGCAATTGTTTAAAAAATACACTTAAATCTGAAGATGGAGAAACAGTTTTAGGCTGTTTAACTTAATCCTGTTTTAGAACCAATGGTCAGGAGAAAATTTAAGCAACAGAAGAGCTTTAAGAGAAATATTCAAAACAGTTGAATGAGCTATCATCTACTATCAGTGTGATTTCATAGCCATCATGAGAAAACATTTTTGTTAGTCATATTAAATGTCATAGATATTACATAAAGCAAATGCAATAATTACATACAGTACATTAATCAAAACATCTTTATTCCTCAATATAATTCATCCAAATTGAGCTTTATAAAAATGTCTTTATTATAGAAAGCATATATCATATTTACTGAAGAATTATATCCTGGTATGTCAGGAAACTAGATGTTTTATTTGATTTGAATACAATTATATATATATATATTTTCTTACCCTGAGCACTTAATTTGAATTAAAGATGTTTTTGAAAGCTCAGAATTATTTGGTTAGTTTTTGCTTTGTTTTTTAATCAGAACATAAAGCGTAGCAATTATTTTGCTACTTTCCTCAAATTCCTCTTAACCTAAATGGAAATCCAATTTCCTTTTTCCCTTAAGATAAACCCCAACATTTTTCTCATTCTCTCCTGAGTTGTGATTTGACAGCAAAACCAAAAGCAAGGAATATCCTTTATCCACATCACTTTGTGTTCACAGGTAATTCTGTTTCTCCAGTGTTATTTGCAACAAGAGCTTCTGGTAATATGTACTTATAGAATACAACTGTTTACTATTGACTATGAGAAATATAATAGTAATAATTTCACATTCCCAGTGTGAAGATATTTGAGCACATACTTTATTGGACATGTCCAGCTTAGTGTTTGCTTCTAAGTTTGCATGTAGCAAAGCCCAGTGACTATAATAGATCTTATGGATGTAATACTATATCTTTTGGGAGATTTAATGACAATTTCTTTGATTATCTACAAATTACCCATACGTCATGGCAAACAGACCAATAGGCTTCAAAGTCAGTGTTTGAAAGTTTTAAAAAAGGTGTAATCAATGCACCAGTTCCAACTGTAATCACTTCTGTGTTTCTTCCCTTCTCTAAATATCTACTACTTTTAGAACCTCATATGTACACGGGTTAACATAAACCAATTTACATCTAATTTAGAAGCAAATCATTTACTTTTCTTCCTAAAAAACAAAGCCCTTCTAAGGTACTTTGCATGCACATGTGTGTGTGTGTGTGTCCTGTTTTTGTCATAATTACACCAAACTACCATATCTGGAAAATATGCTTAAAATAGTGTGTCTCATCTAGTTAACTTAGTTAAGTCCCGTTTAAACAATTTTATTGAACTCAGGCTCAATCAATATATAGTTCAACCAGCTTGGTATTATGAAAAACAGTATCACAGGAATTTCATTTCCAGCAGTTGGCTGAAGAGATACCTAGCTCAATATTCCCACAGAGAAAACACAATTAATAATTGTGCATAAAATTTTTTAAATGTCTTAAATGCATTGATGTGCTGGCAAGAAAGTAAGAAATTCTCAGCCCAAAGAATCTATGGGGTGGTTGGAAAACTTTTCTGTAGCTGGATTTTGCCTTGTGACGCTTTTCAGAGGATAAATTTGCACTTCAGTTTTCCAAGAGACAAAGCCCAGGGACCATGCAAAGCATCAAATCTAATGGGAAATTTCTTCCTTTAAAGCTGTGAGAGTAAACTAGAAATAACCCATCCCTTGCAAGAATTCTCCCAAAGAATAAACTTATCTTTAACCACGTTGCTAAACTGGGTGTGAGGGAAATAATTACTGATCACTTGGAAGTAAAAAAATGGCCGTTATGAACATCTACAGCAAAATTCAAATGACTTGGAATCCCAAAACATCTCAAGCAAAATGTAATTTAAAGTGATCTTGGACAGTAGCGTCCTGAGACTACTAGGAAAAACCAATAGCTAATTCTCTAAAGAAGAATTTAGCTCCATTTCAAGAAGGGCTGTTGCTTAGCCACAACACACCAGTACGTACATACAATTTTTTACAGTTGGTGTTAATTCTGATTAAGTGAGACTCTCTTTAGATTTCATGGTAACTATGCCATACGAGTTGTTAAATATTTTTAATATCAACCCAGCATCTGCTTTGATATCCTAAAGGCCCTTGTGGTGCAGTGGTTAAGTGGTTGGCTGCTAACCAAAAGACTGGCAGTTTGAATCCACCAGCTATTCCTTGGAAACACTATGGGCAGTTCTACTCTGTTCTACAGAGTCGCTATGAGTCAAAATCGACTCAACAGCAACAGGTTTGGTTTTTTTTATACCATAGCAATTGTTAAATATTTTAAGTATAATTCTGATCTCAGTCCTCAAAGAATTCTCAAAAATAAAATTCCAAGGAAAATGAACATCTCATAGTAAAAAAATAACCAAACACCTATGGAAATAACATCAACATAAAAGAAATGGTAGAAACAAGTGACAACAGGAATAAGTCTGCAAGTACTTCAGATACTGTAAGAGCAAATTCAGACCATTAAAAAACTATGTTAAATATGTTATGAAATAAAAGCTTAAACATATATGCAGAGAAAAAGAAATGATAAAGACTGCCCAAGTAAAATTAGAAAAAAAATTAAAAACCAAGTAGAAAGTGAAAATACAATAATTAATTCCAACAGCATATTAAAAGAGTCATATACCATGACCAAGTGAGAGTTATTCCAGGAACATAAGGATAGTTCAGCATTAGAAAATCAATCAACGTAATACACCACATCAATAGAACAAAGGAAAAGAACCACATGATCATATGTATGGAAGCAGAAAAAGTATTTGATAAAATCCAACCCCCTTTCTTGATTAAAACCCTAAAGAAGGTAGAAATATAAGGGAAATTCCTCAGTATGATCCAGGGTATATATAAAAAGTCAACAGCCAACATTATATTTAATGGACAAAGACTAAAAGCTTTCCTCTTGAAATCGGAAACAAGACAAGGCTGCTTGCTCTCACCACTTCAATTCAATATTGTATTAGAAGTCCTAGCCAGAGCAATAAGACAAGAGAAAGAAATAAAAGTTATCCAGATTGGAAAAGAAGAAGTAAAATTTTCTCTATTTATGGATGATATGATCCCATATATAGAAAATCCCAAAGAGTCCAGAGAAAAACTTCTAGAGTTAATAGAGGAATTTAGCAAAGTTTCAGGGTACATGGGCAATAAACAAAAGTAAGTTGGGTTTCTATACAACACCAAAAAAACCAAACCCATTGCCTTCAAGTTGATTCTGACTCATAGTGACCCTATTGGACAGAGTAAATTGCCCCATAAGTTTTCCAAGGGGCAGCTGGTGGATTTGAACTGCCAACATTTTGGTTAGCAGCAATAGCTTGCCATAGCTCTTAACCACTCTGCCATCAGGGCTCCTTCTATACATTAGCAATGGGAAATCGAAAAGGGAAATTAGGGAAACGATTCCATTTACAATAGCATCTAAGAGAATAAAATACTTAGGAATGAATCTAACCAGGGACGTGAAGGACTTATGCAATGAAAACTATAAAACACTGATGAAAGAGATTAAAGAAGATTTAAATAAATGGGAAGATGTTCCATGTTCATGAATTGGAAGACTTAATACTGTTAAGACGTCAAAACTTACCAAAGAGATCTATAGTTTCAATGCAATCCCAATCAAAATTCCAACGGCCATCTTTACAAAAATAGAAAAACCAATTCTCAACTTTACATGAAATGTCAAGAGGCCCCAAATAGCTAAAGCAATGTTGAAAGAGAAGAACAAAGTAGGAGGACTCACACTTCTTGATTTTAAAACATACTATACAGCTACAGTAATCAAAACAGCATGGTACTGGTATAATAATAGACACATAGACCAATGGAATAAAATTGAGAGTCCAGAAATAAACCCACACATCTATGGTCAACTGATTTTTGACAAGGGAGTTAAGTCCATTTGAAGGGGAGAGAAGAGTCTCTTCAATAAATGATGTTGGGAAAATTGGGTTTCCACATGCAGAAAATGAAACAGGATCTATGCACTACACCATTTAAAAAAAATTAAATGGATTAAGGACCTAAATGTGGAAACTAAAACCATAAAATTCTTAGAAGAAAAATCAAGGGCAATGCTATCAGGCCTAGCTTTCAACAATGGATTATCTAATATAATAACAAAAGCACAAATAGCAGAAGACAAAGTAAATAAATGGGACATCATACAAAGTAAAAACTTTTGTTCATCAAAAGACTTTACAAAAAAAGTGAAAATACAAGCTACTGGCTGAGAGAATATCTTCAGAAATCATATTTCCAACAAGAATCTAATAACCAAAGTATATATAAAACTTCAACAACTTAACAACAAAAAAACAAATAACCCAATCATAAAATAGGCAAAGGACTTGAAGAGACATTTCATCAAAGAGGACATTCAAATGGCCACCAGACACATGAAAACATGCTCAGAGTCATTAGCCATTAGAAAGATACAAATAAAAACCACAATGAGATACCATCCCACTATGATGGCTAAAATTAAAAAAAACAAAACAGAAAATAACAAATGTTGGTGAGGATGTGGGGAAACTGGAATATTTATCCATTGCTGGTGGGAATGCAAAATGGTACAGCCATTGTGGAAAAAAGGTGTGGTGGTTCCTCAAAAAACTAAAAACAGAACTACCATATGACCCAGCAATTCCACTCCTAGGTATATACTCGAAAGACTTGAAAAAGGAGACTCAAACAGAGACTTGTACACCAAAGTTAATTGCAGAATTACAAATTCACAGTAACCAAAAGGCGGAAGTACCCTAAATACCTGTCAACAGATGAATGGATAAACAAAATGTGGTACATACATACAATGCAATACTACTCAGCCAGTAGGAGAAATGCTACAATATGGATGGAGCTGGAAGACATTATGCTGAGTGAAATAAGTTAATCAGTAAAGGACAAATACTGTATGACCTCACTTATATAAAAAGATAAGAAAAGGCAGATGTACAGAGAACAAAGTTTATTAGTGGCTACCAGGAGTGGGAGAGAGAGGGAAAGGGGGATTAATGGTGATGGAAATATCACATTGATTAAGGGTAGAGTTGTTCAGCCAATTATTGTAATTGTTGTCAATAAGTTGTAACTGTAAAGAGTTGAATTGGCAAAAGTTGTGTGATAGATATATTTACAACAATGACCAAAAAAAAAAAAAAAAGAGTAGCTGCTGAGGCGGCTTATGTATAACCAAACACCTCATGGGATTTGGTTCCTTGGTTTGGAGGTTTAGGGTAGTGGTTTCATTGGACATTCCAGTTAATTGGCCTAATTATGTGTTTAGTGCCTCCATTCTACCTCCTAGATCAATGTGTAGTGCCTGGGGTCTTAAAGGCTTGCAGGCATCCATCCAAGGCACAACAATTGGTCTCTATTCACCTGGAAAAACAGAGGAAGGAGAGTCAGGAATAGGAGGAAGATGTGGAATGTGTGGCTAATTGCCTCCATGAACAACTACCTCCGTTACCATGAGACCAGAAGAACTGGATGGTGCCCGGCTACCATTTCTGAACATTTTGATCACAGATTCTACACAAGAATACTGATCAAAAGGGGGAAAATGTAGCACAGAATTTCAAATTCTACCAGACTCCAGACTTCCTGAGCCATAAAGTTGGATGAACCCCTGAAACTATTGCCCTGAGATAATATTTAAACCTTAAACCAAAAATCTTCCCTGAACCAAATAAGAGTTTAGCTTAACTAGTAAAAAACAAAATTTGCCTTGAGCATTATGCTCTTTTAAGAGCTATCTGTGTGGGATCAAACTGACAACAGCAACTCGAAAGATTAGACAGGAAAAACTTAGGGGGCAATGAATTTATGTTAATGGGGGAGGAACAACTCAGAAAAGGAGGGTGAGAATAGTTGCACAATTCAAAGAATGTAATCAATGTTACTAAATGGTAAATGTAGAAACTGGTGAATTGGTGTATGTTTTGTTGTGTATAGTCTCAGCAACAACAAAATGAATAAAATTATATATATAACACAATAATTAAAATGAAAAATACTGTGGGCAATTTAATAACAGCGTAAACACAACAAAAAAGAGAACTTAGAAGGCTGAAAGATAGATTTGAAGAAATTGTCCAGAATTCAGCACAGAGATAAAAAGAGATGGAAAATATGAAAGAAAGATTAAAAGATATGGAGGCTAAAGTGAAAAAACGGAGAAGATCATCAAATATAAAGCTGGTTCGTCTAAAGACTAATAAAACAAAAATAATTCTGGTAGGATTTGTCAGGGGAAAAGAAGGCAAGGGCATACCATAACAATAATAAAAAAGGAAGCGTAACTATGTTCTGCAGACATCTAAAAGGTGATAATTGGATATTATGGGCAATTTTATGCCAAAATTTGAAAACTTAATTGAAATAGGACAAATTCCTTAATATATATAATTTATGTAAACAGGCTCATAAGGAAATTAAAGAAAGTGAGATTAGAATCAAAACGTTTTCCATCAAGGAAAATTTACTCTCAGTGTCTTTACTGGCAATTTTATTAAACATTCAATAAACAAATAATTTTAGTTGTAAACAAGCTATTCCAGAGTATAGAAAAAAAGGGAGGAGGCATTCCTCAGTGCATTTTATGAAGGTAAAATAACCATAACTCCAAAATCTGATAATGACAGTGTGAAAAAAATCACCACAAACTGGGAAAAGATAAATGTAACACATATAACTGGCAAAAGAATATATAAAAAATTTCTACAAATCATTAAGCAAAGTGTAATTACTTAATAAGAAAATGGACTATCTCTGGTTGTCCCACAAGGGCAGGATTAGATGTTGAGACTGATGATGCCACACATGGTCCAAGTGTGGTTGGAGAGAGTTACCACTTACGTGTGGAGGCTTTTTGGGGAGAGCAGGGCAAGCACCCAATCTGGTCTGAAAATGGATTCAGCAAAAGGAGGCGTGAATGATTTGAGTTTTTATTGTGCTTTGGGGTTGAGGCTGGGATGAGAGCTCCTATGGGCAGGCTAGGGCTTACATGACTTGAATTTCCTGTTGGTCCCAAGGGAGAGTAGAGAGTGGGTGGACTTTCTTCCCCAAACATGTGGCAAGAGGAAAAGAGGGAGGGGTAAGGCTTGAAAGCTGTCAGCTGTCCAACATCAAAAATGGAGTCAGATTCTTTACTGCATTCACAAAATATGGGAATAGGAGCTTCATAAAAGAGAAAACCTGAATGACCAACAATATATAAAAATATCATCAACCTGATTAGTTATCATGGAAGTACAAACTAAAACCAAATGAAATGGCATCACATGTCCACTTCAAATGACTGTAAAAAATTAAATAGTCTTACCAACTCAAATGCTGGTGAGAAAAATGTAGAACAGTTGGAGCTCTTATCCCTGTTGCTGATGGGAGTAAAAATTGGTATATTCACTTTGGAAATTCATTTCATTATTCCTCAAACTGCATACATACATTTTATGTACGTTTTGTGGCGTAGTGGTTAAGAGTTCAGCTGCTAACCGGAAGCTCAGCAGTTCCAATCCACCAGCCACTCCTTTTTTTATGCCTATTCCAAGAAAAGTGATACAACCGAATGTGGAAATTATTGAACAATATCACATGCAAGTAAAATTTTGCTGAAGTTCATTCAAAAGTGGCTGCAGCAGTATGTTGACAGGGAACTGCCAGAAATTCAGGCCAGATTCAGAAGAGGACGTGTGACCAGGGATATCATTGCTGATGTCAGATGGATCCTGGCGGAAAGCAGAGAATACCAGAAAGATGTTTACCTGTGTTTTATTGACTATGCAAAGGCATTCGATTGTGTGGATCATAATAAATTATGGATAACATTGTGAAGAATAGGAATTCCAGAACACTTAATTGTGCTCATGAGGAACCTGTACATAGATCAAGAGACAGTTGTTCGGACAGAACAAGGGGATACTGCACAGTTTAAAGTCAGGAAAGATGTGCATCGTGGTTGCCTCCTTTCACCTTACCTATTCACTGTATGCTGAGCAAATAATCCAAGAAGCTGGACTCTATGAAGAAGAATGGGGCATCAAGACTGGAGGTAGATGCATTAACAACCTGTGTTATGGAGATAACACAACCTTGCTTGCTGAAAGTGAAGAGGACTTGAAGCGCTTACTTATGAAGATCAAAGACCACAGCCTTCAGTATGCATTACACCTCAACATAAAGAAAACAAAAATCCTCACGACTGGACCAGTAAGCAGCATCATGATAAACAGAGAAAAGATTGAAGTTGTCATGGATTTCATTTTACTTGGATCCAGGATCAACACCCATGGAAGTAGCAGTCAAGAAATCAAAAGACGCATTGCATTGGGCAAATCTGCGGCAAAAGACTGCTTTAAAGTGTTGAAAAGCAAAAGCAAAGATGTCATCTTGAAGACTAAGGTGCGCCTGACCCAAGCCATCGTATTTTCAGTCCCATCATATGCATGCGAAAGCTGGACAATGAATAAGGAAGACCGAAGAAGAATTGATGTCTTTGAATTGTGGTGTTGGCGAAGAATATTCAATATACCATAGACTGCCAAAAGAAGGAACAAATCTGTCTTGGAAGAAGTACAACCAGAATGCTCCTTAGAAGGAAGGATGGCGAGACTACATCTTACATACTTGAGACATGTTGTTGGGAGGGATCAGTCCCTAGAAAAGGACATCATGCTTGGTAAAGCAGAGGGTCAGCAAAAAGGAGAAAAAGAGGAAGACCCTCAAGGAGATGGATTGACACGATGGGCTCAAGCATAGCAACAATTGTGAGCATGGCACAGGACCGGGCAGTGCTTCGTTCTGTGGTGCATGGGGTCGCTATGAGTTGGAACCGATTCGCTGACACCTAACAACAACAGCTGCTGCTTGGAAACCCTATGGGGCAGTTCTACTCTGTCCTATAGGGTCGCTATGAGTGTGAATCGACTGGAAGGCAACGGGTTTGGTTTTGCTTTTGTTTTTTTGTATATGTACAATATATTTCACAATGAAAAAGCCTTCAAGAGATTTTCTTTTTTTAATTTCACAGAAACATAAACTGACATTTTAGCCTCATCCCATCCAATTTGTAAATGTGCCCCCTGGATTAAAAGGGAAACCTAATAGAATGCTTGGGTGTTATAGACAGTGACAGATTACTCAATAAGCAAGGTCCACATGGGCTTAAAATGCTTACCTACTAGTCTGAAATTGTGCACTACAGATCAATAAGATTACAATTAAATCTGTGCGTACTTTGCTTGGAAACGCTGGTGGTGTAGCAGTTAAGAGTTTGGCTGCTAAATGTAAAGGTCAGCAGTTCGAATCCACCAGGCACTCCTTGGAAACCCTATGGGTCAGTTCTACTCTGTCTTACAGGGTCGCTCTGAGTCAGAATTGACTGGATGGCAATGGGTTTGTTTTGTTTTATTTTGGTAACTTGCTTACTGTAAACCAGTGCATACCGTGCTTACTGGTTAATCCGCCCCTGGTTATAGAGATAATGTATAACCACTGTAGCGTGGTAATACCTAACGATTCTGATCTAACAAGGCATCCTTGTAGAAATAAGCGAACAAATTTGAAGAATGTACATGAAGAAAAGTACAAAACCGTGTTAGGGCACATAAGACAAATTTGAATTAATCTTTGCATTTTCATATCAGAGTAAGCATTGTGATGATGTCATGGTACAGGCCATTTCCCAGCACCTCTTGCAATTAATTTTAGTCACATGAATGAGTTCTAGCCAATGAAAAGTCGGGGCTGGGTGAGGGAGAGGGTGGGGAAGATGTGCATTCATTCCAGGACTGGCCTTTTTTGTTTTTATAAGGCCTTTATAACATTCTCTGCACATGCTTTACTGTCTCTTCCTCCCTCTGCCAAATAGAGGCCAAAGATCCAGCAAAGAACTCTGAGGCCCTCAGGATTTCAAGATGCACCATCTTTGGTGACCTCACAGGGAGGAAATGGAGAAAATAAACACCTGAATCTCACACTGTTTTTCAAATTGCTTTTTCCTCAATATGTAATGTGTCATTTTTCTCTTGCTGCTTTCAAGATTTTCCTTTTTCTTTCAATTTTACACACATGAGATACTATAATGTGTCTTCATATTGAATGTTTTTTTAAGTTTATTCTGTTTGGGGTTTGATCAGCTTCTTGAATCTGTAGATTTATGTCTTTTGCCAATTGGGGGAAGTTTAAGCCATTATTTTTTTGAATACTTTTCATCTCTGCCCTGTTTCTTTTCTCTTTGGGAACTCTGATGACATATATGTTAGATTTCTGAGGCTCTGTGATTTTTAAATTTTTATTCTATTTTCTCTGTGTTCTGACTGGGTAATTTTTATTGTCCTGTCTTCAAATTCATTGATTCTTTTCTCTGTCGCCTCCAGTCTGTTCTTGAGCCATCTATTGGATTTGTTATTTCAGTTACTGTATTTCTCAGTTCTAAACTTTCCATTTGGTTCTTCTCTATATCTTCTATTTCTTTGCTGAGATTTTCTGTTTCTCACTTTTTAAGATTATGTTCACAATTGCTCATTGAAGTATTTTTATGATGGCTGCTTTAAATATTTTTCACATAATTATAGTAACATCTTTGTCATTGGTACTTCTATTTCTAGCTTTTTATGGAAGCACCATATCAATTTCCAAAATGGTTGTACCATTTTGCATTCCCACCAGCAGGGTATAAGAGTTCCAAGCTCCCTGCAGCCATTCCAACATTTGTTATTTTCTGTTTTTTGATTAGTAATGTTGGGGTGAGATGGTATCTCATTGTAGTTTTGATTTGAATTTCTCTAATGGCTAGTGATATCGAGCATTTCCTCATGTGTCTGTTGGCCATTTGAATGTCTTCTTTGGTAAAGTGTCTGTTCATATCCTTTGCCTATTTTTTAATTGCATTATTTGACTTTTTGTTGTAGAGGTGTTGGATTTTCCTATAGATTTTAGAGGTTAGAACTTTGTCGAATGTCATAGCCAAATCTGTGTTCCCAGTCTGTAGGTTCTCTTTTTACTCTTTTGATGAAATCTTTTGATCAGCATGAGTGTATAATTTTTAGAAGATCCTGGTTATCTAGTTTATATTCTGGTGTTTGTGTATTGTTAGTTGTGGCTTGTATCTTATTTATGCTGTATATTAGGGCCTATAGCATTGACCTTATTTTTTCTTCCATGATCTTTACAGTTTTTGGTTTTATATTTAGATCTTTGATCCATTTTGAATTAGTGATATGTATGATATGAGGTATAAGTCCTGTTTCATTTTTGTACAGATGGACATCCAGTTTTGTCAGCACCACTTGTTAAGAAGACTGTCTTTTTCCCATTTAATGGGCTTTGGGCTTTTGTCGAAGATCAGGTGACCACAGGTGGATGGATTTAATCTCCATTCTCTATTCTGTTCCATTGGTCAGTGTGTTTGTCATACCAGTACCAGGCTGTTTTGATTACTGTAGCTGTGTAGTAGGTTCTGAAGTGCGAGGCCTCCTACTTTCTTCTTCTTCTTCAATAATGCTTTACTTATCCAGGGCCTTTTTCCTTTCTATATAAAGTTAATGATTAGTTTTTCCATCTCATTAAAGAATGCTGTTGTAGCCCAGGGTCAAGGACTAGAAGGCAGGAGGGGACAGGAAAGCTGGTAATAGGGAACACAAGGTTGAGAAGGGAGAGTGTTGACATGTTGTGGAGTTGTTAACCAATGTCATAAAACAATATGTGTACTGTTTCATGAGAAACTATTTGTTCTGTAAACTTTTATCTAAAGTACAATAAAAAATAATTAAAAAAAGAATGCTGTTGGTATTTTTTTTAATTGTTGTAGTTTAGTGAAAGTTTACAATTCAAGTTAGTCTCTCATACAAAAATTTATACATACTTTGTTATGTGACCCTAATTGTGACAGCACACTCCTCCTCCTTTCCACCCATGATTTCCTGTGTGCATTCAACAAGCTCCTAACCATCTCTGCCTTCTCATCTCACCTCCGGACAGAAGCTGCCCATTTAGTCTCATGTATCTACTTGAGCTAAGAAGGACACTCTTCACAAGTATCATTTATGTCCCACAGTCCAGTCCAATCTTTATCTGAAGAGTTAGCCTTGGGAATTGTTTTAGTTCTGGGTTGACAGAAAGTCTGGGGGCCAGATTTCTGGGGTTCCTTCAATCTCAGTCAGACCATTAAGTCTGGTCTCTTTACTAAAATTTGAGTTCTGAACCTCACCTTCCCCCTCTCCATCAGGTACTCTCTGTTGTGTTCCCTGTCAGGGCAGTCATGGTGGTAGCGAGGCACCATTCAGTTCTTCTGGTCTCAGGCTGATGGAGTCTCTAGTCTATGTGGCTTGTGGTTTTGTTTTGTTTTGATATGCCCAAATGGCTGCTCGTGTGAGCTAGCCCAATCACCAGTGCCCTTGAAGCTCCAACGTCCTGCCACCAGGTGGCCAGAAATGCCACTGAGTCTGTGAGCCTAGGAGTGCACCCACTCCTCCTGTATGGATTCAGCTCAGGTGTCCAAGTAGTCAGCCACCAAGTATGTGATGCAGGCTCTTACCAACAGTCCTAGACAGGCATGGGTGATTGGTATAGACACAGGAATCCGGATGCAGTAGAGGGACACATGCTGAGCTAGGCAGGGGCTGACAGCCACCCCCAAGTATTCAGAAGGAAAGCATGTCCTTGTTCCCTAGAGTGTGTAGGCAGGTGGGTTTTGCAGCTGAACTACGAGCACCCAGTGCTGTTGGCTGTAAGGACTGGGGGGCACCTCTTATTATTGGGCCCCTATTCCAGATGACTAGGTGGCATGGGTGGAGCCATCAGTTCTCAGGCCCCAGATGTGGTTGAAGACTCTGCTTAATGGGCAGAGCAGTGTCAAATGTCAAGAATCTGCCACTTCACAGCTGAAATATTTGAAGTTAGACTTCAGGTATATACCCTGTTGTACTGCGGTAATGAGGGACTACGCTGTTGAAAGGGGTCCACACAAGTCTATACAGAGGGAAAGGCACTCAAGGTCAATGGATCCCTTATGCCTGTGCCTAGGCCAAGGAGCTGTGCCTACCCTGAGTTCCTGGCTTAGGGGAGTTGTCAGATTATTTTATCCCCATGTTTGTTAATTTGTTCCCTCTCCAAGGCTGGGAGAATGGCTCAGGGCACGTGACAGGTCCTACTTCCGGCCCAGGGGACTCAGCAGTTGCTGAAGCTGTCCTGAACCCAGTACAGAACAGGGAGCAGGGAGGTAAATGGGAGAGAGGTTTTTTCCCCTAAAGGGGATGTTTTTGATCTAAGTGGTAGGCCAGATGCAAATACATATCTTTCGCCAATCGAGGGCTATTTCTTACTGGTTCTAGATGGCTGACTAGACTCTGCTGCCGGGTCTCTCCTGGTGTGGAAAACTCCTCCTGTGTGCCACTGCTTGCCTCACCGCTCACCCCCGAGCTGATCCGGACTGAACAGCTCCAGCTCCAACTGGGTCAGTTCTAGCAACTCCTAGCTGCTTCTGAACCGTCTCTTCTTCCCCCTGCCAATCAATCTGATTCCTCAACTTTGCCTTTGATGTTCAGGGCTCCTAGACTGTCATATATAATCAATTCTTTTGTTTTTTAGGGTCTTTGTTGTAATAGGGACTACTGGAAGTGTCTGACTCCTCTGCCATCTTGGCCCTGCCCCGCTGTTGGTATTTGGATTGGGATTGCACTGCATTTGTAGATTGCTTTGTGTAGAATTGACATTTTCACAATGTTGAGTCCACCTATCCATAAGAATGGTAATGTTTGTCCATTTATGTAGGTCTCTTTTGGTTTCTTTCTTTTTTCTTTTTTAATTTTTTTATTGTACTTCAGGTGAAGTTTTACAGAACAAATAGTTTCTCATGAAACAGTAGTACACATATTGTTTTATGACATTGGTTAACAACCCCACAACATCTCAACCCTCTCCCTTCTCC
>NW_004444003.1:374710-390452 GCF_000243295.1 Trichechus manatus latirostris
TGGCAGGGTCAGTCGCTCAGATATGGTACAGCAGGGCAGGTCTAGCTGAAGAGGAGTTACTGGGACGGGTGGTTTGTGGCATTCACTATAGCCACCAGGGCAGGTTGGTAATCAGTGCAGGGCAGGTTCCGGTAGGCTGTGCCTGTGCTGCTTGGTGGTGTGATGTTGAGCGCATGGTGCAGGTAGGCAGGATGTAGCAGGGAGATTGTTATGTGTGGAGCTAAGATGGATATGGGAGAGAGGAGAGAGGAACAGGAGTCAAAAACATACAAGCAAACAAAAAAGAGCACTAGCGGGAGCTTGCTGTTGGAGTGGAGAGATGAGAGACTATGAAATGGAGAAAAACAAAAAGGGGAAGAAGAAGAAAAAAAAGAAGAAAAGAAAGAATAAATAAAAATCAGAAAGGAAAAAGAACAACTAATCTCCAGGGATCCCACCAGTGCAGCTATGAGGTCTGGGGAAGTTTTTCCCATGTGTTGAAGTACAGCCTGGCTAGAAGGCGTAGAGGTATTCAGTGCCAGGTATTCAGGGAACAGAAAGAGAAGGAAGGTATAGAGAGATGAGAAACTGAGTAATGAAGAAAGACAAAAAGGGAAAAAGAGGGAAAAGAAAACAAAACAAATTAAAAAAAAAAGAACAAAAAAAAGCCCCCAAGAAAACAGAAAAAAAAAAAAAACCCACGAAAAAAGAAATGCCCTCAGGGATCCCTCCGGGCGTCTGCGCAAGCCGAGGGGGTAGGCTCCAAGCTGTGCAGCTCTGTCCGGACAGAAAGGGCTCCCAACTCAAGAAAAAGAAAAGAAAACACACAAACAATTCAAAACAAACAAAAGCCCCAGGATCCCACCAGCACAGCAGCCCAGAACGGGAAGCAGCTCCACACTCGAACTGAGCTCCGCAGCCCCTCAGGAAGAAGCAAAGATGGCTCACAGAGTCGGGTATTTGAGCGAAAGTAGGGGGAGGTGGTGAGAGGTAAGGAAGAAATCAAAAGAAGCAGAAAAAAAGAACACCAGCAGCCAACAAATGGCACTCAGAGAGCCGGCCAGTATGGGCGGGTGGAATCCAAGCAACCGGTGCTTCCCGGACAAGAGACTATGGCTGCAGGAAGCAGAGGAGACTGAGTTGGGGTGGAGAAGGGTGGGGGCTGGGAAAGCATATATCTCAAATTTCCAGTTGTTCTGTCTCCCGCTGGAAGCTCTGTGAAGCTGCTTTCTCATACCCTCTATTTGCTGGTCTTTGATAGGAGTCCAGGATGGTGGATCTGCGCTGCGTTAGCTGATAGGGGACCTCTGCATGAATCTCTCCTCACTCCACGTTCTCTGTCAGTTTTCTCACTCCATTGGTGCTTGGCCAAGTTCTTTATCTCTTCATTTGATGTTTTAGGGTTTCAGGATTGCTGTTTTCTCTGTTTGGCTTAGTTTTTTGGATCTTTGCTGTGGAGGGACAGGGTGGTGCTTCTGCCATTTTGCCAGAAGTCTCCTCTTTTACTTTCTTGCAGTAGTGCTTTGCAGTTTTCTACAGTCGCTGGTTAGATTTATTCCTAAGTATTTTATTTTTTTAGGGGCTATTATAAATGGTATTGCTTTCCTGATTTCCTTTTCATCGTTCTCTTTATTGGTGTATAGAAATCCAAATGATTTTTGTATGTTGATCTTGCATCCTGCAACTGTGCTGAATCTATTAGTTTCAGTAGTTTTCTTGTGGAGTCCTTTGGGTTCTGTATGTATAGTATCATATCATCCACAAATAGGGATACTTTTACTTCTTCTTTATCAATTTGGAGGCCCTTTATTTCTTTTTCTTGCCTTATTGCTCTAGCTAGGACCTCAAGCACAATGTTAACAGGAGTGGTGATAAAGGACTTCCTTGTCTTATTCCTGTTTTCAGGGGGAATGTTTTCAGCCTCTCTCTGTTGAGAATGATGTTGGCTGTTGGTTTTGTATAGATGCCCTTTATAATGCTGAGGAATTTCCCATCCATTCCTATTTTACCAAGAGTTTTCATCAGAAATGAGTGTTGGACTTTATTGAATGTCTTTTCTGCGTCAATTGAGGTGATTATGTGATTCTTTTCCGTTGTTTTCTTTATGCGGTAGATTATGCCGATTCATTTTCTAATGTTGAACCATTCTTGCATACCCTGCTGAATTCTATTGGATAGAAATTTGTTGAGAATTTTTGCATCTATATTCATGAGGGTTATTGGTCTGTAATTTTCTTTTTTTGTGGTGTCTTTGCTTGGTTTTGGTATCAGGGTTATGCTGGCTTCATAGAATGAATTTGAAAGTATCCCTTCCTTTCCTATGTTCTAAAATAGTTTGAGTAGTACTAGTGAGAGCTCTTCTCTGAATATTTGGTGGAATTCTCTAGTGAAGTCACTTGTTGAAATGCCCCCCATTTCATTTCTTATTTGGGTTATTTGACTCCTTTCCTATTTTTCTTTTGTCAGTTTGGCCAGTGTTTTGTCAATTTTGTTGATCCTTTCAAAGAACCAGCTTTGGTTTTGTTGATTCTTTCTATTGTTTTTCTCTTCTCTGTTTTATTTATTAAATAAAGATCAGTGTTTATGCTCTGATCTTTATCATTTCCTTTCTTCTGGTGGTGATGGGCTTCTTTTGCTGTTTCTTTTTCTATTTGTCCAAATTGTAAAGCTAGCATTTTAATTTTTTCCCTTTCTTCTTTTTTGATGTGTGCATCTATTGCTATAAATTGATCTCTAAGCACTGTCCCTTGCTGTGCCGCAAATGTTTTGGTATGATGTGTTTTCATTCTCATTTGATTCTAGGAAGTTTTCAATTCCATCTATGATTTCTTCTGTTACCTAGTGGTTTTTAAGCAAGATGTTATTCAGTTTCCATGTATTTGATTTTTTCCTTGCTCTTCCTGTTATTAATTTCTACTTCTATGGTATTGTGATCAGAGAAGATGCTTTGTATTATCTCAATATTTTGAATTTTGTTGAGGGTTGCTTTGTGGCCTAAGATATGGTCTATTCTGGAGAACGTTCCATGTGCATTGGAAAATAATGTATACTTTTCTGCTGTTGGGTGGAGTGTTCTATATATGTCTCTGAGGTCAAGGTGATTGATTGTGACCTTTAGAGCTTCTATATCTTTGCTGAGTTTCCTTCTAAATGTTTTGTCCTTTACCAAGACTCGTGTGTTGAAGTCTCCTACTATTATTGTGGAACTGTCAGTTTCTCTTTTCAGCGCTGTTAGAGTTTGTTTTCAGTATTTTGGAGCCCTGTCATTGGGTGAGTATATATTTTTTATGGTTATGTCATCATAGCAGATTGTCCCTTTAATCATTCTCTAATGTCCTTCTTGGTCTTTCATGGTGGATTTTGTCTTAAACTCTACTTTATCTGAGATTAGTATTGCCTCTATTGCTCTTTTTTGGTTGCTGTTTGCTTAATATATTTATTTTCCATCCTTTGATTTTTGATATATTTATGTTTTTGTTTCTAAGATGTGTCTTTTGTAGACAACATATTGATGGGTCCTGTTTTTTTAATCCATTCTGTAACTCTCTGTCTCTTTATGGGTGCATTAAACCATTTACATTCAGTGTAATTATTGATAGCTGTGAGCTTATTGTTGTCATTTTATAGTGCTCTTTTTTGTGGTGCTGATATTTTCTTTGTTCTTCTTACTCTCCTGTGCTGAGTTACTTTTTTTGTGGATTTTCTTTCATTTTTGTTGATTTTGTGTTTACTGAGACTTTATGTTTTTCTTCTTCATTTTGATGAATAGGTTTGTTAACTTTCTTTGTAGTTACCTTGAAATTTACCCCTATCTTCCTAAGTTTGAACCAGTCTTTTATTACTTAATATCATCTTGGCTTCCTCTCCATTTGAAAAGTTTTATACCTACACTTTTTATTCCCTCTTTTCTTGTTCTGACATTGTAGTCATTTACAGATTGATGTCTCTGGTTCCCTGTTGTAAATCTTTTAATTTTGTTTTATCCTTGAGAGTTCACTACCGAGGTTATTATCTGGATGATGCTGTCCTGTGTCCTAGATTCAGGCTATTGTCTGATGTTATTTGTTCTCTAACTGAAGAACTCTCTTTAATAATTCTTGTAAGTTTGGTTTGGTTTTTACATATTCCCTTAATTTCTGCTTATCTGGAAATGTCCTAATGTCACCATCATATTTGAGCAAGAGTTTTGCAGGATATATTGTTCTTAGTTGGCAATTTTTTTCTTTCAAGGTTTTATATATGTCATTCCATTGCCTTCTTGCCTACATAGTTTCTCCCAAGTAATCAGAGCTTAGTCTTATTGTTTCTCCCTTTGTATATGACTTTTTGTTTTTCTCAAGGCATTCTCAGGATTCTTTATTTATTTTTGGTTTTGGCAAGTGTGATTATGATATGTCTTGGTGATTTTCTTTTGGGGTCTATCCTATATAGGGTTCATTGAACTTCTTGGATGGTCAGCTTTTCATCTTTCATATTAGGGAAGTTTTCCATCAGCCAATCTTCAATGATCCTTTCTGTGTTTTCCATTTTCTCCCTCTGTTCTGGAAATCTAATCACATGCAAATTTTTGCTTTTGATTGTATCCCACGTCATTCTCAGAGTTTCTTCATTTTTTTTCTCTGATTTTTCCTCAAAGTAGTATCCAAGAATTCATCTTCAATTTTGCTGATTCTGTCTTCCGTTGTTTCAAATTTGCTCCTAAAACCTTCTATTGCAGTGTTCATTTCTGAAATCTTGTTTATCTTTTGCATTTCTAATTGCTGTTTTCATATGATTTCTAATTATTTATTTATTTTTACATTTTGTTTTTGTATTATTTTTCTGAATTCTTCCATTGCTTTGTCATTGTTTTCCTTGATTTTGTGTGTATTTTCCATGATTTTGTCCATTTTTTCCTTAGTTTGTCTGTGTTTTCCTTCATCTCTTTCCTAATCTCTTGGAGAGGTCTGAATACTAGATTTTTAAATTCCTTATCAGATACTTCCAGTGCCTTTTCTTCTATCAGAAGGTCATCTGGTGTTTTATTTTGGTCATTTACTGGTCATTTACAAATAACATCAGACAACAGCCTGAATCTAGGACACAGGACAGCATCATCCAGATAACAACCTAGGTAATGAACTCTCAAGGATAAAACAAAATGAAAAGATTTACAACAGGGAACCAGAGACATCAATCTGTTTTTTATGTTTTGATATTGTCTCCTGTCTCTGGGACATGCAGGAATTATTTTCTTCATTTATTGATTGTAGATTTGTTTTGTCCTGCTTTTTTCATTTTATTTGGTTATATCCTGGCTGGCAGGCTGTGCATGTGTTGTTGCTTGCTCATCTGTGGGCATGACAGTTCTCACCACCTTGTCCAGGTGGGCATGGCCCATCCCTCAGCTATATGCTGTAGGGCAGGTCAAGCAAGGGACAGGGTGGGGAAGGGGATAGGTCACTTGTGGCAGGAACTGCGACTGGGGCCAGTGGGGCAGGGCTGGAGTGCAGCGTGGGGTGGGGTTTGGGACTCTGAAGGTCCATACTGGTGCAGCTTGGGGTACAGGACTCAGTGGGGTGGGCCCGGTGGGCAGTGTAGGGCAGAGTCCAGGGGTCCAGAGGCCCTCACAAGTGCCACTCAGGGGCATGGTGCTTGGCATTCAGTGCAGAGAGGCAAGAGGGAAAGACGAGGATGTGATGTTGCAGAGCTGTTGGGAGTGCCACAAAATTGCCTTCCCATGCTGCCTGTCCAGGGTTGTTGGTGGCTGTGTTCCAAAATGGCTAACCTGTGCTGTGTTAGCTGGCAGAGGACCTCTACTCCGTAGCTCTTCTCATTCTCTGTTCTCTGTTTCTTCTTCCACTCAGTGCTTGATCTAGTTCTTCATCCCTTCATTTGATGCTTAGGGTTCCAGGATTGACATTTGTATCTGCTTTACTTTATTTTTGGGGTCTTCGCTGAAAATGGATGGCATGGGGTTTCTGTCTATAGCACCCTGTTGGCTCTGCCTCAATAAGTATTCTTTACTTCCAAGAATACCTTTCTGTTTCCTTCATATATGTACAATGTGACTGTGTAAAATTCTTGGGCTTCAAATTTTCAGTTCATTTCTCTGATCATACTTTTTCATTATTTTCTGATACCAACCAGATTATTATCCTAGGATCACTTGTCCTTTCTTCCCAGACACTTATAGGACTTTATTTTGAATGCATGATTTTCATCAATTAAGTTTACATGTAGATATCTTTTTATTTATTTTTGCTACTTAGTTAACTTTTTCAATTCATGGCTTTGGATATTCTCCCTGGCCTAGAAAGTTTGTTTCTAAATATATATGTGCTTATTTCTTCTGGTATTTCTGCTCTTGTAAAAATGGCTTGGGGACAGCATCAGAGGTGCCATCTGACCTCCTCCAACTTCACCAGGGGTAAGGAGAATCAGGATAAACAGCCCAAGGTTGATCTCTATGAGGTGGAGTTCAGATATACCTCCTCTCTCTGCCATCTTTATCAATTCTGACACCAACCATCACTCCCACAGTACTCTCTACTTCTCTGAGTTTGACAATTCATTGCAATGGCCACAGAGAACTCACAGACAATACTCACAATTATGGGGTGTATTATGGGAAAAGCACGTTACAGATCAGGTTCAGAAACACTCAGGATACTGTTCTTCCATCAGGACAGCCTCTTCCCAGCCATGCTTGCAAGTATGCCTCTCTCTAGTAAGTCAGCCTCTGCCTTGCTCAGGCAAGTGTTACCAAGCTCTTTTAGCTCTGCCAATAATTGACCAGAGGCACTCTATTTCTCCAGTAAGCCTCAGCCCAAAGACACTCAGCTTTCTTGCTCTGTGTTCCAGGAATCCCACTGTGCTGTCTCCTGCCGGTCTTTCCTGCCAGTGTCTCCCTTGGAAACACTGGGGCAGTTCTACTCTGTCTTATAGGGTCACTATGAGTCAGAATCGACTTGACAACTATGAGTTTGGTTTTTCTGTTTTTGGTATGACGTTTCCACATTCTTGCTTTGGGCTGCAGACCAGGACCATGTCCATGGACAAAAGAAAAAGAGGGATGCATCACCCTGTACATGCAGAAAACTAATGATAATTACTGTGTGCATATCTGTGGGTAGTGGTAGTGTTGATGTATTTGTAGCAGGATTTGTAGACAACTAAAATCTAGACCTATACTCCATGTCTTTCATTATTCTTTATTCTTTCCCCCCAAATTCTGGAAGAATTTTTATTTTGTCTTTTGCTTTACAAACTTGATTTTCTAAAGCATCAAACCTGATGTTCACTGACACTGTTATGGTTTTTTGTTCTGCAATCATTTTCCACTCCATGCAATCTCTCTTGATCTAAATTTTTCCTCTTTTGTTTCTGATGCTATGTTCTCTTGAATCACATAGAGAATATGATTCAGGAATTTTCCCCTTGTCTTTTGAAGTAGGAGCCCTGGTGGTGCAGTGGCTAAGAGCTTGGCTGTTAACCAAAAAAGTTGGCAGTTCGAATCCACCAACATCTCTTTGGAAACCCTATGGGCCAGTTCTACTCTGTCCTATAGGGTCAGTATGAGTCAGAATCGACTCGATGGCCATGGGTTTGTCACTTGAAGTAAATCTATCTCATAGGAAGGAATTTGCTCTGATACTTTGTAGTTTCTCTCTAATTTGGGGCTGGAGGGTTTTCTCCCAGGTTTGGTTATATTTCTGCTTGCTTATACATACAGCAAGAGATCCACTGGCATCTAGCTGTATTTGGCATTGAAATGAGGTCTGTCAGAAACTAATGTGGAATTCTGCCCACTTCTTTCGTATTTAGACAATAGGGATGGAGAAAAATATAAATCTACTGTAAATTATCATACCAATTCACAATACAGCAGCCTGAAGGAAATGGAGCATAAGTTGGAACCCTGGGCAGTCCTAGCAAAGATCTGAGTCCCAGCATCATTTATTCTCTGTTTTTAGTGAGCTGCCATGCTGAGTTGCAGCCCTTAGAATAACCAATTTCTGTTTAGCTAGTCAAGTTCCAAGGAGCCCTGATGACGTAGTGGTTAAGGGCTCAGCTGATTACTGAAAGGTTGGAGGTTCAAACCCACCAGCCACTCTTCAGGAGAAAGATGTGGCAGTCTGCTCCCATAAAGATTATAGCCTTGGAAACCCTATGGGGCAGTTCTATCTATCCTATAGGGTCACTATGAGTCGGAATCAACTCAATGGCAATAGCTTTTTTGTTTTTGTTTTGTTTTGTTTTAGTCCAGTGTCAGGTACGAGCTGCAATAGTACCTGACAACTTTCTTGTAGTGTCCTACAATGCTGTCATTCTGTGTATTATAGCTCTTCCCTCCAAGTGCAAATTCTAGGATCACTCATGGTTGTAGGTGGTTTCTCAGGGTACTTATTCACATCATATATGCAGTGAGTCCCATGCAGGCCCCAGTTTCCACCCTGCTTTCCCCTTCTGCCAACTCTCTGAGTAATGCATTGGCAGGTGGGTTTTGCCAAGATCTTCTCACTTACATTTTTTGGGATTCTGCTCTTCCTTATAAGAAGGAGTTTCAAGTTAGCCTTCTACTTTTCCTTCTGTTATATTCAGTTAGTTTTATTGACGTGTTTCTAGGAAGTGGCCTTTAAAATCCCTATTTTCAGCTCATCATCATAATCAGAAATCAGTCCTATTAAATTCAGTAATAGTCTTAAACATATCTTTTGATCCTTGCTATTTATGTCTTTTCTTTTTCTTTATTTACCCTCCTGAGCAAACTAAAACTCCTCCAGAAACTTAAAAGCAAAGTAAGACATCCTCATAAACTAAGGGTCTTACATCATTAGATTAGTTGCTGCAATAATTATGGAAGACCTAGCAATCATACTCATTCATCTTCCTTCATTTATTCATGCAGCAACTATTTATTGCACACCAACATTCAAGTTCCGTGCTAGGCATTGGGAATAAAAATTTTGAAGAAGATACGATCTCTGCCTCAAAACGTCTTGTGGGGGTAAACAATAATTAAACAGACAGTTATAATTTAGTGTGATAAGGGCAATAAAATATGTGGTGGGAGCTCATGAGAATGGTAGTCCCAAACCATGCTGTTACAACGAAGAGCAGAAAACATTTTTCAGAGGCCTTAGTAAATGAATTTTAAAAATAACTAAGTAAATAAATAGATGTTTTTCTAAACGGTCTGCTATGTGGTGACGGAAAGAATTTTTCAAGTGCAACCAAATCAGCTTCTGCTATTCAGCACCCATATCTACATTCTCTCATAAGCATCACTGTGTAGCTTCCATATCTGTATTCTCTCATGATGAGCATCACCAACCATAAACCCATGTCTACATGGTCCACAAACAAACCTATACCTACATTCTCCCATCATAGAACAAGACTAGCTCTACCCATAACAGTCTCCAGAGAGGTTAAAATAAAAAATGGGTTGTGAGTTTTCTCAGCCCCCTGAGTGGCTAGTAGAAAGGTGACAAGAAGATTTGGAGAAAATTGTCCCCTATGCAGCTGTTTTTCTTTTTCTTTGTATCTAGTGTCACTACTGCTGTGATCACTGAGAGAAGGAGCTTGAAAATCATGAAAAAGTAGCTCAGACTTGACACATTGTTGCAGGGACTGCTAAAACCCAGGGAAAGAAACTCATACTTTGTCTCATAACAAGATAAACCCATGGCTATAATTTGCTTTTATAAATCCTCAAAACACCAGTTTTATGAGGCATAACCTGGGCAAGAAGAAATTTAGTGAAAGGATTCATGATTGTGTGTTTAAGCAGTCAGTGACTCTCATGAATGAAATGAGACTTAATTGAACGAGGAAAGGTATATTTTAAAAGGTATAGAAAAGGAGGATGAACAAAGACTTGGAACCAGGTAGAAAACTGATTTGTTGAGAAACAGTGAGGAGAGGAGCATGGATAAAAGGAAGGATTCAAAAATAGTGAGCAGTAAGTCTGGAGATCCACCACTCGTCTGTCAGTTTGTCATACTGTGGTGGTTTGCGTGCTGCCGTGATGCTGTGATGTGGGATAACATCAAGGACATCATACGTTAAGAAAGAAAAAGTCATAAAAAAGACATGAAAAAAAGAAAAAGACCAAAATGAATGTCAGAAGAGACTCTGAAACTTGCTCTTGAACATAAAGTTGTTTCACATGGATTCACAATCAACACCCAGGAAAGCAGCAGACAAGAAATGAAACGACATATTGCATTGGGAAAATCTGCTGCAAAAGACCTCTTTAAAGTGTTAAAAAGAAAAGATGTCACTTTGAGGACTAAGATGCCCCTGACCCAAGCCATGGTATTTTCAATTGCTTCATATGCATGCGAAAGCTGGGCAATGAATAAGGAAGACAGAAGAATTGACACATTTGAATTATGGGGTTGGTGAAGAATATTGAGTATACCATGGACTGCCAGAAAAACAAACAAATCTGTCTTAGAAGAAGTACAGCCAGAATGCTCGTTAGAAGCAAGGATGATGAGATTTTGGACATGTTATCAGGAGGGACCAGTCCCTGGAGTAAGACATCATGCTTCGTAAAGTAGAGGGTCAATGAAAAAGAGGGAGACCCTCAATGAGATGGATTGACACAGTGGCTGCAACAGTGGGCTCAGACCTAGCAACAGTTGTTAGGATGGTGCAGGACAGGGCAGTGTTTCCTTCTGCTATACATAGGATCGCTATGAGTTGGAAACAACTCAACGGCAACTAACAAGAAGACTGGAAATATAGGTCAGTGCTAAATTGTAGAGGATCTTAATTGTCACGTTGAGAAGTTAAATTTTCTCTTTTTTGAAAATTTTTGAGATTTTTGAGAAGAGTAATGGCACGATTTAAAAAAAAATAAGGTTAAGGGAAGAATTATCTGACACATGTATATAGAATGGCTAATTTCATAAAAATTCTATGTCATGAGCATTTGATATATTGACAGCTCCTCCCAGTTCTGACACTTTCTCCTCCCTTGATTCCATAATATTTAGCTCTTCAGCTGCATCTCCAACTATTTTGCCTTTGTATTTTTTTCTCAGACTTCTTACCAACTCTTCATTTTCTTTTCATTCACTCATTATTTGTTGTCCATTTACTTAAGAAAAATGCATTTTCTGCCGTGTGCCAGATAATATGCTTGGGATTGTGGCTAGAGTAGTGAACTAAACAGGCACAGTCCCTGTCTTCTTGGGGTTAAATATAGGCATAACCCATTTTTCAATTTTTGGTCCTATTCTCGTCAAGCTCTGGCCTCTTTCAAATAATCGCATACACTCCCATGACTTTAACAACCCTAGATTCATATCTCTTTTTTATTAGGCTACAGTCTTAAATTTCCCCTTGTGAGCTATTCCTTTCGTCCTAATACCTGGCCGATTCCCCAAACTCAACATATACCAAACTAAAGTCATTATCTTATCAACACTCTATACACCAAAATCTTCTCCAAAGATCTCTAATTTGGTTAAAAACATTAGCACTCATTCAAGTAATGCAATGTAGAAAACTTGAAATTATTTCTCATTATTCTTCATTCTTCTTATGTAAGTGATCTCCAATCATATAGATAGTAGCTCCCAAATGGCTCTAGAATCAGTCCCATCTTCTTCACTGCCCTTGATACTGCTCAAAGTTTTTGCTGCCTCTCCCTTAGGTTATTAAGAGAGTACTAACTGGTTCCCCTGCTTCTGACCTTTCATCAGCTATAATCCATACTCATATTCCTTTGTGTGCTAAATAGCTATTCCCCTCCATTCCCTGGCCACAACTACTCTCCTGTGTACTTTCTACCTTCATATTTGCTACTGGAAGAATTTACTCATTTTTCAAGCACAAAGAAATTTTCCTTAAACCCACCCCCAGACAAGATTAAATCTACCTCCTCTAAACTACCTACCACATTTTCACGCAAATAACACACGTGTTGTATGTTTTTCTGCCAACCATGAAACCCCCTCACACATTATTTTCCTAGGCATGCTGTGTGCATTATATATGTGGGCATGTTATTTGTAAAAATACACTATTCCTAGTTCGTAGCATGTATTGGGAAGTAATGAGGTGTTGTGAGAAGAGCAATGAGATTTGGAGTTAAAGAACCCTGGAGTTAGTTCAGATCTTAGCTTCATAATTTAATACCTGAGTGACATGAGAAAGTTACCCTCTCAGAGCCTCAGGCGGTCAAATTATGACAATGAATAAAATATACCACATACTGGTGAGAATAAAATATGTAAAGTGCCTAGCAGAGTAGGAGCTTAATGTTTTCAAAGGAGCAAATTGCATTGTACCTTGTATATCTGTCTGAAACCTGAATAAGTAAATATCAGGTGTCCTATAAATCTTTGTACCAACAGCACATGCACTTAATATGCACCCACTAACATTTTAATAAATAAATGATTAAGCTGTCTGTGCAATGCCAAGATAAGCTAATTAAAAATAACTTGATAGTAGATTTTTCTAGGCAACGTAGATTTCATTCAGTCTGTTTTCAAGATCCTTGGAGGAAGTTTTGAAAAGTGTATTCATAGATTTTGGTCCCTTCCCTGTCCCCCTTCCCCACCCCCCCGCCAAAAAAGTTACGTACATCATTGTTTCCTTAACTCTCTTTTGGTCTCTACTTCCTTCTTTATATTGATTCAATTAGCTACAGTAATATAGGTGTTCCAAGCTCTATCCATAACCAAATAATTTCTGTGTGTTAAAATTCCTATAAGATTGGTCCACTGTTATTTATCTTGGTTTGATAGGACATTAACTGTATGTGTTGCTGTTTTCAGGTGCCATCGAGTTGGTTCTGACTCATAGCAGCCCTATGCACAACAGAATGAAATGTTGACTGGTCTTGTGGCATCCTCACAATCGTTCTTATGTTTGAGCCCATTGTTGCAGCCACTGTGTCAATCCGTCTCAGTGAGGGTCTTCCTCTTTTTTACTGACCCTCTACTTTACCAAGCACGATGTCCTCCTCCAGGGACTGGTCCCTCCTGATAATATGTCCAAACTAAGTGAGACAAAGTCTCACCATCCTTGCTTCGAAGGAGCATTCTGGTTGTATTTCTTCCAAGACAGATTTGTTCATTCTTCTGGCAGTCCATGGTATATTCAATATTCTTCACCAACACCATAATTCAAAGGCATCAATTTTTCTTTGGTCTTCCTTATTCATTGTTCAGCCTTCACATGCATATGAGGAGATTGAAAATACTATGGTTTGGGTCAGGTGCACCTTAGTCCTCCCAGTGACATCTATGCTTTTTGACACTTTAAAGAGATCTTTTGTTCCAGGCAACATGGTGCTATAGACAGAAGCACCACACTGTCCCTCCACAGCAAAGATCCGAAAAACTAAGTCAAACAGAGACAAACATCAATCCTGAAACCATAAGCATCAAATAAAGAGAGAAAGAACTCAGCCAAGCACCAAATGAAATAAGAAACTGACAGAGAATAGACAGTGAGGAGCGATACATACAGAGGTCCCCTATCAGCTAACGCAGCACAGATCTGCCATCTTGGACTCCCATTGGAGATCGGCAAACAGGGGGTATGGGAAAGCAGCTTCACTGAGCTTCCAGCAGGAGATAGAACAACTGGTAAACAGCGATATATGCTTTCCCACCCCCTACACTTCTTCACCCTCATTCAGCCTCCTCTGCTTCCTGTGGCCAGTCTCTTGGCTTGGAAATACTGGCTTCGTCCCTGTGCCACTTAGATTCCACCTGCCCACACTGGCCGGCTCCCTGAGTGCCATTTGTTGGCTGCTGGTGTTGCTTTTTTCTGCCTCCTTTGATTTCTTCCATACCTCTCACCACCTACCCCTCCTTTCTCTCAAATATCTGGCTCCCTGTGCCATCTTCGCTTATTCCTGAAAGTCTGTGAAATGCCACTCGACTGTGAAACTGTTTCCCAGTCCACACAACCATGCTGGTGTGATCCCTGGGGCTTTTTTGTTTCTTTGTTTTGATTTGTTTGTTTGTTTTCCTTTTCTTTTCTCAGCTTAGGAGCCCCTTCTAGCTGGGCAATACCGCATGGCTTAGGAACTAATCCTTTAGTCTGCACAGACATGCAGGGGGATCCCTGTGGGCATTTCTTTTTTCTTGTTTTTGTTTTCGTTTTTTTGTTGTTTGTTTTGTTTTGTTTTCTCTCTTTTTCCCTTTTTGTCTTTCTTCGTTTCTCAGTTTCTTGTCTCTCTATTCTTACCTTCTCTTCCTGTCTCCTGAATACCTGGTACTGTGTGACACCTCTACCTCTTCAAGCCAGGCTGTACTTCACGGACTGGGAGCAATTTCCCCAGTCCTCACAGCTGCATGGGTGGAAACCCTGGGGGATTTTCATTCTTTTTTATAAATTTTATTTATTTATTTTTTTCTCTCACCCTTTTTGTTTTTGTTTTTCCTCCATTTCTCAGTCTCTCATGACTCCACTCCAACGGCAAACTCCCTTAGCACTTTTTTGTCTGTTTGTAAGTTTTTGGATCCTGTTCCTCTCTCCTCTCCCTCCTCTTTCCCATACCCTTCTTAGCTCCACCCATGACAATATCCCCCCTCCTTCCTGCTTACCTGCACCATGCGCTGAACATCACACGCCCAAGCAGCACAGGCACGGCCTACTGGAACCTGTCTTGCACTGATACCAGGCCCACCCTGTCAGCCCTAGTACATGCCACAAAAAACCCATCCCAGCCTCTGCCCTTCAGCTGGACTTGCCATGCTGTACCATACCTGAGCAACAGATCCTGCCCATTGGAGAAGGAGGCAAAAAGTATCATGCCCACAGACGAGCAAACAACAAAGAAAGCACAGCTTGCCTGCTCAGATATAAACAAACAAAACAAAACAAAACAAAAAAGCAGGAGGAAACAAACACATCTACAATCAATAAATGAGGAAAATAACTACTGAATGTCCTGAAGACAGCAGACAATATCAAAACATACAAAAACAGGAAAGGATGGTTCCAGTACACCTCCAAAATAAAACAGCAGATGACTTTCCAGTAGAAGAATTGGCACTAGAACTACCTGATGGAGAACTCAAATATCTAATATTCAGAGCTATCCAAGAGTTAAAGCAAAAAGCAGACAAAAATAAGGAAAAAATAAGCAAATTCATGGAAAAGGCAGACAAATTCATGGAAAATACAGAACAAAAAATGGAAGAATTCAGGAAAATAATACAGGAACAAAATGCCAAAATAAATTCACAGCTAGAAATCATACAAAAACAACAGTTAGAATACCAAAAGATAAACAACAAGATTTCAGAAATGGACAGGGTCATAGAAGGGCTGAGGAGCATTTGAAACAATGGAAGACAGGATTAATGCAACTGAAGACAAACACTTGGATAAAACTCTGAGGAAAAATCAGAAAAAAGAACAAATAAAAATGAAGAAACCCTGAGAATTATGTGGGATACAATCAAAAGCAAAAATTTGTGAGTATTGGAGTTCCAGAACAAGAGAGAAAACAGAAAACACAGAGGATCATTGAGGAACTGCCAACAGAAAACGTCGCCAATATCATGAAAGATGAAAAGCTGACCATCCAATAAGCTCAACGAACACCATATAGGATAGACCTCAAAAGAAAATCAACAAGGGATATCATAATCACACCCGCCAAAACCAAAGAAAAACAAAGAATCCTGAGAGCAGCTCATGAAAACAAGAAGTCACATACAGAGGAGAAACAATAAGACTAAGCTCAGATTATTCAGCAGAAACCATGCAGGCAAGGCAATGGGATGACATATATAAAACC
>NW_004444003.1:391075-392584 GCF_000243295.1 Trichechus manatus latirostris
AAAACAGGATCCATCAATATGCTGTCTACAAGAGACACACCTTAGAAACAAAGATGTGAATTTATTAAAAATCCAAGGTTGGAAAAAAATATATCAAGCTAACAACTACCAAAAATGAGCAGGAGTGGCAATACTAATCTCAGATAAAATAGACTTTAACAAAATCCATCATAAAAGACAAAGAAGGACACTATATAATGACTAAGGGGATGATCCATAATGAAGATGTAACCATAATAAACATCTATGCACCCAAAGACAGGGCTCCAAAATACATAAAACAAGCTCTAACAGTACTGAAAAGAGAAATTGACAGTCCACAATAACAGCAGGAGACTTCAAAACACCAATCTTAGTAAAGGATGGAACATCTAAAAAGAAACTCAGCAAAGATGCAGAAGACTTAAAGGGCAAAATCAGCCAACTTGACCTCACAGACATATATATAACACTCCATTCAACAGCTACAAAGTACACATTCTTTTCCAATGCGCATGGAACTTTCTCCAGAATAGACCACATCTTAGGTCACAGGGCAATCCTCAACAAGATCCAAAACATTGAGATAATACAAAGTAACTTCTCTGACTACAAGGTAGAAATTAACAACAAGAAGAGCAAAGGAAAAAAATCAAATGCTTGGAAACTGAGTAACACCCTGCTTACACATCACTGGGTAATAGAAGAAATCAGAGACGGAATCAAAAATTCGTAGAAACAAACGAGAATGAAAACACATCATACCAAAACCTTTGGGACACAGCAAAGGCAGTGCTCAGAGGACAATTTGGAGCAATAGATGCACACATCAAAAAAGAAGAAAGGGACAAAATCAAAACATTAACTACAGAACTCAAACAAACAGAAAGAAAACAGCAAAGAAAGCCTACAGCCACCAGAAGAAAGGAAATAATAAAGATCAGAGCAGAAATAAATGAAATAGAGAACAGAAAATCAATAGAAAAAATCAACAAAATGAAAGTTGGTTCTTTGAAAAAATCAACAAAAGTGACAAACCACTGGCCAGACTTACAAAAGAAAAACAAGAGAGGACACAAATAAACCAAATAAGAAATGAAATGGGTGACATTGCAACCGACCCAACTGAAATAAAGAGGATCATAACAGAATATTATGAAAAACTATACTCCAACAAATTTGAGAACCTAGAGGAAATGGATAAATTTCTAGAAAGACACTACCTACACAAACTACAACAAAGTGATGTTGAAAATCTGAACAGACCCTTAACGTGAAAAGAGATTGAAAAGATAATTAAAAAAAAAAACTCCCAACAAAAAAAAAGCCCTGGCCCAGATAGCTTCACTGAAGAATTCTACAAAACATTCAGAGAAGAGCTTGTACCAATACTACTCAAACTATTTCAGAGCATAGAAAAGGAAGCAACACTTCTGAATTCATTCTATGAAGCCAGCATAACCCTGATACCAAAACCAGGCAAAGATGCCACACAAAAAAGAAAATTACAGACCAATATCTCTCATGAAT
>NW_004444003.1:395251-398392 GCF_000243295.1 Trichechus manatus latirostris
ACAGTGTTGACATGTAGTGGGGTTGTTAACCATTGTCATAGGGCAACATGTGTACTAACTGTTTAATGAGAAACTATTTTGTTCTGTAAACTTTCATCTGAAGTGAGAGTAGCAGCACAACTGGAAGATCGTAATCAATGTCACTGAACTGTGCATGTAGAAATTTTTGAAATGGTGTCTTTGGCTATGTATATTTTCACCAAAAAAGAAAAAGGTTGAGAAGGGAGAAGGTTGACATGTCGTGGGGTTGTTTACCAATGTCTTAAAACAATATGTGTACTGACTGTTTAATGAGAAACTGTTCTGTAAACCTTCACCTAAAGTACAATAAAAAAATAAAGTCAGACACCCCCAAAAAAAGCCTGTGAGCAGCCATCTAAGATACTCCCCTGGTATCAGCCCTTAGGGAGCAAGGGAGAAGCAAGAAAACTAAATACAAGAGAAAGATTAGTCCAAAGGACTAATGGACCACAACTACCACAGCCTCCAGCAGACTGGGTCCAGTACAGCTAGATGGTGCCCGGCCACCACCACTGACTGCTCTAACCGGGAACACAATTGAGAGTCCCGGACACACCTGGAGAAAAATGTAGAACAAAATTCTAACTCACAAAAAAGACCAGACTTACTGGCCTGACAGAGACTGGAGAAATCCCAAGGGTATGGCCCCCGAACACCCTTTTAGCTTAGCAGTGATGTCATTCCCGAGGTTCACCATTCAGCCAAAGATTAGAAAGCCCCATAAAACAACGAGATTTATGGGGCACAATAGTCCAGGGACAAGGACTAGAAGGCTGGATGGACAGGAAAGCTGGTAATAGGAAACCCAAGTTGAGAAGGGACAGTGTTGACATGTCATGGGGTTGTTAACCATTGTCATAAAACAATATGTGTACTAACTGTTTAATGAGAATCTATTTGTTCTGTAAACCTTCATCTAAAGTGCAATAAAAATTAAAAAGAAAATAAATAAATAAATAAAAAGCTCTTTTGCAGCAGATTTTACCAGTGCAATATGTCATTTGGGTTCTTGACTGCTGCCTCACTGGGCGTTGATAGTGGATCCAAGTAAAATGAAATCCTTGACAACTTCAATTTTTTCTCTGTTTTTCATGATGTTGCTAGAATATTATAATGGCCTCTTAGAGAAGGTATACTCTTTTTCTTTTGTTGCTCGTGCTTTTGGTTTCATATCTAAGAATTCTTTGCCAAAACCAAGGTCATGAAGATTTACCCCTGTGTTTTCTTTTAGAGTTTTAGAGTTTTAGCTCTTACATTAAGGTCTTTGATTCATTATGAGTTAATTTTTATATATAGTATGAGGTAAGAGCTCAACTTAGTTCTTTGCTTATAAGCTATCCAGTTGTCTCAGTGCCGTTTGTTGAAAAGACTAGTTTTTCCACATCGAACGGCTCTGACGCCTATGTCAAAAATCCGTTGACCACAGATGTATGGATTTATTTCTAGATTCTCAATTCTATTCCATTAATCTATTTGTCTGTTTGTGTGCTAGTACCACACTGTTTTGTGACTGATGCTTTGTAGTAAGTTTTGAAATAACGAAGATGAGTTCTCCTACTTGGTTCTTTTTCAAGATTGTTTTGACTATTGTGTGTCCCTTGCAATTCCATATGAATTTTAGAATCAACTTGTCAATTTCTAAAAAGAAGGTAGCTGGGATTCTGATAAGAATTGTGTTGCATCTCTAGATTAATTTGGGAAATATTGTCATCTTAGCAATGTTAAATTTTCTGATCCATGTACGTGGAATGTTTTTTGAACTATTAAGTTCTTTAATTTATTTCAACAATGCTTTGTAGTTTTCAGCGTGTTTTGCAGTTATTTGTTGCTTTTTTCCTAAGTATTTTGTTCTTTCGATGCTGTTGTAAATGGAATTGCTTTTTAATCTCATTTTCATTTTGTTCACTGCATTTGCATAGAAATACAACTGATTTTTTTTATATAGATCTTGTATCCTGAAAGTTTTCTGAACTCATTTATTAATTATAATAGTTTTTTTTTTAGTGGATTCTTTGGAAGTTCTATATAAACGAACATGTCATCTGTGAATAGATATAGTTTTACTCCTTCCTTTCCAATCTCGAAGCCTTTTATTTCTGTCTTTCTCTTTTTATATTTCCCTAGGTAGAACCTCCATTACTACGTTAGGTATAAGTGGCAAGAGAAAATATCCTTGTCTTGTTCTTGACCTTAGGGGGAAAACATCCAGTCTTTCCACATTAAATACGTCAGCTGTAAGTTTTTCATAAATGTCATTTATCTACTTGAGGAAGTTCCCTTGTATTCCTACTTTGTTGATTGTTTTTATCATGAAAGAGTGTTGGATTTTGTCAAATTATTTTTCTACATATTAAATGATCATGCGATTTGTAAAAATTCTATTATATGTTGTGTTACATAATTGATTTTCAGATGTTAAACCAACTTTGCATACCCTGAATAAATTCCAGTTTATCATGGTGTATAATTCTTTCTATATGCTGCTGGATTTGGTTTACTAGTATTTGTTGAGGGTTTTTGCATTAATACTCAAAACAGATATTGGTCTGTAGTTTTCTTGTGGTGACTTTGTCTGGTTTTGGTATCATAAAATGAGTTGAGACATTTTCCCTCCTTTTCTATTTCTTGGAAGAGGTTGTGAATAATTGGTATTAATTATCTTTAAGTGTTTGTTATAATTTGGTGGCAAAGCCATCTGGGCCTTATCTTTTCTTTTTGGGTAGATTTTGAATACTAATTCGATTTCTTCTCTTATTATAGGTCTATTCAGATTGTCTATTTCTTCTTGAGTCACTTTTGATACTTTATGTCTTTCTAGGAATTGTCCATTTCATTTAAGTTATTTAATTTGTTGGCATACAGTTATTCATAGTTTTCATTTATTATTCTTTTTTTAATTTTTTTCCATACAAAAATTTACACATACATTGTTAGGTAACTCTAACTTCTCTCCCCGTACTGTGACAGCACACTCCTCCTTTCCACCCCTGATTCCCCATGTCCATTCAACCAGTTCTTAACCCTCTCTGCCTTCCCATCTCACCTACGGACAGAAGCTGCCCATTTAGTCTCTTGTATCTACTTGAGCTAAGAGGCACACTCCTCACGAGTATCACTTTA
>NW_004444003.1:400242-401329 GCF_000243295.1 Trichechus manatus latirostris
AGGGAGACAGTGGCTTTTTTTTTGGTACTTAGATGAAGGTTTGCAGAACAGTTTCTGATTAAACAGTTAGTACACATATTGCCCTATGACAATAGTTAACAACCCCATGACATGTCAACACTGTCCCTTCTCAAACTTGGGTTCCCTATCACCGACTTTCCTGTCCCGTCCTGCCTTCTAGAACTTGTCCCTGGACTGCTGTGCCTCATTAGTCCTTTTTCGTCTTATAAGGCTGTCCAATCCCCGGCTGAATGGTGAGCTTCGAGAGTGACTTCACCACTGAGCTAAAAAGGTCTCAGGGGGCCATACTATCAGGGTTTCTCCAGTCTCTCAGGCCAGTAAATCTAGTCTTTTTTTGTGACTTAGAATTTTCTTCTACATCCTTTTCCTGCTCTGTCCAGGACCCTCAATTGTGATCCCAGTCAGAGCAGTCTGTGGTGGTAGCCGGGCACCATGTTGCTGTACTGGACTCAGTCTGGTGGAGGCTGTGATAGCTGAGGTCCGTTAGTCCTTTGCACTAATCTTTTCCTTGTCTCTTGTCCTCTTCATTCTCCCTTGCTCCCGAATGGGTGAGACTAGTGAAGTATCCTAGATGGCCACTCACAGGCTTTTAAGACCCCAGATGATAGTTACCAAGGTAGAATGTAGAACACTGTCTTTATAAACTGTGTTATGCCAGTTGAGCTAGATGTTCCCTGAGACCATGGTCCCCATAGCCCTCGGCCCAGTAATTCAGTCCCTCAGGGAGTTCGGAAGTGTCTATGGAGCTTCCATGACCTTTCCTTGTACAAGTTGTGCTGGCTTCCCCAGTATTGAGTGCTGTCTTACCCTTCATCCAGGTTACCACTTATCTGTTGTCTGTTTAGTTCCCCCAACCCCTCCCATCCCTCATAACCAACAAATATTGTTTCTTTTTGTGTGTAAACTTTTACATGAGTTTTTACAGTAGATGTCTCATACATTTGTCCTTTTGTGATTGACCTATTTCACTTAGCATCATGTCCTCCAGTTTCATCCATGTTATGAGATGCTTCACAGATTCATCATTGTTCTTTATCGTTGTGTAATACTCCGTTGTGTGTATGTA
>NW_004444003.1:402540-404488 GCF_000243295.1 Trichechus manatus latirostris
CCTTCGATGACACTGTCCATTTCTGAAATCTTGTTTTTTATCTTTTGGATTTTTAATTGTTGTTTTTGTATGATTTCTAGTTGTGAATTTATTTTAGCATCTTGTTCCTGTATTATTTTCTTGAATTCTTCCATTTTTTGTCTGTATTTTCCATGAATTTGTCTGCCTTTTCCATGAATTTGTCTATTTATTCTTAATTTTTGTCTGCTTTTTGCTTTAACTCTTGGATAATTCTGAATATTAGAGATTTGAACTCCCTATCAGTTAGGTCTAGTGCTTTTTCTTCTACTGGCAAGTCATCTGGTGTTTTATTTTGGATGCCTACTGAAACCATCCTCTCCTGTTTTTGTATACGTTTTGATATTGTCTGCTGTATTCAGGTCATTCAGTGGTTATTTTCCTTGTTTATTGATTGTAACTTTGTTTGTTTTGTCCTGCTTTTTTGGTTTATTTGGTTATGTCTGAGCAGGTGGGCTGTGTGTTCTTTGTTGTTTGCTTATCCGTGAGCATGATAATTTTCACTTCGTTCTCCAATGGGCAGAGTCAGTCACTCAGGTATAGTACAGCAAGGCAGGCCCAGCTGAAGGGGAGTTGCTGCGATGGATTGTTTGTTACACATTCCAGGGATGACAGTGTGGACCAGAAATCAGTGCAGGGCAGGTTCCAGTAGGCCGTGCCTGTGTTGCTTGGGAGTGTGATGTTCAGCACATGGTGCAGGTAGACAGGAAGGAGGGGGTAGATTGTGATGTGTGGAGCTAAGATGGGTATGGGAAAGAAGAGAGAGGAACAGGAGACAAAAACAAACAAACAGAGTGCTAAGGGAGCTTGCTATTGGAGTGGAGAGATGAAAGCCTGAGAAATGGGGAAAAAACAAAAATGAAAAAAAGAAAAGGGTAAAAGAAAAAAATGAATAAATCAAGAAACTGGAAATGAAGAAAGACAAAAGGGGAATAAGAAAGAGAAGAAAACAATGCAAAGAAATAAAAAAAACTAAAAAAAAGAAATGCCCCCAGGGATGTCTCTGTGCATCTGCACAGAGTAAGGGTGTGGCTTCCAAGCCGCACGGTACTGCCCGGCTAGAAGACACTCTGAAGCCAAGAAAAGAAAAAAGAGAGAAACAAACAAATTAAAACAGAAAAATCAAAGCAAACAAACAAAAAGAAAGCCCCGGGGGTCCCACCAGCGTGGCTGCACGGGCCGGGAAGCAATTTCACAATTGAACAGTGTCTCGCAGCCTTTAAGGAAGAAGCAAAGATTGCACGCGGAGCCTGGTATTTGAGAGAAAGGAGAGGGAGGTATTGCGATGTAAGGAGGAAATCTAAAAAAGCAGAAACAAGCAACACTAGCAGCCAACGAAAGACACTCAGGGAGCGGGCAGTACCGGCAGGTGGAATCCAAGCAACAGCGGGGTGAAGCTGGTGCTTCCCAGCCAAGAGACTGTGGCTGCAGGAAGCAGAGGAGGCTAAATGGGGGTGAAGAATCATAGGGGGTGGGAAATAATATATCACTGGTTACCAGTTGTTCTGTATCCTGCTGAAAGCTCTGTGAAGCTGCTTTCTTGTACCCCCTGTTCGCTGATCTCGGATAGGAGTCCAAGATGGCGGATCTGTGAAGCAGTAGCTGTTAGGGGACCTCTGCATGTATCTCTCCTAGCTCTCTGTTCTTGGTCAGTTTCATATTCCATTCGGTGCTTGGCTGAGTTCTTTATCACTTCGTTTGATGCTTAGGGTTTCAGAATTGACGTATGACTCTCTTTGACTTAGTTATTCTGATCTTTGCTGTGGAGGGATGGCTCAGTGCTTCTGACTATAGTGCCATGTTGCCTGGAATTCCCTTGGTGAGGTCTTTTGATGAGCACAAGTGTTTGATTTTTAAGGGCTCCCATTTAGCTGGTCTCTCTTCTGGTGCTTGTGCATTGCTACTTATGGTTCATATTCTGTTTATGCCA
>NW_004444003.1:405520-406616 GCF_000243295.1 Trichechus manatus latirostris
ATCCTTGTCTGGTTCCTGTTCTCTAGGGGAATGCTTTCAGACTCTCTCCATTTAGGATGATGTTGGCTGTTGGCTTTGTATAAATGCCCTTAATTATACTGAGAAATTTCCCTTCTACTCCTATTTTGTTGAGAGTTTTTATCATGAATGGGTTTTGGGCTCTGTCAAATGTCTTTTCTGCATTAATTGATAACATCTTGTGGTTCTTGTCTTTTGCTTTATTTATGTGATGTGTTACATTGATTGTTTTTCTAATGTTGAACCACGCCTGCATACCTGGTGTGAATCCCACTTGACAATGGTGAATTATTTTTTTGATATGTTGCTGAATTCTATTGGGTAGAATTTTGGGGAGGATTTTTGCATCAATGTTCATGAGGGATATTTGTATGTAACATTCTCTTTTTGTGGTGTCTTTACCTGGTTTTGGTATCTGGGTTATGCTGGCTTCATAAAATGAGTTTGGGAGTATTCCACCGTTTTCTAAGCTCTGAAATACCTTTAGTACTAGTGGTGTTAACTCTTCTCTGAATGTTTGGTAGAATTCTCCAGTGAAGCCATGCAGGCCAGGGCTTTTTTTTGTTGGGAGTTTTTAATTACTTTTTCAATCTCTTCTTTTGTTTTGGGTTTATTTATTTTTTCTACCTCTGTTTGCGTTAGATTAGGTAGGTAGTGAGTTTCTAGAAAATTTGTCCATTTCCTCTAGGTTTTCAAATTTGTCAGAGTACAGTTTTTTATACTATTCTGTTATGATTATTTTAATCTCAGTTGGGTCTGTAGTGACATCACCCATCTCATTTCTTATATGGGTTATCTACTTCCTCTCCTGTTTTTCTTTTGTCAGTTTGGCCTATGGTTTATCAATTTTGTTGATCTTTTCAAAGAACCAGCTTTTGGTCTTGTTAACTCTTTGAATTGTTTTTCTATTCTCTATTTCATTTAATTCTGTTCTAATGCTTATTATTTCCTTTCTTCCAGTTCCTGAGGGCTTCTTTTGCTGCTCTCTTTCTACTTGTTCCAGTTGTAGGGTTAATGTTTTGATTATGGCCCTTTCTTCATTTTGGATGTGTGCATTTATTGCTATAAACTGACCTCT
>NW_004444003.1:408728-419941 GCF_000243295.1 Trichechus manatus latirostris
GTAATTCCAAGAAATTTTCCTCCTCTGGAAAATTTCTAGATTCTTTATTTTGGGAGCTTGCTGAAGCCATCATCGATTGCCTCTTTATGTGATTTGATATTGAATGTTGTCTCTGAGCCATCAATAATTTATTATATTTATTTATTTTATGTTTGCTTACTGTGTCTTAGCTTCTTGTTTTGTTTTGACATACCCAAATAGGCTGCTGCTATGAGCTAGTTTGATTATTGGCACCTTTGAAGCTCTAATATCCTGTCACCACGTTGTTAGATCTGTTACTAGGCATGTGAACTCAGCAGTCCACCCACTCCACCTGTATGAATTCAGCTCAGGTGCCCAGGTAGATAACCACCAAGTGTGTGGTGTAGGTTTTCACAGTCCTAGACAGGCATGCGTGATTGGTGTAGGCACAGGCATCTGGCTGCAGTAGGGGGACACACTCTGAGCAAGGCTGGCAGCTGACATCTGCCCCCGAGTGTCCAGGAGGAAGGCATGTCCCTTTTCCCTAGAGCACGTGAGTTTTGCAGCCGGACTATGAGCACCTAATGCTGTTGACTATAAGGACTGGAGGGCACCTCTTATTCATGTACACTTCTCACAGGTGGCTAGGTGGCATGAGTGGAGCCACCAGTCCTCAGGCCCCTGATGTGGGTAGGTGAAGACCCTGCTTAATGGACAGAGCAGTGTTAAGCGTCAAGAACCTGCCACTTCACAGCTGAAACAGTTGAAGTTAGAATTCCGGTATATACCCTGTTGTACCGCGGTAATGAGGGCCTACGCTGTTGAGACCGGCCACCCTCGTCTATGCAGGGGGAAAAGCACTCATAGTCTATGGATCCCTTATGCCTGTGCCTAGGTAAAGGAGCTGTGCCTACCCTGAGTTCCTGGTTTAGGGGAGCCGGCAGTTTATTTTTTCCTGTTTGTTAATTTGTTCACTCTCCAAGGTAGGGAAAATGGCTCCGCGTGTGTGATGGATCCTACTTCTGGCCCAGGGGACTCGGCAATTGCTGAAGCCGGTCCGGGACCCAGTGCAGACAAGGTAGCAGGGAGGTAAATGGGAGAGAGGTTTTTCCCTAAGGGAGGTGTTTTTGATCCACACGGTAAGCCATACACATGTACTTATCCTTCTTGGAGGGCTGCTTCTCACTTGTTCTGGGTGGCCGTGTAGACTCTCTGGTGCTCGGTTTCTCCCGGTGCAGAAAACGCAGTTCCCGAGCACTGCCGCTTGCCTGCCTCACCGCTCACCCCCGAGCTGATCAGCCTGAATTGCTCAGGATTCCCACAGGTCAGGTCTGGCAACTCCTCACTGCTTGCTAACTGTCTCTCCCTCCCCCTGCCACTCAGTCCGGTTCCTCAACTCTGCCTTTGATTTTCAGGGCTCCCAGATTGCCATATATAATTGAATCACTTGTTTTTTTGGGTCTTTGTTGTAAGAGGGTCCACCAGAAGCATCTGACTACTCTGCCATCTTGGCCCTGCCTCCTATCCTTTTTTTTTTTTTATTTTATGTAAGATCAGTAACAATGTTCCCTCTTTCATTTCTAATTCTAGTAATTTGAGTTTTCTCTTTGTCTCAGTCAATCTAGCTAAAGGTTTGTCAATTTTGTTGATCCTTTCAAAGAAGGAGCTTTTGGTTTCATTGATTTTCTCTATTGTTTTTCTATTCTCTATTTTATTAATTTCCACTCTAATCTTTATTGTTTACTTCATTCTGCTTGCTTTAGGTTTGATTTGCTCTTCTTTTTCTAGTGTCTTTAGGTGGAAGTTTAGGTTATCCATTTGACATCTTTTTTCTTTCTTAATATAAGCGTTTACAGCCATAAACTTTCTTCTAATCACTGCTTTCACCGCACCCTATAAATTTTGGTATGTTGCACTTTCATTTTCATTCATCCTAAAGTTTTTTTTTTGTTTTCCCTTGATTTCTTCTTTGACACACTGGTTTTTAGTAGTGTGCTGTTTAATTTCCAAATATTTGTGATTTTATCAATTTTTGCAGCTATTGATGTCTATCCAGTCCATTTTGGTCACAGAACATACTTTATATTATTTCTATCATTTAAAATTATTGAGGTTTGCTTATGGCCTAGAATATCTTGGAGAATATTCCATGAGTACTTGAGAAGAATATATATTTTTTAGTTGTTGGGTGAAGAGTTCTGTAGATGTCTTTTAGGTCTAGTTGGTTTATAGTGTTCTTAACATCTTCTATTTCTTTGTTGACCTTCTGTCTAGTGGTTCTAACCATTACTGAATATGGGGTATTGAAGTCTCCAACATCTATTAGTGTTGAATTTTCTATTTTTCCCTTCATTTCTCTCTGTTTTTGCTTCATGTATTTTTGTGCTCTGTTATTAGGTGTTTATATGTTTATAACTGTTATATCTTCCTAATGAATTGACCCTTTTATTATTATAAAATGTCCCTCCTCGGCTGTAGTTACATATTTTGTTTTGAAGTCTATTTTGTCTAATATTAGTATAGCCACTCCAGCTTTCTTGTGTTGCTATTTACCTGATACATCTTTTTCTATCTTTTTACTTTCAATCTATTTCTATCTATGAATCTAAAGTGTGTTTCCTGTAGACATCATACAGTTGGATCATGTGTTTTATCCAGTCTGGTAATCTCTGCCTTTTGCTGGATTGTTTACTTCTTACACATTTAATATTATCATTGACATAATTGGATTTACATCTGCCATTTTACCTTGTTTTCTATACATCTCATGTATTTTTTGTTCCTCTAGTCCCCCTTTACTGCTCTCTATTGCATTAAGTGAATATTTTCTAATGTAACATTTTAATTTCTTTAATGATTTTTTCCACTATATTTGAAGTTTTTTTTAGTGTTTGCTCTAGGGTTTATGACATACATCTCAACTTATCAGAATCAGCATTAGATTTATACTAGCTTAATTCCAGTGAGATATAGAAATGTTACTCCTATATAACTCTATTTCCTTTCCCCTCTTCTAGTGGTGTTATTGTTATACATATTACATCTATTAATGCTACAGCCTCAAACAATACATTGACGTAATTATTGCTTTACCATCTGTAGTTATTTCCTCAGCACAGTAGAGCTTTTCTCCTACATGCTCCTTTGTGCTGCTTTGGCAAGTCTATTACACATATGTATTACATTTCTATATGTTATAGGCTGAACAATACATTGTATACAGAATATTTTATACAATTTATTTTTAAATCAGTTTAAAGGAGAAAAGATAAATGTGCATTTGTACTGTACTGTATGATTACCTAATTACCTTTCCCCTTATTATTTGTTCATGTGGATTTGAACTGCCATCTGGAATCACTTGCTTTCAGCATAAAAACTTTGTTTAGTATTTGTAAGGTAGGTCTGCTAGCAAAATTTCAGAAACTCTTTATTTCACCCTTATTTTTGAAAGATTTTTTTTTTTCTGGATGCAGGGTTCTTGGTTGATAGTGTTTTTACTTTAAGCGCTTTAAATACATTATCCATCTGCCTTTTGGTCACTATTATTTCTGCTGAGAAGTCAGCTGTTAGTCTTATTGAGCTTCCTTGTAAGTAACAAGTTGTTTTTCTCTTGCTGCTTTCAAGATTTTCTCCTTGCCTTTGACTTTCAGCATTTTTACTATAAGTATCTGTTGGTGGAGCTCTTTATATTTATCCTTTTTAAAGTTCATTGAGTTTCCTGGATGTGTAGGTTATTTTTTAAAATAAATTTTGGAAGTTATCAGTAAAATTTTTGATCCAGAGCTCTGGAGCTGGGGGTGGGAAAAATGGCAAGCTTCTCTCTGAGTGACACACCCACTCCAGGAAGTGAGTGTTCAGCTGCAGGAGGAGGGCAATGGTGAGGTCCTCTCAGCTTCTCTCACCTGTCCTGGCACTACCACCTCATGAGCCAGGGCAAGGGAGATCAAGGCCTCAGTATGCTCAGCACACTGAGCCAAAAGTAGAGCTGTTCCACAGGTGGGAGCTGTGCCTAAGAATGGAGCACTACCTATTGGTTGTACTTGCCTGAAACTTAGCCTTAGCAATAGGTAACTGGGGGCAGGATTAGAAATATTAACATCTGGCTCCTCTGGAGAAGAAAGTCCTAGGACTAGGAGCTTGAGGGAGAGGGAGTCCTTGGTTCTTAGCTACAGCAGTCTGGAGTGGAGTCCCCACCCCAGTGAGCAGAAAAGGGGAAGAGAGGAAACAGTCTTGGTTTAAATAGCATAGACTCTTGCTGTTTTTTTTTTGTTTGTTTGTTTGTTTGTTTTTACCAAATGTTCAGATTTTTTTAAGTAAATGTTTCTTCTTCAGCTGTGTACCCTTAGGATTTTTCCAGAGCCTTAAAATGGTTGGGTTTTGGGTTCGTTTGTTTAATATGCATACATAATTTTCACCTGTTTCACTGGGTAGCAGGTTATCCAAGCTTCTCACACTGTCATGCCCAAAGTTGATCTCCAGTGGGCAGAATTTTAAGCACTGTAACTGGTTGTTTACTTTGCCCGGATGGAGTTATTTCCAGGGATACTCTAATACTTGTGACACATAGAATAGTTATTGCCAGATATGTAGCAGTTCATGGGTAATCATTAATAGTTTGGCTGGATGATTAAGGACTTGAAAGAAATGGGAAACTTAATGGCAAGGAGGTCTCCTGGAAGGGACACAGACTGAGGATATCTGTGTCCCATATGAATGATTACCAAAGGACATCATCTGATGAATAGAATATCAATAATCAAGGGAAAAGGTGATCCATATATGGATGTCAGCCTTTTTCCCTAACCACCCCAGTGCTTGTTAAATGGGCTCATGAATAAACTGGTCATAGTAACAGAGATGGAGACTATACATGGGCTAAAAACCGTGAGCTTCTCCTCACCAACCCTGATCTGGCTATGGCCATTGATGAATGCTCAAGCTGCTGATATCAAGTACTCAGTATGGCAGTTTTCCCTGGAAGGACCAGACTGGTGGTAGATTGATGTCATTATACCCTTCCCAAAATGGAAGGGATAGTAATGTGACTACTCGGAAAGGGAAATATTGCATGTGGATTCAACTTCCTTGCTCTCAATGCTTCTGCCAGCACCACTATCTGTGGACTTAATGAATGAATCATTTTCCACAAGAATACCCTACAAACCATTGATCTTAGCCAAGTAACTTATTTCAAAGCAAAAGAACAGAGAGGATGGAATCAATCAATTCAGGGCTCCCCATCATACTGTAGTAGGTACATAGCCTGAGAAAACAATGGAATGGCCTATTGAAACCTCAATTTCAGCACTGTAGGGGTGCCAACATCCTGCAGGCCTCTCAAATATTTCAGGAAAAAAGTATGTGCACAAAAAGAATGAAAAGCAAATGTGGCAAAATGTTAATAATTGGTGATCTGGGTATTACATAAGAGGTTTTGAATTATTCTTACAATTTTTCTGTAAGTTTGAAATTGGTTCAAAATAAAAGCAAAGGGGAAAAAAGAATTTTTAAAAACGTTAAAAAACAAAAACTTTAATACTTGCAATACATACAATGTCTTCCATTTACATGGTTGAAAACAGAATAATAGATATTGAATGTTTTTTATGTCTTCTAACATCATCTAGTACAATATTAATGTTCCTAGAAAAAGGTATTTCAACCCTTCATAAGCTAATATCTTAGGGGAATTGGATAAGTCAATATGAACCAGGTTCTATGGGGAATGGGACAAAAGCAAGGGACTAGGAAATAGGAAACGATTCCAGAAATGATTAAATGAGTAAAGAAGAGCAGGTGGAAGTAATTTCAAAGAGAGGTTTCAATCATCCACACACAGTCTTGGGTCAAAATGCTTATATGTGATTGCTTTTCCTTATACATCATTCTCTGATTCATTCAGATCCCACACTGGGTGTTAATACTTGTCATCTCCAACTCAACTATCTCTTCAGAAGCTCATACAACCCATGTCAGAATCAAACAATTGCACTGTGATCCACTGAGATGTCTGAAACAGTCCTAATAAATGTACGTCTGTCTGGCTACTTCATTGATTCCACTGGCAAGAATGGCATCATCAATCCATTCATTCAGAATCTATTTAGTGGCAGTATGTATTAAGTACTTGATAAACATACAACACATATTCACTTTCCTTCAATGTCTAAAGTTGAATTTAGTTTTCTGTAACTCCATCTCTCATTTTCATTCTTTTATTTTTCTTCTTTATGTAAATAAAATAATTTAGACTAACAGATGTAAGGAATGTTGCCCTTCTCGTGTACTCACAGATTGTTGACTCCTTCATAATTTGAATGGCTGGAGCGATTTCATATGGTGCTGTGAAATGCTAGCTGGCATGTGTGTTTACTTTAGTATTACCTTCTGGAAAGTAGAAACTCCAGCCTGCAGAAAAAAAAGTCAATATAATTTGCTTATGCACACAGCTATATGTGAATATCTATATTTATTCATTCATCTATTTATTCAACATGTATCTTTTTAAGCTCTTGGGCCAAGTATAACATGCTAAGACTTAGGGATACAACATTGAGCAAAAGCATAGTCTCTACCTTCATGGGGTTTATCGAGGGACATTCATAAAATCTTCACACTCAAAAAAATTGTAAAATCATTACGCAATAAGTATTATAATGGAGAGGAATATGGCACTGTTGCAGTGTTTAAGAGACTCTGGTGTTTAAGAAGAGAATTTGACTAACCTAGGAGAATAGCAAAAGGCTTCCCCCATCAAAGTGTTAATTGATTTGAGTTATGAACATAGTGTACATAACTGGACTAATTTGTGGCAGGAGAGGTAAATGGTACAGTGACAGGGAATAGCATGTGCTCAGGACTCCATAAAATGCTGTACTGGTGTTGGTAAGTAGACAGTTTCAAAAGCTACCTCGCAGAGTTGTGATTTATGTCAACTTTTACTCAATGTAATTAACGGTTTGCAGAAGACATTGATTGAACCTGTACTAGTTAGAATCTGTGAAGGAAAAAGCTTTGATGTGAAGGGATCTATATGATTTAGGTCTTAAAGGAGATAGAGGCAAAAAGTGGAAAGAACATTGATTTTGAAGTCAAAGAGATCTGAGTTGGAATTTTGGCTCAGACACAGTTGAATAAACTTGAAGAAGTTGTTGAATTTCTCTGATTTCCCTTCACAGGTTTATCTGGGTAATTGAATGAATGAAATAGCATGTGTATAGTATCAGGCATTCAGTAAATGTAACTTTCCCTAGAGAAGCATGTATTTAAATTATCCTACTGTCTTAAGAGTGAGCCCTGGCGGCACAGTGGTGAAGCACTCGGCTGCTGACCGAAAGGTCTGTGGTTGGAACCCACCAGCTGCTCTGCTGGAGAAAGATATGGCAGTTGGCTTCTGTAAAGATTTACAGCCTTGGAAACTCTATGGGTTAGTTCTACTCTGTCCTATCGGGTTGCTACGCATAGGAATCGACTTAACAGCCATGGGTGGAGTATTATCCTAAGGGATGATGCTCCTTTGTATTTTGTTGTTTAAAAGGTGTTAATGATGTTGAATTAATTAGCTTGGCATATAATTTTATGTGATAATTATTTAGGAGTGTGAACAAATTATTCAGTTCATGCAATCCCACCTTTATATGTTTAAGTGGTTCTGTTTCTCATTTACCTCCCTCAGGAGACTTTACATGCTTCTGGTGGTGCAGTGGTTAAGAGCTATGGCTGCTAACCAAAAGATCGGCAGTTGGAATCCACCAGCTGCTCCTTGGAAACCCTATGGGGGCAGTTCTACTCTGTCCTGTAGGGTTGCTATGAGTCAGAATCTACTCTACGGCTACAGGTTTGGTTTTTCGGGTTTTTTTCTACCAGTTTAAATATAATAAACTATCTTTCCTTGTATTGTTGCCCCTTTTATCCATTTAAGCTCACCAACGCTGAAAATGCTTTCAAGCCAAGGACTTGGTCTTATACCTCATCATCTAATACCTAACTGCCTGGCAGGGTGCCCCAGTTGTAACAGGAGCTGAATATATACTGGCTGATGATAATGATAGGCTGGGCCAAGTCAAAAATTTTTCTTATATAGAACGCTATACCTGGATTCAATAGTTTTAATATGGTATCCAAAACAAGATGGGAAAGAGTGTTAGATGTTATAGCTGTTTATATCATAAAAGAAATAGACTATTTTACTTTTAAAAATATAAGAAATATAAATACAGAAAAGTAGAACCTAGAAGAAAGTTTGTGTAAGTGCATATGTTTGACATAGGACTGGGGAAACATATAATAATGTAAAATTTTGTGCATTATTCAACATTCCATAATTAAGATAAAACCAGAAAAATCAAACCTGTTGCCGTCTAGTCGATTCTGACTCATAGAGACCCTACAGGACAGAGTAGAACTGTCCATAGGGTTTCCAAGCAGCAGCTAGTGGATTCGAACTGCTGACCTTTTGGTTAGCAGCCAAGCTCTTAGTCACTGTGCCACCAGGGCTCCTTAGTTAAGATAGCATATAATAATGTCTGATTTTATTTTCATCTCAGGTGTAAAGAATGCCCATCACAGTATAAATAATGATGTACTTTTAGTAAAATTGATATTTTAAAGCTTAGTGAATTTTCATTAGGGATAAAAAATGACATAATTCATTACTAATTATAACCATACAAATAGGTAAACTATAATCCTACAAAACAAGTTGATCCTGGACACTTGAAATCAGTTAGAAGGTCTTCAATTACAGAAGCACTAGAATATAAACATTTTTCTAATATTGTGTTATCTAAGACTCAGTGGCTAAAAGTTTTCATCCAATTAAAAATAGAGATTCACATTTGGGACTCCTGAAAATAAAATAATGGAATCTGACATTATGTGGGTTATCGGACAAATGTCCAAATTTATGTAGGTGGCCATCCACTACCACCCTGCCAGAAAGGCTGTCTGTTCACATGAATTCTTGACTGGCCAAGCTAATCCCACTATAAGAATAGAAGAATGGGAGAGATTAGAGATAAAGTTTTCAATTACTTATCTTTGTCCACTTTGGAATGTAAAATATAATCATTATACTCCCAAACTGTCTAACTGCCCATGTTCTTATAAACATTACTAATGAACTAATAACACTTAGTGAATAATTATTAATCATCAAAATCATGATTAAGACTGGGTTCATTCTTGCTTTGAAAATGAAAGTTGTGGTACATCAAGTAGGTGCATGCATAATCTATCTACCGTATCCATGGACCCTCCTTAATATACTAGATTCATAGCGTACATGGAAAGAAAAACAAGTAGAGAGTGCTAGTGCTTCTTGGAGCTCTGGTGGAACAGTGGTTACGAGCTTGGCTGCTAACCACAAGGTTGGCAGTTCAAATCCACTAGCAGCTCCTTGGAAACCCTATAGGGGCTGTTCTACTCTGTCCTATAGGGTTGCTGTGAGTCAGAATTGACTTGACAGCAACTGTTTTTTGGGTTGTTTTAGTGCTTCATTTGGAGTCCCTGGGTAATGTAAACAGTTGACACACTCAGCTGCTAACCAAAAAGTTAGAGGTTGTAGCCCACAAAGAGGTGCCATGGAAGAAAGGCAAGTGATCTACTTCTGAAAAATCAGCCAGTGAAAACCCTATGGAGCACAGTTCCACTCTGACACACATGGGGTTGCCATGAATCAGAATCAACTCCATGGCAATTGGTAATCTTCCTTTCAGCATGGGATTAGATAGAAAAGTGCTTATGCTGTACTGAGTGATGGGATTGCTCTGTGATCAGTTTATATAGGAATACCTCTTAACATACTTTCTCTAATGCACGCTACATATTGTATATATTTGTCATTCTCATTACGAAAGTACACAACACTGCCTAATTCAACTGTGTCTATGTTAGAGCAGTTATTGGCTTGATGGGCTGATTCTCCATGGTTTCAAGTAGAGCCAGTTGAATATGTACCCTTTATGCTCAAATGACTTTATGTTCCAGAGCTCTTGGGACACAAGAAGACAGAACCTATAGCAGCAGCTTTCTGTTTTGCAGCTTTGTTTCTCATTTCATCTGAATCTCTTGAAGAAGTAAGCCTGGTCCTCTGATTTATAATAAAAGAATTTCTTCATTCCTGTTGTTTCCAAGGTAAATGCTATCCACAAAGAGAATGGAATTTGATATCTCCCATAATTTTAGCTCAAAATGCACTTGATCTCCCACAAATTAAGCACCATGATTATACCCTGGCCTCTCTTTCATCTTAAATCTCTCCCTCTTCACTGATGCCTCCCACAATGCCTTCGCATATGCAGTTTCCTAAAAACCATAAAACTATTAGAAGAAAACACAGCAAGAATGCTTTGGGACCTAGTCTTTAACAACAGATCCTTAGATATGACATTGAAAGCACAAGCAAAAAAAGACAAAATATATAAATGGAATCTCATCAAAATAAAAAACTTCTGTACAACAAAGGACTTTATCAATAAAGTGAAGGGACAATCCATAGAATGGGAGAAAAATTTTGGGAAACATATATTGAATAAGGGTTCAACAACAGAATATATAAAGAACTCCTACAACTTAATAAGAAAAACAACACAATCAAAAATGAGCAGAGGACTTGAATAAACATTTCCACAAAGAGGATATACAAATGACCAATAAGCCCATCAAAGGATGCTCAGCATAAGTATTCATTGTTGTTTTTGTTAGGTGCCATGGAGTTGGTTCCAACTCATAGTGACCCTATGTGCAATAAAACGAAACAATGCCCAGTCCTGTGCCATCCTCACAATCATTGTTATGCTTGAGCCCATTGTGGCAGCCACTGTGTCAGTCAGTCTCGTTGAAGGTCTTCCTCTTTTTTGCTGACCCTCTACTTTACCAAGCATGATGTCCTTCTTCAGGAACTGTTCCCTCCTGATAATATGTCCAAAGTAAGTGAGACAAAGTCTCACCATCCTTGCTCCTAAGGAGCATTCTGTTTTACTTCTTCCCAGACAAATTTGTTCATTCTTCTGGAAGTCCATAGTATATTCAATATTCTTCGCAAACACCATAATTCAAAGGCATCAGTTCTTCAGTATTCCTTATTCATTGTCCAGCTTTCACGTGTATATGAGGCAATTGAAAACACCATGGCTTAGGTCAGGGGCACCTTAGTCCTTAAAGTGATATCTTTGCTTTTTAACACTTTAAAGAGGTCTTTTGCAGCAGATTTGTCCAATGCAATGCGTCCTTTGATTTCTTGACTGCTG
>NW_004444003.1:420061-424126 GCF_000243295.1 Trichechus manatus latirostris
CTTTGATCTTCATCAGTAAGTGCTTCAAGTCCCCTTCACTTTCAGCATGCAAGGTTGTGTCATCTGCATATCGCAGGTTGTTAATGAGTCTTCCTCCAATCCTGATGCCATGTTCTTCTTCATATAGTCCAGCTCCTTGGATTATTTACTCAGCATACATATTGAATAAGTATGGTGAAAGGGTACAATCCTGTCACACATCTTTCTTAACTTTAAACCACACAGTATGTGATTATTTTGTTCAAACAACTGCCTATTGGTCTAAGCACAGATTCCTCGGGAGCACAATTAAGTATTCTGGAATTCCCATTCTTCACAATGCTATTCATAATTTGTTATGATCCACACAGTGGAATGCCTGTGCATAGTCAGTAAAACACAGGTAAACATCTTCCTGGTATTCTCTGCTTTCCGCCAGGATCCATCTGACATCAGCAATATAGCCCTTGTTCCACATCCTCTTCTGAATTCGGCTTGATTTTCTATCAGACAATGTTCCGCTGCTATTCATAAGGTTTTCACTGTCCAATTTTTTCAGAAGTAGACCACCAGGTCCTTCTTCTTAGTCTGTCTTAGTCTGGAAGCTCAGCTGAAACCTGTCCGCCAAGGATCACCCTACTGGTATTTGAAATACCAGCGGTGAATCTTCCAATATCACAGCAACATGCAAGCCACCACAGTATGACAAATTGCCAGACACGTGGTGGCATTATTCATTAGGCAGATATAAATCAAAACCACAATGAGATGCCACGTCAACCCCACTAGGATGGCTAATATTAAAAAGTATATATATAGAAAATAACAAATGTTGGTGAGGATGTGGAGAAGTTGGAGCCCTCATCCATTGCTGGTGGGAATACAAAATAGTACAGCCACTGTGGAACACAGTCTGACAATTCCTCAAAAAGTTAAAATAGAGCTACCATATGATGCAACAATTCCACTCTTGTGTATATACCCAAGAGACTTAAAAGCAGCAATGCAGACATATGGACGCCAGTGTTCACCGAAAATAGCCAAAAGGTGGAAACAATCCAAATGTGCATCAACAAATGTGGTACATACATACAATGGAATATTATTCTGCCATAAAGAGAAATGAAGTCCTGATATATGCCACAACATAGATGAACCTTGAAAACATTATGCTGAATGAAATAAGTCAATCAAAAAAGGGCAAATATCGTATAATCTCACTAATATAAAATACCTCTAATAGGCGAATGTATAGCGATCAGAGTTTAATAGTGGTTACCAGGGGCAGGAGAGAAGAGGAAAGGGTGAAGCATTGTTTAGAAAGCGTTGAGTTTTGGTTTATGGTGATGGAAATTTGCCAACGGATATTGATGATGGTTGCAGAACGTGATAGATGTAATTGGTCTCACTGACTTGCACATAAGAAAAATGTTGAATTAGCAAATGTTTTATCTATATTTTTAGAAAAAAATTTTAAAAACTGTGTGAAGTTTCTTCCTTCTCTGTTAGCTCTCTTATGGACCTCCTTATTTTTAAGTTTTGAAATCATAATTTCTATGCATTACCTATATTTTTACAACATTTACTACTTAGTGAGTCTTTGGGATTCTGCTTCTGGACTCTATAAAATCACCAATGAAACATTTCATGTCAAAGTAAGTGTCCTCTTCTTAGACACTTCTCTGTGGAGTTTGATATTGTTGATCATCACGCTCTTGAATATTCTCCACATTTTGTTTCCATGGCTTGTACATTACTGAGTCTCTTCCTATTTTATCTGACTGCTTTGTTGAGTTATATTTCTTTTTCTAACTTGTTAACTGTAAATAATTCCTATAGTTCAGTTCTTGAATATCCTCTTCCTCTGATCTTATTTTCTCTATGTGTATAAAAGAGTGAGTTAGTCTCGTCTCATTGCTTCCTTGAGAATGACTCTCAAACATAAGTTTATCTTAAACTACAATCTATCACCTGAGTTTTAACCCTTTGTCTTCAATCTGTCACGTTTCCACTTATATGCTGAAAAACAAACAAACCCATTGTCACCGAGTCAATTCCGACTCCACTTGTATACTTTCCCTTAATTTCAAACCCAATATACAAGTATTAGCTTTAAAGCCTGGCACATGGTTGGTGCTAAATAAATTTTTGTTAAATGAATAAATGAACGACCCCTTGGCAAAATATATTCAAATGTTTCCAGATTCCATTATTTATTCTTTTGGATTTTTTAAAAAAATTAATTACCCCCTTTTAATTCCCATAATTACCCTTTTAATTCTTTTCTTCGTTGTCTCATGCCCAACTGTGATAGTCTTCTATCAATTTTCTCTGACTATATTTCTTTTTGTTCCAAAAGAGCCTACCACTTGACTCTTGGAATACAAAAATTTAATTATATCATTACATACAAATAAATCTCCAAGTCTCCCCCGCTAGTTAGAGGACTTAGCCTGGCATTCATGGCCTTCCCCAATACGAACCCACCACTAAATCTAGATCAAATGGTTTATGCACTTATAAATTTGGTAGGTGTGCTAGATTGTCTTCCGTAAGTGTTGTAACAACATTCCCCTGCAAAAAAGTCTCAGTTTTACCCATAGAATATATGATAAAACTTTTAGATTTTGCGACGGTATCTCAGGCTGTTAGCTTCATGTCTCTGATTACGAACGAAAGAATTTCTTCTATGAACTTTGTTCATTTTTCTATAAGGTTGTTGGCTTTCTCTTATCCATTTCCAAGAGTTCTTTAACAGTTTTACAAAAATGTTTCACTATATATTTTCTTTGCTTTTCTGATGGTTAGTTACTCTTATATATAAGGTTTTATTTTGTTCTAAAGGTTTCTTATTTAGTCACAATTTTATACAATGGACTTAGTCCTGTGCCGTTAAGTATTGATCAAAATCAGTATATTTCATCTTTCTTTCCCCTCCCTTCTCTCCCTTCCACCAATTTCCATCAATAATATTATTTTCTGTTCTCAACTTTGTACTCTAAGATATTTTTATTTAAATAAAAAAATTTTATTTATATTATCATTTATTTTGTACTTGATTTATCGCCTTTAAAATTTATTTTGTCACGATTCTCTTCTGCAGCATGATAACGTTTTATGCATTTTCTTTTTCTGTTTATAAATATTATTGCTTTTTTTCTTTTCTTTTTTTTTTTTTTTTGTATTGTATCTTTGAATTGATACAAGGCTAGTTCTTTTTTATTACTCACCATAAAATGAGATTTTTTTTTCTGGACCAGATATTTCCACAAGCTTGGGGGTGGGAATGGAAAGGCAGGCAAAAGAGAGGGCCCAGGATAGTCTTCCAGACTAGGCAGGTTTATCAATCCAAAGATTCTTTTCATCTCTGTGTCTACTTTCTCTTAAAATTGTTTCGATATATGATTCTTCATGTAGCCCTGCCTCTGATTTTCTGAATCTGAATCTAATCACCACTACTTCTCATCCAAGTTCCCATATTCATTTTTGCAAGCAAGGAATACAGTTTCTGTACTTCAGGGTAGCCTGTTAACTTCAAGAAGTGTATTTTTGCTAGTGCTTTTTTTTAGATGCTACTGCAGAGCCCTTTTTCCAGTTTCTGTTTATTATTACTTTTTCCCGCACAGCTTCTGCCTGGTCTCTGCTGCTTTTGGCACCCTCTCACATGTATTTTGGCAACTGTTGATTACTATTGTCTCCCAAGATTGCTAAAGACAGATTTTACAGGTTTTTTTTTTTTCATTCTCTATTAGGTTTTTGGTGACTTCCAGAAGAGAGAAACACTGAACGAACTTTTGCAAAAGTTTTATAGACTTTCCTTTACTGTGTCCCTAATTTTCTGAAAAGAAGAAAAATGTACTTGTGGTTACATTCTGCAAATTTCAATAAAGCCATCTTTTACCTAAATTGAGAGGACCCAGTTTTTGGCCTTTTTTGGGAAAAATAGAAAAGAGAAAAAATAAAATTTAGTTAATACTTTCTTTTTTGTAATGTGCTTTCATCTTAATTTTCTTTTTTTTTTTTTTATTGTACTTCAGGAGAAGGCTTACAGAAAAAATAGTTTCTCATGAAACAGTAGTACACATA
>NW_004444003.1:428361-458995 GCF_000243295.1 Trichechus manatus latirostris
ATTATTGTGGAACTGTCAATTTCTCTTTTCAGTGTTGTTAGAGTTTGTGTATTTTGGAGCCCTGTCATTGGGTGCATAGATGTTTATTATGGTTATGTCTTCATGATGGATCATCCCCTTAGTCATTGTATTGTGTCCTTCTTTGTCTTTTATGGTGGATTTTGTTTTAAAGTCTATTTTATCTGAGATTAGTATTGCCACTCCTGCTCTTTTTTGTAGTTGTTATCTTGATATATTTTTTCCATCTGTTGGCTTTTAATAAATTCACGTCTTTGTTTGTAAGGTGTGTCTCTTGTAGACAGCATATTGATGGATCCTGTTTTCTTATCCGTTCTGTCTCTCTCCGTCTCTTTATGGGTGCATTGAGTTCATTTACATTCAGTGAAATTATTGATAGATGTGAGTTTGTTGCTGTCATTGTAGTGCTTTTTTTTGTGGTGCTGACGTTTTCTTTGTTCTTCTTACTCTCCTGTGCTGAGTTACTTTTGTTTGTGGATTTTTTTTTCATTTGTTTTGTTTTTGTAGGTTTTGTTTTTGCTGAGACTTTAAGTTTTCCTCTTTATTTTTATGAGTGTGTTAACTTTCTTTGTGGTTACCATGAATTTTACCGTTATCTTTCTAAGTTTGAAACAGTCTATTATTACTTGGTATCACCACGCTTACCTCTCCATTAGAAGGTTCTATACCTATGCTGTTTATTCCCTCCATCTTAATTTTCTTGATTGGCTTTTTTAGTTGATCGTCAATCATCTCTGTGAAGTCAGCAGTATATGTATTATTCCCATTTCAGAGATGAGAAAAAATGTAATACGACTAATTCTACTATTCAGTTGTGATTACAATATTATGTACCACTTTTATAGGCCAAATCAAAATTAACGACATCTATATAAATCAAAGACCATTTTCCTCATGAATTGAAACCATATATAAAACTTAATTCAATACTTAATCAGTGCATGCCCCATGAAATATTTCCTTCTGATTGATCTGGCTCATGAAACGATCTTTGAGTAGAGCCAAAAACTATAGTCTTTCATTTATTCATTCATTCAATAAATTACTGAATGCCTGCTACATGCCAGACACTGTGCTAAGCACTGTTAAAACAAAGACATCCAGGGTCTTTAAGTGGTTCCAACAAATGAAGAACTGAGGTGCCTTTCTTTTACTAACATTCTAATTACCTTGGAGCTCTTGACTTCAAATGTGCTAAGTAGGACATATGGGTTTCTGGAGAATTGCCTGAAGACTTTGAAGTGAATACTGAGGGCCTACTCTCCATTAATCTGTTTTATACATCAGGTTTCCATGTAAGATTTCATTTGCTAAAGGAGTTCATCAGCTAAAAAACAAAAAATGCAATCTTGCTAGAAAACCACTTAACTATGTTTTCGTCATGTCTTTCTGCTAAATCAAGGAAAGTCACATTTCCTCACAAGTCACTTAATCTTTTTATTTCTTCAATGGCCAAAAAATTGAGAAATATTTTGTCTTATTGTTTACATATTAGTATCTTGTGTTTCACTAAGGCTGAGTGCTAAAGATTGAGTAAGAGTTATACTTGAGGGAAAACAGGGGATGAGTATTAGAGGCATTGGCAACAGCCTGAGCATGGAGCATATGTGTGGAGGACTACATGCAGCTCTGAGCTACTGAAATACAGTATGAAAAGGGGGGCGGGGGCACTTTATTCCCTTCATGTTTGGAAACTGGAGGTGCTATTTTTATAGTCATCGTTTAACTGTTATCTACATATGAATATGTGTGTTTGTACATGTATGTATACTTTTATGCCTTCTGATAACCTCCCGAGGGTACTTTCCAGTTTTCTCCAATCTTGCAAATTTTTCCTTAATAACCTCTTGTATCTCCCTTGACAGAATAATGGAAGACAAGGCAATTTTGAAATCTGGAGTACAGGAAAGGAAAAAGCAAGAGACTTATCAGAGGTTCTGAGCTCAGAGTTTGCTCAATTCAAAGGAGTCACACTTTATCTGAAGAGGAAGGTCTTACTATGCTGTATTTTTCCATCATTTTCTTCCATCTTAAATTTATATCGGTCTTCTCTATGACAGAACCTTCCCGGTGACACCTTCATAAGCTTCCACTTTTCCCATCTCTATACGAGGTTTATGTGAATTCTTCCTGAATTTAGAAACATTAATAACGTATGTGATCTTGAAGCCTTCTATAAATAACATTTAAAGGCAAGTTATTAACCTTAGAACACCCATGTAAGGATAACCTTGTAAGAACTAATCTAGAGTTTTCCTAAGTTGAGAAGGTCTGGAATCAAAGCCAACCTGATTAATATTTCTTGTCAATTTGTCTCTTTGATTATATAATTACAGTTCTCTATCATCTTTTATATAATTACAGTTCTCTATCATCTTGCATTCCCTTAAGTATTAACAGGTAATAACTTATCCAACTCAGCTATTCTCACCGTTTATTCTTCCCCTGCACCTCTGGCTCTGACTTACTGAGGGAGTGTTCTGAAGAGGTTAGGGGCAAGTGTGATGTAGAGATGCTTGGTACTTCACAATTTCTGAGCTCAATGAGGTAAGTAATTTGAAAAATTCATATGGCTTTTATGCAACTCTTGGAGGCAACAAGCTCTTCCACTTTCCACTCCTACTCATGACTATAGGGCTAACCCAGTTTGGGCTGTTTTTCTAATCATTGATGTTTCACATTATGTGTCAGAATAACAAGCTGATCTTCACAAGATACTTAAATGTCCTGAAGAGAATAAAGAAATAGATTTTTCAAGATAAACATGTCCAAAGCGGGTAGAAAGATTACAATAGCAAGTTGACTAGTCCCTGACAATGCACTTTATTGTTATAATTACAGTAAAATGCTGAAACCAAGAAAGAATTGTTTATGAAAACTTGCAATGAGACAAGGAATGAAATATAGGGTTTTTCTTCTATATCTCTATTCATTTTGAGCTAGGTGGAAGACATGCACATCCTAGCTAGGAAGGTACTATGATCATCGTGAACCAATAAGATCTAGGGTGCTTGGGCCATATAAAGTCTATTTATTAAATGATTCAATAATATATAATATATATAACCTGAACACTCTACCCATAACCACACCTATCCCTCATCCAGTTTCAACTGAACAAATCCAGGGCTTGTCTGAGTCTCTCTCCTTCTTATATCCTCTCCCTATCGAATTTGTACTAGAAGATAATAAAGCCTGATTCAAATGTTGGCTAATTCTCATTAATAGTGAAGCATTACTGTGAAGGCCCGTGAACCTGGAGTTCATCTTCTGAGGTTCCCACAGTTACCTTGTTAGTGAGGCTTGCTTCTTCCTCTTTCCCTTTTCTGTGAAATCGGTGTGCATCGGTATGCTTATAATAAACACCTTCTTCGTAAGATAATTTGAGCAGGTTTAAGTTCCTTGCAGTTAAATATTCTCTATGACCAAGTAGTTTCTGCCTTTAAAGAGCTTACAATGAAAGTAAAGAATTAAATAGAATCTTTTGTCCTAAATGTTCTGTAAACGGTTTATGAACTGGGCTCAACTCCTGGGAGTATAAAAATGAAAGAGTTTTATTTATTCTGATGACAGGTCCCTTTAACGACATGCTATCCAGATCCATGTCTTTTCAGACAGATACAGTTATTTGAACCATCTCATTTCAGTACTGAGGATCCCTGGTAGCACAATGGTTAAGCACTTAGCTGCTAACAGAAATATCAGCGGTTTGAACCTACCAGCCACTCCGAGGGAGAAAGATGTTGCAGTCTACTCCCATAAAGGTTACAGCTTTGGAAACTCTATGGGGCACTTCTACTCACCCTATAGAGTCACTATGAGTTGGAATCCACTGGACAACAATGGGTTTTTATTTTTATCCAGTATTTAACATTCAGTCATGTTTATTTATAAATTTTCATTTCAGATCTGGTTCAAAGCTTTTCTTCTCTCTTCTCCATAGAGAAGGGAAAAGGGAGGTGATCTGGATCTCAGATATTTCCTTCCTCTCCCTCTTCTAGGAACTTGTTGCTCCTCTGTTGGGAGTTAGCGAGAAGGAGGAGATATCACTTTATTTAACAGGGCTTGTTGCTGAGGAGCTCTGGTGGCAGAGTGGTTAAGCGCTTGGCTGCTAACCAAAAGGTCGGCAGTTTGAATCCACCAGCCATTCCTTGGAAATCCTATGGGGACAGTTCTACTCTGTCCTATAGGGTCACTATGAGTCAGAATCTACTCGATGGCAGTGGGTTTGGTTTGATTTGGTTTGGTTTGGATTGTTGCTGAAGTAGCCCTGGTAGCACAGTGGTTAAGTGTTCAACTGCAAACTGAAAGGTTGGCAGTTCGAACCCTCCAGCTGCTCCATGGGAGAAAGATGTGGCAGTCTGCTTCTGTAAACATTACAGGCTTGGAAACTGTAGGGGCAGTTCTACCCAGTCCTATAGGATCACTATGAGTCGGAATCTACTCATTGGCAATAGGTTTGGACTTGGTTTTTTGGTTTATTGTTACGACTTCTCCATCTACTTTTGACTAGTTGTTAATGTCCTCTGTGTGGCTGGTACATTGTTTGATGTGATTATGTGCAGAATGCTCAGGTCATATAAATGGACACACAAATGGGTACTCCTGCAGGTTTTTGAGGGAGGACCTATGGATGTCTCAGCACTACTCAGTTTTCTGACTTGGAAGATTTAATTCTGGACTGACTAATTCCACCATCATCTCTCTATTCCATAGCTCACGTGTAGCTCACAGGTAAATAGTCCTGCAGCTTCTTGATGCCAGGATCTTCTTGCTCTTTGGTGGAGTAACAGCAACTTGACTCAAGTCACATTCCAGGGTCCACTTGACCCATGAAAAATCTCGTAGTTTTACCAGTCTAGGTAGTGGGAAAGCAGGCTGTTTTAACACTGTCCCTGCACTCATCTTTGGCATCTTTCTCTTACCCCAGTCTCCACACTACCTCAACAGAATTAGACACAATACAGTTTTAGAACAGATAATCATTAGAACGAACTGAGTAGATAAGGGGACATTTTAGACACCCATCAACTTTACAAGTGATTCTTTGGCATCTGTCCCCCTCGACATCACAGATGCTTCAAGCTGTGCTTATCTCTCCCCCTAGAATAGGTGAGGTCAAAGAATTCCTTTCTCATAGGGAGCTGTGGTAGCTTATAGAAAGCTTCATAAAGGGAGTGAGTGTCTATGTAGAGAACAGAAAGATAAGTAGTTTTCCAGGAGAGGAGCAAGAATTGCAAAGTGACAAGGATATGAGAGCAAGCAAAGATATTTTTCCCATAGGTAGGATCAAAAGTCTTCTTTCCTCCAAATGCCTGGCACTAGTCCTAGCACAAATGAGGCATACCATAAATGTATATTGACAACTATCCACCCTATAGTACGTTCACTAATGTATTTAATTCTGATTGCAAACATTCCTGATATTTTTTGGACATCTTCTGTGGTAGGCTGAATAATACTCTCTAAAGATGTCCACTTTCTAACCTCTGAAAACTATTACTATGTACATTACATGGTAAAAGGGTCTTTGCAGATATGATTAAATTAAAGATCTCAAGATGGGGAGATTATCCTGGATTTTCCCGGTGGGTTCAATGTAATCACAGTAGTCCTTATAAGACAGACATAGAAGGGTCACATTCAGAGGAAAGTGATGCAAGTATAGATGCAGAGTTCAGAGTAATGTGTCCATAAGCCAAACAATGTCATCAGCCCCTAGCAGCTTGAAAAGGCAAAGAATGCAGTGCTGTGGACACGTTGACATTAGCCTACTGAGACTGATTTTGAACTTGTGACCTCTAGAATTTGAAGAATAAATTTTTGTTGTTTGAAGCCACTAAATTTGTGGTAATTTGTTACAGCAGCATTCAAAACCTAATACAGACTTCCAGGCAACATGGTGCTATAGACAGAAGTGCCACACTGTCCATCCACAGCAAAGACCCAGAAAAGCTAAGTAAAACAGAGACAAACGTCAATCCTGAAATACTAAGCTTCAAATAAAGAGATAAAGAACTCAGCAAAGTACCGAATGGAATAAGAAATGGACAGAGAACAGAAAGTGAGGAAAGATACATGCAGAGGTCCCCTATCAGCTAATGCAGCACAGATTCGCCATCTTGGACTCCTGTTGGAGATTAAACATGATGGTGAAATTAGGACATTTCCAGATAAACAGAAATTAACGGAATATGTAAAAACCAAACCAAACTTACAAGAATTGTTAAAGGGAGTCCTTTGCTCTGAGAACAAACAACATCAGACCACAGGCTGAATATAGGATGCAAGATCGTACCAGCCAGATAACAACCTAAGAAATGAACTCTCAAGGATTATCCAAAACCAAAAGGATTACAACAGGGAACCAGAGAGGTTAATCTGTAAATGACAGCAACATCAGAACGATAAAAGGGGGAATAAATGGTATAGGTATAGAACCTTCTAATGGAGAGGAAGGCAAGGTGATACCAAGTAATAATAGACTGGTTCAAACCTAGGAATATAAAGGTAAATTTCAAGGTAATCACAAAGAAAGTTAACAAACTTACTCATCAAAGAAGAAAAGCACAAAGTCTCAGTAAAAGCAAAATCTACAAAAACAAAAGGAATGAAAAAAAAAACTCCACAAAAATATTCAGCACAGCAGAGTAAGAAGAACAAAGAAAACATCAGCACCACAAACAAAAGCACTACAAAATGACAGCAATAAACTAACACCTATCAATAATTACACTAAATGTAAATGGCCTATATGCATCCATAAAGATACAGAGAGTAACAGAATGGATTAAAAAAAAAAAAAAATAAGATCCATCAATATGCTGTCTACAGGAGACATACCTTAGAAACAAAGGTGTAAATTTATTATAAATCAAAGAATGGAAAAAATATATCAAGCAAACCGCTACCAAAAAAAGAGCAGGAGTGGCAATACTAATCTCAGATAAAATAGACTTTAAAACAAAATCCACCATAAAAGACAAAGAAGGACACCATACAGTGATTAAAGGGATGATCCATCATGAACACATAACTATAATAAACATCTACGCAACCAATGACAGGGCTCCAAAATACATAAAACAAACTTTAACAGCACTGAAAAGAGAATTGACAGCTCCTCAATAATACCAGGAGACATCAACACACCACTCTTGGTAAAGGACAAAACATCTAGAAAGAAATGCAGCAAAGATACAGAAGAGCTAAAGCACACAATTAGCCAACTTGACCTCACAGACATATATAGAACACTCCACCCAACAGCTGCAAAGTATACATTCTTTTTCAATGCACATGGAACGTTCTCCAGAATAGACCACATCTTACACAAAACAACCCTCAACAAAATTCAAAACATTGAGATAATACAAAGTATCTTCTCTGACCACAATGCCATCAAGGTAGAAATTAACAATGGAAGAGCAAGGAAAAAAAATCAATTACATGGAAACTGAATAACACCCTGCTTACAAACTACTGGGTAATAGAAGAAATCAGAGATGGAATAAAAAAAATCCTAGAATCAAACAAGAATGAAAATAAATCACACCAAAACCTTTGAGACACAGCAAAGTCAGTCCTCAGAGGACAATTTATAGCAATAGATGCACACATCAAAAAATAAGAAAGGTACGAAATCTAAACATTAACCATACAACTTGAACAAATAGGGAACAGCAAAAAAAAGGCCACAGCCACCAGAAGAAAGGCAATAATAAAGATCAGAGCAGAAATAAATGACATTGAGAATAGAAAAACAATAGAAAGAATCAACAAAACCAAAAGTAGGTCCTTTGAAAGGATCAACAAAATCAACAAACCAGGAGAGGTGGGGCCAAGATGGCAGAGTAGTCAGATGTTTCCAGTGATCCCTCTTACAATAAAGACCCAAAAAAACAAGTGAATCAATTATATATGACAATCTAGGATCCCTGAACATCAAAAGCAAAGTTGAGGAATCAGACTGAGTGGTAGGGGGAGGGAGAGATGGTTCGGAAGCAGCGAGGAGTTGCCAGACCTGACCCGGCCAGAGCCTGAGTCATTCAGGCCAGATCAGCTCCTGGTGTGTGGTGAGGCAGGCAAGCAGCGATGCTCAGGAGGCAATTTCCACACCAGGAGAGACCCAGAGGCAGAGAGTCTACTCAGCCATCCAAAACCAGTGAGAAGCAGCCCTTGATCGGCGAAAGATAAGTACTTGCATCTGGCCTACTGCATGGATCAAAACACCCTCTTTGGGAAAAACCTCTCTCCCATTTACCTCCCCATTGCCTGCTCTGCATTGGGTCTTGGATGAACTTCAGCAATTGCCAAGTCCCCTAGGCCAGAAGTAAGAGCCGTCGTGCTCTGAGCCATTCTCCTGACCTTGGAGAGTGAACAAATTAACCAACAGGGGAAAAAATAATCTGCTGGCTCCCCTAAGCCAGGAACTCAGGGTAGGCACAGCTCCTTTGCCTAGGCACATGCATACGGGGTCCACAGACTTTGAGTGCCTTTCCCCCTGAATAGACTTGTGTGGGCCAATTTCAACAGAGTAGGCCCTCCTTACCACAGTACAACAGAGTATATACCACTTCAACTATTCTAGCTGTGAAGTGGCAAGTTCCTGATGTTTGACACTGCTCTGTCTATTAAGCATGGTCTTCACCTACCCACATCAGGGGCCTGAGGACTGGTAGCTTCACCTGTGCCATCTAGCCACCTGTGACAAGGGCTCAAGACTAAATGGTGCACCCCAGTCCTTATAGCAAACAGCATTGGGTGCTCATAGTCTGGATACAAAACCCATCCTCCTAAGCACCCTAGGGAACAGGGAAACACTTCCCTCTTGGACACTTGGGGGTGGCTGTCAGTCCCTGCCTTGCTCACCATGTGACCCCATGCTGCAGCTGGATGCTTGTGCCTACACCATTCAATCCATGCCTAGCTAGGTCTGTAGGTGAGATCCTGCACCACACACTTGGTGGCTGACTACCCGGACACCTGAGCTGAATCCATACAGGAGGAGTGGGTGGACTCCTGGGCTCACATATTTAGTGGCAGTTCTGGCCACCTGGCAGCAGGATGTTGGAGCCTCATGGGCGCCAGTGATCGGACTACCTACCATGAGCAGCCTATTTGGGCATATCAAAACAAAATAAAACAAGAAGCTAGGACTAAGTAAGCCAACATAAAATAAATAAATATAAGAACTTATTGATGGCTCGGAGACAACATTCAATATCAAATCACATAAAGAGGCAGACCATGATAGCTTCATCAAGCTCCCAAAATAAAGAATCAAGGAATTTACTGGAGGAAGATAATTTCTTGGAACTACCAGAGGCAGAATACTGAAGACTAATATACAGAACTCTTCAAAAGATCAGGAAGGAGATCCAGCAAAATGCAGACCAACAAATACAGGAACTTAAGAAGATTAGAGAAGAGCATGATGACGAATTTAACAGGCTGCAAGAATCCATAGACAGACAGTAATCAGAAATCCAGAAGATTAACAATAACATTTCAGGACTAGACAACGCAATAGAAAACCATAGGAGCAGAATGGCAGTAATGGAAGTCAGAATAAGTGAGACTGAAGTAAAGCACTTGATGTCAACATATTTGAGGAAAAATCAGATAAAGACATTAAAAAAATGAAAAACCCTAAAAATTATGTGGAATTCTATCAAGAGGAATATCCTACGAGTGATTAGAGTACTAGGATGGGGTGGTGGTGGGGATAACAGAAAATACAGAAAGAATTGTTGAAGATTTGTGGGCAGAAAACTTCGCTGATATCATAAAATATGACAAGATATCTATCCAAGATCTTATCAAACCCCACAAAAGGTAGATCCCAAAAGAAAGTCACCAAGACATATTATAATTAAACTGGCCAAAAACAAAGATAAAGAGAGAATTTTAAGAGTGGCTAGGGATAAGCAAAAAGTCATCTACAAAGCAGAGTCAATAAGAATAAGCTCAGACTACTCAGCAGAAACCATGCAGGCAAGAAGGCAACGGGATGACATATACAAAGCCTTCAAAGAAAAAAAAATGCCAGCTGAGAATTATATATCCAACAAAACTGTCTCTCAAATATGATGGCAAAATTAGGGCATTTCCAGATAAACAGAAATGTAGGGAATTTGCAAAAACCAAACCAAAATTACAAGAAACACTAAAGGGACTCCTCCAGTTAGAAAATCAATAACATCAGATAACAACCCAAGACTAGAACACAGGAGAGAGCAACCAGATATCAACCCAGATAGGGAAGCCACAAAAATAAATCAAAGCTAAAACACTGAAAATAAGGAAACAGAGATGTCAACATGTAAAATATGACAACATTAAAACAAAATAGAGGGACTAAAAAAGTGTAGAAATAGCTTTTTCATATGGAGAGGAAGTCAAGAAGATATAAAGAAATAAAAGACTGGTTTAAACTTAGAAAAATAGGGGTAAATATTAAGGTAACCACAAAAGAAACTAACAATCCTACACATCAAAATATAAAAAACAAGAAAAAAATAAAGACTCAGCAAATACAAAATCAACAAAAATGAAACAGATGAAAAGAAAATACGTAAAGAAAAACGACACAGCACAGAAAATTAAGTGGAACAAAGAAACTGTGAACAACACACACACACAAAAATCAAAATAACACCACTAAACTTCATACCTATCAATAATTCCGCTGAATGTAAATGGACTAAATGCACCAATAAAGAGACAGAGTGGCAAATGGGTAAAAAAAAACATGATCCGTCAATATGCTGCCTACAAGAGACATATCTTAGACTTAAAGACACAAACAAACTAAAACTCAAAGGATGGAAAAAAATGTATCAAGCAAATAACACCCAAAAAAGAGCAGGAGTAGCAATATTAATCTCTGACAATATAGACTTTAAAGCAAAATCCACCACAAAGGATCAGGAAGGACACTATACAATGTTTAAAAGGCCAATACATCAGGAGGATATAACTATAATAAATATTTACGCATCCAATGAGAGGGCTCCAAAATACATAAAATAAACTCCAATAGCATTGAAAAGAGAGCTAGACAGCTCCACAATAATAGTAGGAGAGTTCAACACACCAATTTCAGTAATGGAGAGAAAATTCAGAAAGAAGCTCAATAAAGGCACAGAAGATCTAAATGTTACAATCAACCAACTTGATCTCATGGACATATACCAAACACTCCACCCAACAGCAGCCAAGTATACTTTCTTTTCCAATGCATAAGGAACATTCTCCAGAATAGACAACATATTAAGCCATAAAGCAGGCCTTAACAAGATCCAAAGCATCAAAATATTACAAAGCATCTTTTCTGACCATAAAGCCATAAAGGTAGAAATCAATAACAGAAGAAGCAAAGAAAAAAAACCATGCATGTGGAAACTGAACAGCACCTCGCTCAAAAACTACTGAGTTATAGAAGAAATTAAGGATGGAATAAAGAATATCATAGAATCAAATAAGAATGAAAACACATCCTACCAGAACCTTTGGGACACTGCAAAAGCAGTGCTCAGAGGACAATTTATAGCAATAAATGCACACATCCAAAAAGAAGAGCTAAAATTAAAACATTAACCCTACAACTGAAATAAGTAGAAAGAGCAGCAAAAGAAGCCCTGAGGCACCAGAAGAAAGGAAATAATAAGAATTAGAGCAGAATTAAATGAAATAGAGAATAGAAAAACAATTCAAAGAGTTAACAAGACCAAAAGCTGGTTGTTTGAAAAGATCAACAAAATCAATAAACCATTGGCCAAACTGACAAAAGAAAAACAGGAGAGGAATCAAATAACCCATATAAGAAATGAGATGGGTGATATCTCAAAAGACCCAACTGAAATTAAAAGAATCGTAACAGAATACTATGAAAAATTGTACTCTAAGAAATTTGAAAACCTAAAGGAAATGGACAAATTTCTAGAAACTCACTACCTACCTAAATTAACACAAACAGAAGTAGAACTAAATAAACCTATAACAAAAGAAAAGGTTGAAAAGGTAATTAAAATCTTCCAACAAAAAAAAAAGCCCTGGTCCGGACAGTTTCATTGAAGAATTCTACAGAACTTTTAAAGACGAGTTAAGAGCACTACTACTAAAAGTATTTCAGAGCATAGAAAACGATGGAATACTCCCAAACTCATTATATGAAGACAGCATAATCCAGATACCAAAACCAGGTAAAGACACCACAAAAAAAGAATATTACAGAGCAATATCCCTCATGAACATTGATGCAAAAATCCTAAACAAAATTCTAGCCAATAGAATTCAGCAACATATCGAAAAAATAATTCACCATGACCAAGTGGGATTTATACCAGGTATGCAAAGGTGGTTCAACATTAGAAAAACAATCAATGTAATCCATCACATAAATAAAACAGAATACAAGAACCACATGATCTTATCAACTGATGCAGAAAAGGCATTTGAAAAAGTCCAACACCCATTCATGATAAAAGCTGTCAACAAAATAAGTATAGAAGGGAAATTCCTCAATATAATCGAGGGCGTTTGTACAAAGCCACCAGCCAACATCATCCTAAATGGAGAGACTTTGAAAGTATTCCCATTGAGAACAGGAACCAGACAAAGATGCCCTTTATCGTCACTCTTATTCAACATTGTGCTGGAGGTGCTAGCCAGAGCAATTAGGCTAGAAAAAGAAATAAAGGGCCTCCAAATTGGAAGGGAAGAAGTAAAAGTATCTCTATTTGCAGACGATATGATCTTATACACAGGAAATCACAAAGAATCCACAAGAAAACTACTGGAACTAAAATAGAAGATTTAAGCCAAATTTCAGGATAGAAGATAAACATACAAAAATCAGTTGGATTCCTCTACACCAACAAAGAGAACTTTGAAGAGGAAATCACCAAATCAATACCATTTACAATAGCCCCAAGAAGACAGAATACTTAGGAATAAATCTAACCAGAGACATAAAAGACCTATACAAAGAAAACGACAAGACATTACCACAAGAAATGAAAAGAAAACTGCATAAGTGAAAAAACATACCTTGCTCATGGATAGGAAGACTCAGCATTGTGAAAATGTCAATTCTACCCAAAGCGATCTACAGATACAATGCAATCCAATCCAAATTGCAACAGCATTTTTTAATGAGATGCAGAAACAAATAAAAAAATTTATATGGAAAGGGAAGATGCCCTGGATAAGCAAAGCATTACTGAAGAAGAAGAATAAATGAGAGACTGCACATTACCTGATTTGAGAAACTATTATACCGTCACATTAGTCAAAACAACCTGGCACTGGTACAATGACAGATACATAGATCAATGGAACAGAATTGAGAATCCAAACATAAATTCATCCACATATAAGCAGCTGATATTTGACAAAGGCCCAAAGTCCATTAACTGGGGAAAAGACAGTCTCTTTAACAAATGGTGCTGGCATAACTGGATATCCATCTGCAAAAAACTGAAACAAGAACCATACCTCACACCATGAACAAAAATTAACTCAAAATGGATCAAAGACCTAAATATAAAATCGAAAACGATAAAGATCATGGAAGAAAAAATAGGGAAAACTCTAGGAGCCCTAATACTTGGCATAAACACAATACGAACCACAAGTAACAATGCACAAACACCAGAAGAGACACTAGATAACTGGGAACTCCTAAAATCAAACACTTGAGCTCATCAAAAGATTTCTCCAGAAGAGTAAAAAGACAACCTACAGAGTGGGGAAAAATTTGGCTACAACAAAACCGATCAGCATCTGATCTTTAAAATCTACAAGATACTGCAAAACCTCAACAACAAAATGACAAATAACACAATTAAAAAATGAGCAAAGGATATGAACAGGCACTTCGCCAAGGAAGACATTCAGGCAGCTAACAGATACGTGAAGAAATGGTCACGATCATTAGCCATTAGAGAAATGCAAATCAAAACTACAAGGAGATACCATCTCACCCCAACAAGGTTAGCATTGATACAAAAAACAGAAAATAATAAATGTTGGAGAGGTTGTGGAGAGACTGAAACACTTATACACTGTTGGTGGGAATGTAAAATGGTACAACCACTTTGAAAATCAACTTGGCGCTTCCTTAAAAACCTAGAAATAGAATTACTGTACTGTCCAGAAATCTCGCTCCTTGAAATATATCCTAGAGAAATAAGAGCCGTCACACAAATAGACATAAGCACACCCACATTCATTGCAGCGCTGTTCACGATAGCAAATGGATGGAAACAAACTAGGTGTCCATCAACAGATCAATGGATAAACAAATTATGGTATATTCACACAATGGAATAACATGCAATGATAAAGAACAACAATGAATTCGTGAGACATCTTATAACATGGAGGAATCTGGAAGGCATTATGCTGAGTGAATTTAGTCAGTTACAGAAGGACAAATATTGTATAAGACCACTATTATAAGAACTCAAGGAAAGTTTTAAACACAGAAGAAAACATTCTTTGACGTTTACAAAGGTGGGGAGGGTGGGAGAGGGTTATTCACTACCTAGATGTAGACAAGAATAATCTCAGGTGAAGGGAAGTACAGCACACACTACAGGGGAAGTCAGCACAACAGGACTAAATCAAAGCTAAGAAGTTTCCTGAATACAACCAATCACTTCAAGGGACAGAGTAGCAGGGATGGGGGTCTGGGGACCATGCTTTCAGGGGACATCTAGGTCAATTGGCATAACATAGTTTATTAAGAAAATGTTCTGCATCTTAGTGAGTGCCATCTGGGGTCTTAAAAGCTAGCGAGCGGCCATCTAAGATGCATCAATTGGTCCCAACTCACCTGGAGCAAAGGAGAATGAAGAATACCAAAGACACAAGGACAGTGTTAGCCCAAGAGACAGAAAGGTCCACATAAACCAGAGGCTGCATCAGCCTGAGACCAGAAGAACTAAATGGTGCCCAGCTACCACCAACGACTGTCCTGACAGAGAAGACAACAGAGAGTCCCTGTTGGAGCAGGGAAGTGTGGGGTGCAGAACACAAATTCTAGTAAAAAGATCAGACTTAATGGTCTGACTGAGACTGGAGGATCCCTGGAAAGCATGACCCTGGAACTGTGTGTCAACCCGGCACTAAAACAATTCCCGAGGCCAACCCTTCAGACAAAGATTAGACTGGAATATGGGACAGAAAACGATACTCGTGAAGAGTGTGCTGCTTAGCTCAAGTAGATACTTGAGACTAAATGGGCATCTCCTGTCCTGAGGTGAGATGAGAGGGTCAGGAGCTGGTTGAATTGACACAGGAAATCAGGGGTGGAAAGGAGGAGTGTGCTGTCACAGTACAGGGAGAGCAGTTAGGGTCATATAACAATGTATGTATAAAATTTTGTATGAGACTAACTTGAATTGTAAACTTTCACTTAAAATACAACAATAAACAAAAAAAAGAGAGAGAGAGAAAAGAATCAATAAACCACTGGCCAAGGTGAAAAAATAAAAACAGGAGAGGAAGCAAATAACACAAATAAGAAATGAAATGGGCAACATTACAACATACCGAACTGAAATAAAAAGGATCATAACAGAGTATTATGAAAAACTATACTCCAACAAAATTGAAAAAGTAAAGCAAATGGATAAATTTCTAGAAACACACTGCCTACCCCCACTAAAACAAAGTGATGTTGAAAATCTGAACAGACCCATAACAAGAGAAGAGATTGAAAAGATAATAAAAAAAAATCCCAACAAAAAAAAGCCCCGGCCCAAATGGGTTCACTGGAGAATTCTAACAAACTTTCAGAGAAGAGCTTATGCCAGTACTACTCAAACTATTTCAGAACATAGAAAAGGAAGCAACACTTCAAATTCATTCTATGAAGCCAGTATAACCCTGATACCAAAACCAGGCAAAGATGCATCAAAAAAAGAAAATTACAGACCAATATCTCTCATGAATATAGTTGCAAAAATTCTCAACAAAATTCTAGCCAATAGAACTCAGCACCATATCAAAAGAATAATACACCACGACCAAGTAGGATTCATAACAGTTGTGCAAGGATGGTTCAATATTAGAAAATCAATCAGCATAATCCACCATATAAACAAAAGGAAAGAAAAGAATCACATGATCATTGCAACTGATGCAGAAAAGGCATTCAACAAAGTCCAACAACCATTGCTGATAAAAAGTCTCTTTAAAATATGTATAGAAGGGAAATTTCTCAACATAATAAAGGGCATCTATGCAAAACCAAAGGCCAACAGTGTTCTTAATGGAGAGAGGCTGAAAACATTCCCCTTGAGAACAGGAACAAGACAAGGATGGCTTTTATCACCACTCTATTTAACATTGTGCTGGAAGTCCTAGCTAGAGCAATAAGACAAGAAAAAGAAATAAAGGGCATGCAAATTGATCATGAAGAAATTAAACTGTCACTATTTGCAGATGATGTGATAGTATACATAGAAAACCCAAAAGACTCTATGAGAAAACTACTGAAACTAATATAAAGATTCAGCAGAGTAACAGGATACAAGATAAACATACAAAAATCTGTTGGATTCCCATATGCCAATAAAGAGAAAACAATACCATTTATAATAACCTCTAAAAAATTAAAATATTTAGGAATAAATCTAACCAGGGATGTAAAAGACCTATCCAAAGAAAACTACAAAACACTACTGCAAGAAGCTAAAAGAGATCCACATAAATGAAAAAGTATACCATGCTCATGGATAGGTAGACGCAACATAGTGAAAATGACAATTATACCCAAAGCACTTTACAAATACAATGCAATCCCCATCCAAATACCAACAACATTCTTTAAAAAGAGATGGAAAAACTAATCATTAACTTTATATGGAAAGGGAAGAAGGCCCGGATAAGTAAAGCACTATTGGAGAAGAAGAATAAAGTAGGAGGACTCACACTACCTGACTTCAGAACCTATTATACAGCTACTAAACAGCCTGGTACTGGTACAATGACAGATACCTTGACCAATGGAACAGAATTGAGAACCCAGATGTAAATCCATTCACTTACAGTCACTTGATCTTCCACAAGGGCCCAAAGTCCATCACACAGTGAACAGTCTTTTTAACAAATGGTGCCGGTAAAACTGGATGTCCATCTGCAAAAAAATGAAACAGGACCCATACCTCACACCATATACAAAAACTAATTCCAAATGGATCAAAGACTTAAATATAAAGCCAAAAACTATAAAGTTCATAGAAGAAAAAATAGGTTCAATGTTAGAAACCCTAATACACAGCATTAACAGGATACAGACCATAACCAACAACACACAAACTCCAGAAGATAAGCTAGATAACCGGGATCTTCTAAAAATTAAACACTTATGCTCATCATAAGACTTCAGCAAAGGAGTAAAAAGAGAACCTACAGACTGGGAAAAACTTTTGGACATTACAATTCAGACAAAGGTCTAATCTCTAAAACCTACAAGAAAATCCAACACCTGTACAAGAAAAAACAAATAATCTAATTAAAAAACGGGCAAAGGAAATGAACAGACACCTCATCAAAGAGGACACTCAAGAGGCCAACAGACACATGAGTAAACACACGCGATCACTAGCCATCAGAGAAATGCATATTAAAACCACAATGAGATACCATCTCACCCCGGCATTACCAGCACGAATCAAAAACACTGGAAATAACAAATGTCGGAGAGGCTGTGGGGAGACTGGAACTCTTATGCGCTGCTAGTGGAGAATGCAAAATTATACAACAATTTTGGAAAATCATATGGCACTTCTTTAGAAAGCTAGAAATAGAAATACCATACAAGCCAGAAATCCCACTCCTAGGAATATATCCTAGGGAAATAAGAGGTGTCACACGAATAAACATATGCACACCCATGTTCATTGCAGCATTGTTCACAATAGCAAAAAGTTGGAAACAACCTAGATGCCCATGAACAGATGAATGGATAAACAAACTATGGTACATACACACAATGGAGTATTATACAATGATAAAGAACAATGATGAATCTGCAAAGCATCTCATGACATGCGTGAATCTAGAGGACATTATGCTGAATGAAATAAGTCAATCACAAAAGGACAAATATTGTATAAGACCTCTACTGTAAAAACTCATGAAAACGTTTACACACAAAAAAGAAACAATCTTTGCTGGTTACAAGGGATGGGAGGAGTAGGGGAGGAAATACTAAAACAATAGGTAAGTGGTAACTTTGGTGAAGGGTGAGACAGTTCACAATACTGGGGAAGCCAGCATAACTTGTCCAAGGCAACGTCATGGAAGCTCCATAGATACATCTAATCTCCCTGAGGGACTGAATTGCTGGGCTGAGGGCTGTGGGGACCATGGTCTCAGGGAACATCTAGCTCAACTGGCATAACATAGTTTATAAAAAAAGTTCTACATTCTACTTTGGTGAGTAGCGTCTGGAGTCTTAAAAGCCTGTGAGCTACCATCTAATATACTCCACTGGTCTCACCCCTTCGGGGTCAAGGGAGAATGAAGAAAACTAAAGATACAAGGGAAAGAATGCTCCAAAGGACTCTTGGTCCACAGCTACCACAGCCTCCACCAGACTGAGTCCCTGTACAACTAGATGGTGCCTGGCTACCACCATTGGCTACTCTGACAGGGATCACAACAGAGGGCCCCCTACAGAGCTAGAGAAAAATGTAGAACAAAATTATAACACAAAAAAAGACCAGACTTACTGGCCTGATAGAGAATGGAGAAACCCGAGAGTATGGCCCTGGACACTGTTTTAGCTCAGTAATGAAGTCACTCCCGAGGTTCACTGTTCAGCCAAAGATTAGACAGCCCCATAAAACAAAATGAGACTAATGGGACACAACAGTCCAGGGACAAGGAATAGAAGGCAGGAAGGGACAAGAAAGCTGGCAATAGGGAACCCAAGTGTGAGAAGAGAGAGTATTGACATGTCGTGTGGTTTTTAACCAATGTCGTAAAACAATGTGTACTAACTGTTTAGTAAGAAATTATTCACTTTGTAAAGCTTCATCTAAAGTACAATTTAAAAAAAAAAAAAAAAACCTGGTACATCTTTTATCAGTCAATCCCTGGAGAAGGACTTCACGCTTGGTAGAATGTCATTGAAAAGGTGGAAGACCCTCGGTGAGATGGATTGACACAGTGGCTGCAACAATGGGCTGAAACATAACAAGGATTGTGAGGATGGCACAGGACTGGGCAGTATTTTGTTCAATTGTCCATAGGGTCCCTATCAGTTGGAACTGACTGGATGGCACTTAACAACAACAGCACCTTTTATGCCCCTTACCTCTGGTGATACCTTCTTCATGTTTCAAGAGTTTTTCTTTCCTTCTTCTCTTATTATCTTCATTGAAGGTGGTCAGTTCTATCTACAGCTCACTCCTTCCTGCTTCAAATCGTTTAAGCTTATGAGCTTATCAGTGTGACATTTAATTTCTACAACCATGCCCCAAATTCTACAATTTTCACAGGCTGCATTATGCCAATTCTGCCTGCCTGCCTGCCTTCTTTACCTGGAGTCAGAGTCCACTGGTTGGGCTCAATGTTCATTGTTCTTTGTAGCAAACAAAATTGAAAAATGGAGTTTTGTTGTTGTTATTGTTGTTTGGGTTTATCGTTTTGTCTGGTCTTCTATCTTAGCATTTCCCAAACAGTGAGATATCTTTGTATAATGCCTCTCTTGCAATGAAAATCAGACAAACATCTCTTATCTCAGCAATAACAAGGAAGAGGAAAGGTCTATCTTTAGTGTGAAGTAAAATACCTGAAAAGGATCCTAAGAGTGTATTGAACCTTCTCTAACACTTTTTCTCAGAATCCAATCAGTATGAACTGACCATAGAGTCAGAATCAAGCTGACCATAGGCAACTCACTAGAGTCAATAACTAACTTTGTCAGAAATTGGAGCTCAAGGCCAAATTGTATTTTAATTATTCTTCAATATTTGTTTTTTTTTTATTGTTATTAAGAATTGGCAACTACCTTAGGTAGCACTTCTGATGGCTCCATATCCTTTGTTTTTCTTCCAATTAAAAAAAGAGGGGAGCAAATTTTAGAACTGACAGGAATCAGTGTCCTACCCAGTGAAGGGATTGTCTCCACAATGTCCTTGACAGATAGTATTAACACATTCTTAAATGTCTCCAATGAGAATGGGCTCACTGTTAACCAAAGTTGCCTTCACGAGAGAGTACAAATAAAAACATACTTCACTATATCTTTTTCCTGCATAAATCATTAGGCTAAAGAAATGTGTGTGTATTTCATTTTTCTTTTGTGTATTTAATTAGACAGAAAATCAAAGACTTGCAAATAAATTTTTTGAAAATGCTCTCTAATTCCTAAAGTAACCCAGACCTGATGAGGCCTCATGCCCTTAAGAAATGTGGTTGAACTTGGCCCAAATCCTAAATCTATACCCTGTGACAGTTCAAATCCCTCCCCTTGATCATGTAGCCTCTCAGAGTCTCAGGACTTCACAAAGTTGTTGTTGTTGTTAGTTGCCCTTGAGTCAAGTGGATTCTGACTCACAGCACAAAGCTGTTGGGGGGATAAAATTATTTCATGTGAGAGTCATTTGAAAAGTGCACAGTACAATACAGGTATGTGTTATGATTATTCCTGTGTTGTTCATTTAAAGCAACAAACATATCATGTGTGGCTGAACACAGTTAAGAAGAGAAGACTCACACTTAGTACTTGATAAGCTTCTGAGGTTTAGCAACATTTTGTCTGAAAGCCAGGAAACTCTGTAAGGATTGGTTTTCTGGGGAGAGATTAAGGACTTCCTTCTCTCTTTAAGGCTCAAGTTAGTGAGATTGTCCTTTCTGGGTATTTTTTTTAACAAGTCCACCTCCGGTCCAGATGGTGTAAGGAAGCACAGTGGCAAGACAAAATAACAACAGCAATCACACTTTTTCAAATATTCTTCCATTTGTATGCAATTCAGGAGACTGGGAAATGTTTGAGGACAGCTTCAAGGGTAAACAAGATCAGCAAAAGATATGAGATCAGTGATTCAGATGAAAGGAACAGTGAAGTGACATTTATTTATGCAGGGCTAGGATGAACTCTTCTATTTTTTAGTCAGTTTTCCAACTCTCTTCAGCTAAGACCCACAGGAGGAAGGTGAGAGGACGGCAGCAGGTAGAGGAGCACTCACCAGGTCTGGAAGAATGCCAGTCTCAGGAGTTGCAAACAGAATGGGCAGAGAGGATGACACAGAGTCCAGGAAGCAGTGACTCAGCTTTGACCCCTGATCCTCTCTGCATACATTTAGTAGCCAGACAATCATCGGGGTAGCCTCCATCATTTTTCTCCTTTTGTCCTCTTCTTCCTAAGCTCATCAGTGACCTCCTGGTTCTCAAACACAACAGCTTTCCCTCCATGTCACCCTCCTTCATTTCTCCTCAACATTCCACACTGATGACCACTACTCCTCCTTGAAATTCTGTTCCACTGTCTTCCAGGTGAGGCCCTCTCTTGATTCTCCCCCTGCCTCTTTGACATCTTCTGTTCTCGCTCTTTTCAGGTTCATATCACAATGGAGATGTTGCTCCAAGGATTTGCTGTGATTCTTTCACCCACTTTCACAACAGTCACTTCCTTGGAAACATATCTAAATGTATGGTCTCAGTTATCAACTCTATTGCTTTCAAATTTCATAACTTCAACCCTAATTTCTTTCCCCACTTTGACATCAGTTTCAGCTATCTACTGACATCCATAACTGGATGTCTTATCAGCATTCCAAACTCCCTCTTTCTAAAATTGAACTTTCTCTCCTTCCTTAGCGTCCTTCTCCATTTTCTCTGTCTGTTGATGGCACTGTTTTCCCAAATCCAAATACATTTAGTTTCATCTTTGATTTCTCTCTGTCTCTCCCTCCTTCCTTTCCTTTCCCTTCCTTTCCTCCTCTCTCTCATCTTTCCATTTCTTCCCATTAGCTAATCAGGTGCCAAGACTATTGACAAGTCTTTTTACCAGCTCAGTTTCTTTAACTGTTCCCCACTTTTCCATTTGAACTGCTTTTAATCTCAGGTCAAGTTCACTAACTCTCACACAAATTTTTGTCTCTGATTTTTTTTTTCTTTTTGATTATGAAATGTTTCAAACTCAAAGAAAAATATAAATATATATGTAAGAAATATCTATAAAAACATCCAGATATTACAAATATTATTTTATCATGTTACTATGATCCCTTTTTAAAAAAGACATGAAACATTGAAATTGCCCCCTCAACCCTTCTACCACCACTATATACACCCCTCTCTCTTCCTCCTCAGAAGTAACTATACTGAAACTGGAAAATACTCTTCCCATCTATTTTTATACTATTATAAATACGAATCATTTAATAATATATAGTGTGGTTGTGTACATTTTTTTTATTTCATGAATCATATTATTATGAGTTTAACTGTGTTCCTTCAAAAAGATATGTTGAAATCCTAAGCCCTGGTACCTGTGAATGTGATCTTATTTGGGAATAGGTTCTTTGCATATATAATCAAGTTAAGATAAGGTCATACTAAGTTAGGGTGGGTGACACATCCAGTGGCTGGTGTCTTCATAAGGAGATAGAGATTTATAGATAGAGGACACAGACTGGAGATGGCCATATTAAGATAAGCAGAAACTGAGATGATGTAGCTACAAGCCAAGGAATGCCAAAAATTGTTGGCAACCAATGGAAGCCAGCAAGAGGCAAGAAATGATTCTTCCCTAGAGCCTCAAACAAAGACTAGCCCTACCAACACCTTGATTTCAAACATCCAAAACTGTGAGAGAATAAATTTTTGTTGTTTTAAGCCACTTAATCTGTAGTACTTTGTAAAAACAGCATTAGAAACTAATACAATTACGCACCGCATAACGTCCATTTGGGCAACATCTGACTACATATATACCGGTGATCCCATAAGGCCTGTTCCCACCTTCAACCCTTTCTATCTGCAGGGAAGGTGCCGTCCTCTCCCAGCTTCACTATATTATATGCAAGTGAGGCTGGGAGAGGAAGGTGCCTGCCCTGCAAGTAGGAAGGGGTGGGGTAGCGTATAGGCATTATGAGACCACAGACATATATGTAGTTGGACCTTGCCCAAATGGACATTATGTGCCACATGACTGTATGGTGCTCACACAACGTTCAAATCACATAATGTTCAATTTCACAGAACATATTGTGGACGTTATGCGGCGCATGACTGTACAAGCATCATACTTGTAAAAAAAAAAAAAAAAAAACTCATTGCTATCCAGTGGATTCCCACTCATAGAGACCCTATAGGACAGAGTAGAACTGCCCCATAGTTTCCAAGGAGTGCCTGGTGGATTCCAGCTGCTGACATTTTGGTTAGCTGTTGTAGTACTTAACCACCATGCAACCAGGGTTTCTATCATACTATACATATCTTTTTAAATTTGGTCTTTATCACATTATGCTTTTTAGATTTAGCCTTAATGATTCATGTGTTCTAGTTCATTCATCTTAACTGATACGTCAATTTTATTGAACGACTATATACAAAATCCATGTGTATTAACCAACACAACTCTTTGCATACTTGTTAAAATTTCTTTAGGTTATATATCTAGAAGTAGAATTACTGGGCATGTGCATCTTCAACTTTATGATATTATGGCCAATTTGTTCTCTAAAGAGATCTAACAAAACACACTTCCACCACCAATATATGAGATCCTATTCTCTCATATTCAGATCAATACTTAACATTATCAGGATTTTTCATTTTTGCCAATCTGGTGAAGGCAAAATTATTTGAGTGTCACTTCAATTTACATTTGCATGGATCCTGGTTTTCTTTTCTACATATTGCCCATACATATCACTTGGTCATCTTTCTATTGAGTTACTTTGTTATACTTATTGATTTATAGAATTTCTTGAACATTCTGAATATCAGTCTTCTTTTTGTTATATGCCAACATGTTCTTAAAGTTTTTTTTGTTTGTTTCTTAAATGGTCTACAATATCCTCTGTTGCATGGAAAATACGTTAGTATGGTCAAATTTTCAAAAATGTTACTTTTATGTAGAATTTTTGAGTTTTGTTTAAGAAGTATTTATGTATATAAACATATCCTCTCCTATATTTTTAACTACTTCTTTTTTTTTTTTTTACTATCCCATCAAACTGCTTTATAATACCTCTTTTGTCATGATAAATGTATAGGGATGATAGGCTTTAACATCTAGTAATAAAATTCCTCCATTTTATCTTCTTCAATATTTCCTTATCTATTTTTGAGCTTTTAGTTAATCCATTTTTCTAGTTTTAAAATGTTCCTCTTGTTACAAAATCTCCACAAACTCGTTATGATTTTTATCAGTATTATATTAAATTTATGGGTCAATTCAGGGATAATCATTATCTTTACAATATTCAGTAGTCAGATCCATGAACATGTAAAATGGCATATTGCTCCATTTGCTTAGGACTTCTCTACTTTCTTATAGTAATGCTTTTTAGTTTTTAGTGTAGAATAATTGCACATCATTTATTAGATTTATTCCTACTTGATATTTTAGATGCTATTTTAAATATCATTCTATAAAGTCACTTTAAAAGTTTTTATCACTGATATATAGAAATCATTTTGTATTTTGACTTTGTATCCATTGATTTTCTTCTTCTTCTAACCCTTGTAATATTTTGTCTTGCCTTATTGTGCTGGCTAAAATCTCTAATATTGAAATCAACTGATAACAGCAGGTATCTTTTTCTGATTCTTGATTTCAGTAGAAAAGCTTTCAAAAATTCATCATTAATACGAAGCTTTCTATAGGTTTTTTTTTTGTGTGTGTTGTCATTGTTAGTTACTGTCGAGTCTGCCCGACTCATGGTGACCCTATGCACAGTGGAATAAAATGTTGCCTGATCCTGTGCCATCCTTATGATCAGTTGCAAATCAGATCATGGTGATCCATGGGATTTTCATTGGCTGATTTTCAGGAGTAGATTGCCAGAACTTTCTTCTTATTTTTTTTAAATTACTCTTTATCAAAATAGATATTTTTTTATTCCTAGTTTACCAAGAATTTTTAACATAAATGAGTACTGAAATCTATCAAGTGTTTTTTCTTTATTTATCATGCTGATCAAATGATTTACTTCTTTTCATCAGTTAAGGCAATCAGCTACATTAATCAGTTATCTAATGACAAACCACCTTGCATTCCTGGAATGAGTCTTACTTGGTAATGCTGTTGTCCCTGTGTTTAGTTTTCTAACATTGTGTTTAAGATTTTTTCATCTAAAGTCATGATAATGATCGGCCTTTACTTTCCCTTTTTTGTAATGTCCTTGTCAGATTTTGTTATCAAGTTAATTCTGTCTTCATAAAAAGAATTGGTAGGCATTCCCTCTTTCTGTATCCTGCAAGAGTTTGTATATGACAGTGTTAATCTATTCCTTAAATGTATGAAAGACTTGACCAGTGAGGCTATCTGGTTATGGAATTTCCTATGTAAAATGGAATGGTTTTTAATAATGATTCAGTATCTTTAATATAAATAGGATTACTCTAGTTTTCTATTTCTTCTTTGTCAGATTTCATGTATTCTATTTTCCTAGGAATTGTCAATGTCATCTAAATTGTCAAATGTATTGTTGTAAAGTTGTTCAAAATATCTTCTTCTTATCTTTCTAATAATAATTTCAACCAGATTGTGTCCAGTTTTTCATTCCTGAAATGGTAATTTGTAATTTCTTTTTTGTTCTTGTTAATCTTTTCAAAGAATAAACTTTGGTTTATGTTGAACTTCTTTATTTTATATATGTCTTCTACGGTTTTAATTTCTGCCATTATTTTTATCATTTGCTTTCTTTGAAATTGGTTGTAGGTTTTTTTTTTTTTCCTTCTAGCTTCTTAATAGAAAAGCTAAGTTAACTCATTTTCAGCCTATGTTCTTTTCTAGAAAATGTATTTTAGGTTATAAATTTCCCTCTAGGAACTGATTCCCCCTGTATCCCACAAGTTTGAAAATGATTTATTTCTAGTATTTTCTAACTTCTTTTCTTATCCTTGAGTTATTTAGGAGGTATATTGTTTAATTTTTAAATAGTTTGGTATGTTTTAGTTATTATTTTGATATCTGTTTCTAGCTTACTCTGCTGTGGTCGGAGAACATGCTCTAAATTACTTTAATCCTTCAAAATTATTGAGGTTTTCTTTGTGGCCCAGAATACGGTCAACTTTGGTAAATAATACATGTGCACTTGAAAAAAACAATGTTTTCTGTCATTGTTTTGTACAGAGTTTGTTAATTGTGTTGTTCAGATTTTCTGTATCTGTTTTGAATTGTTAGTTTTCTCAGCTATTGAGAGAGGTATGTTGAAGTCTCCCACTATCAATGAGGATTTGTAGTAACTCTCCTTTTAATTCTGTATCAAACCAAACCAAACCAAACCCGCTGCCGCTGAGTCAGTTCACAACTCATAGCAACCCTATAGGATAGAGTAGAACTGCCCCACAGGGTTTCCAAGGAATGGCTGGTGGATTCAAACTGCTAACCTTTTGGTTAGTAGATTTGCATTCGCATTATCTTCCTTGTAGACTGACTTCTTATTTATTATGATATTTCCTGTTTACCTCTAGTGTTCCCTTTTGCCTTAAAATACCTTCTGTGACAATTATTAGTGCAGGGACAGGAGTTATTTTTTGGCTCGTGTTTGCATAATTTATCTTCTGAAATTCATTTTTTCAACATTACTGTGTTCTTATATATAAGATGTGTTTCTTGTTAGCAGCTTATAGTTGGATTTCATTTTTGAAACCAATCTGTCAATCTTAGTCTGCAAATTGCATTGGATTATATAGCCCATGTACAGTTTATATAATTTGTGTTTAAAACTACAATCTAAACTTTGTTCTCTATTTTTACTCCCCTCCCATTTTGTATCCCTCTTTTTTTTACTATATACTGTCTTATTGATTAATGTCTTCATTATTCACTTTTCTATTAACTAGTTAACTCTACATGCTTTTTCTAGTCCTTTAATTCATTTACATTACAATATGGATATTTTACTTAATAAACTCTAATACAAATTATTACTTTAACCACTTCCCAGATAATGCTGGAGTTTTAGACCATATTAACTACATTTATTCTCTCATATTTTTGTATTATTGTTGTTATGCAGTTTATTACACACATATTTTAAACACCCAAGATATTATCAGTTGTTTTATACAGTCAATATTCATTTATATTTACATACATTTTACCCTTTTCAGGGCTTTTTATTCATTGCTGCATTTCTACGTGGGATCATTTTCTTCCAGTTGAAAAATATTTGCAATTTATGATAGTGTAGGTCAGCTGGTGAAAGATTCTCTCTGCCTTTTTTTATTTAAAAATATAAACAGAGGACTCCCGGCAAAATGGTGCTCTAGGCAGAAGCACCACTCCATCCCTCTACAACAAAGATCCGAAAAATTAAGCCAAACAGAAGAAACAGCAATCCTGAAACCCTAAAACATCAAATGAAGAGATAAAGAACTCAACCAAGCACCAAATGGAGTGAGAAAACTGACAGAGAATGGAGAGCAAGGAAAGACTCATGCAGAGGTCCCCTAGCAGCTAACGCAGTGCGGATCTGCCATCTTGGACTCCTATCCGAGACCAGCAAACAGCAGTACGAGAAAGCAGCGTCATGGAGCTTCCAGAAGGAGACAAAACAACCGGTAATTTGCAATATACGCTTTTCCACCCACCACCGTTCTTCACACCCACTCAGCCTCCTCTGCTTCCCGCAGCCACAGTCTCTTGTCTGGGAAACACCAGCTGCTTGGATTCCACCCGCCCACACTGGCCGGCTCCCTCAGTGCCATTTGTTGGCTGTTGGTGTTGCTTTTTTCTACTTCTTTTGATATCTTCCTTCCTCTCACCACCTCTCCCTCCTTTTGCTCAAATACCCGGCTCCATGCACAATCTTTGCTTCTTCCTGAGGGGCTGCGGAGCTCCGTTTGAGTGTGGAACTGCTGCCCGGTCTGGACTGCCATGCTGGTGGGATCCCAGGGCTTTTGTTTGTTTGTTCTGAATTGTTTGTTTGTTTTCTTTTCCTTTTCTTGAGTTGGGAGCCTGTTCTGGCCAGGCAGTGCTGCACGGCTTGGGACCTACCCCCTTGGCTTGCGCAGAAATGCAGAGGGATCCCTGAGAGCATTTCTTTTTCGTTTTTTTTTTTTTTTTTCTTTTTTCTGCTTTTGGAGGGCTTTTCTTGTTCTTTTTCTTTTTTAATTTGTTTTCTTGTCTTTTCCCTCTTTTTCCCTTTTTGTCTTCCTTCATTACTCAGTTTCTTGTCTCTCTATACCTTACTTCTCTTCCTGTTCCCTACATACCTGGCGCTGAATACCTCTACACCTTCTAGCCAGGCTGTACTGCAACACCTGAGAACAACTTCCCCAGACCTCGTAGCCACACTGGTGGGATCCCTGGGAGCTTTGCTGTTCTTTTTGCTTTCTAATTTTGATTTATTCATTCTTTTAATTTTCATCCTTCTTCTTCCCCTTTTAGTGTTTCTCCATTTCATAGTCTCTCATCTCTCCACTCCAACGGCAAGCTCCCCTAGCACTCTTTTTCGTTTGTTTTTATGTTTTTGGGTCATGTTCCTGTCTCCTCTCTCCCATATCCATCTTAGCTCCACATATAACAATCTACCTCCTCCATCCTGCCTACCTGCACCATGCGCTTAACATCACACCACCAAGCAGCACAGGCACAGCCTCCTTGAACCTGCCTTGCACTGATTACCAACCCGCCATGGTGGCTGTAGTAAGTGCCACAAACAACCCGTCCTAGCAAATCCTCTTGTGCTAGACCTGCCCTGCTGTACCATATCTGCGTGACTGAACCTGCCAATTGGAGAGGGAGGTGAAAAGTATCGTGCCCACAGATGAGCAAAAAACAAAGAACACACAGCCCGCCTGCTCAGATGTAGCCAAATTTTAAAAAAAGGACAAAACAATCAAATCTACAATCAATAAATGAGAAAAATAACTACTGAATACCCCGAAGATGGCAGACAATATCAAAACATTTAAAAAACAGGACAGGATGGTTCCAGTGGACATCCAAAATAAAACACCAGATGACTTTCCAGTGGAAGAAAACGCACTAGACCTACCTGAGAGGGAATTCAAATCTCTAATACTCAGAATTATCCAAGAGTTAAAGCAAAAAGCAGACAAAAATGAGGAAAAAATGGACAAATTCATGAAAAAGGCAGACAAATTCATGGAAAATACAGACAAAAAAATGGAAGAAATCAGGAAAATTATGCAGGAAGAAAATTCCAAAATAAATTCAAAACTAGAAATTATACAAAAACAACAATTAGAAATCCAAAAGATAAACAACAAGATTTCAGAAAGGACAGTGTCATAGATGGGCTGAGAACCAGATTTGAAACAGTGGAAGGCAGGATCAGTGGATTTGAAGACAAACACTTGGATACAACTTTGTATCAGGAAAACTCAGAAAAAAGAACAAAGAAAAATAAAGAGATCCTGAGAGTTATATGGGATAAAATCAAAAGCAAAAATTTGTGAGTGATCAGAGTTCCAGAACATGGGGAAAAAACAGAAAACACAGACAGGATCATTGAAGAACTGCTGACAGAAAACTTCCCCAAAATCATGAAAGATGAAGAGCTGGCCATCCAAGAAGGTCAACAAACCCCCATATACGATAGACTCCAAAAGAAAATTACCAAGGCATATCATAATCACACTTGCCGAAACCAAAGACAAACAAGGAATCCTGAGAGAAGTTCATGAAAAACAAGAAGTCACGTTCACAGGACAAACAATAAGACTAAGCTAAGATTATTCACAGAAACCACACAGGCAAGAAGGCAATGGGATGACATATGCAAAACCTTGAAAGAAAAAAATTACCAGCCAAGAATAATATATCCTGCAAAACTCTAGCTCAAATATGATGGTGAAATTAGGACATTTCCAGATAAACAGAAATTACTGGAATATGTAAAAACCAAACCAACCTTACAAGAATTATTAAAGGGAGTTCTTCAATCTGAGAACAAACAACTTCAGCTCACAGGCTGAATCTAGGATGCAGGATCGAACCAGCCAGATCCAAAACTAGGAAATGAACTCTCAAGGACTCTTCAAAACCAAAAGAAATACAACAGGGAATCAGAGCAGTTATTCTGTAAATGACAACAACATCAGAACAATAAAAGAGGGAATAAATGGTGTCAGTATAGAACTTTCTAATGGAGAGGAGCAAGGTGATACCAAATAATAATAGACTGCTTCAAACTTAGAAAGATAAGGGTAAATTTCATGGTAACCACAAAGAAACTTAACAAACATACCCATAAAAATAAAGAGGAAAAACATAAAGTCTCAGCAAAAACAAAAGAAATGAAAATAAAATCCACAAACATAAGGAATTCAGCACAGGAGAGTAAGAAGAACAAAGAAAACGTCAGCACCACACAAAAAAAGCACTACAAAATGACAGCAACAAACTCACATCTATCAATAATTTCACTGAGTGTAAATGGACTCA